>NW_028301620.1:6816137-7125961 GCF_987345545.1 Pholcus phalangioides | reverse complement strand
TTTCAATTGCTCTACGAGTGCTCTTTTATCTGCTGGTGGTGATCGTGACTTGTAGAAGGGTGCTCGATGTTTGGACCGGGTCCCGTTAGTGAAATAAGCGCCTCCATTAAAATTTCATACAAGGATTAGTGTTACGTTCATTAGATCTGCAACATTTGTCAAGGTTTCAGATTTGCTCTACGGGTGCTCAATTTCCGCTGGTGGTGTTCGTGACTTGTAGAAGAGAGGGTTAAAAGCGTTCCATGTTTGGATCGTATCTCGTTAACAAAGTAAACGTTTCCATTAAAATTGCATTCACGGATTGCGTTTATACTAGTTTGAACATATATCAGAGTTTCAGAGACGATCTAGGGGTGCTCTTTTTTTTTGCTAGTGGTGCTCGTGACTTGCAGAAGGTACGCTAGAAGGATGGCTCGATGTGTTTAGAACAGGTCTCGCTAGCAAAGTAAATATACCTTCATCAAAATTCCATGTAAGTATTACGTTGATAGGAGTTTAAACACGTTAGATTTTCCAACTTGCTTTATAGAGGACCAGCATTTTTTTCCCTCAAATTATACAGTGAAACCTCGTTAAGTCGTCACCCCTAATAATTCGTCACTCCAGTTAAGTGATCGTTTTTATTTGGTCTCTCTTCCAGCTCTCATAGATAACGATGTTCATAAACCCACGTTAACTCGCTGCTTATTTCGGTTAACTCGCTACTATGGAAAAGTTTGAGAGTGAGGAACACCATATATATTTCTATGGCTTCCTTTAAGGAAAGAGCTTGATAACAGCACTGTCAACATATGCTCCAAACTGACCATGAAACCTATGTACCAAAATAGAGCAGATCAAGTAACGAAAGTTACGCCGAGGATGTTAATTTGCAGACTAAAACACAAAAATGCTTGAAATGTTAGAGACTGTTCGAGCTAAACATGATTTCTACATGGGGGCCCCCACTAATTTGGGGCTTCAAATTTAAGCAAAACATCATTGTTGAAAAACCAGGGTTTTTTTTCCTTAAGTTGAGTCCTTCTAATGTCTGCTTTTTCCTGTCCAAGGCCAATCCAAGTGTCAATTCAAAAGTAGGCGCTGTATTCGAAATTACCTTATATATGTGTCATGAACTGTTGATGAATTCAAATTCTGAAATTAAATTTCGTGTAAAATTAGTGTGTAATAGTTCTGTTGTAGAGAAAAGCTTACTATATTCTAACAGATGATCTATTTGTCTAAATTAAAAATTACTATTATAAATCGTAAGTGTAACATATTAAGTTAAATACTAAAAGTTTAAAAATAAATTTAAAAATCCGTTTTTTTTTTCTTTTGTAATCTGTAAATTTTGTAAATATTGTCATTTTAATTGAATATTATATTACTTTGGATTAATATTGAATTATTTGATCAATTAATTATATGATTTTCACAATACTGCACATTGAAACTGACGGCACTTCGCTGAAGTCACCACTCCGCTTAAGCCGTCATAATTTTTCGATAACTTGAATGACGACTAATCAAGGTTTTACTGGTTATGTACGCTGAATGGAATCGCGCACTTATAGCTCAATGTTAGAGCAATTGCCCGAACAGCGAGGGTACGGTGGTTCTATTCCCTGCAGAGGCATTTGAACTTTCTTTATGAAATTCCTCTTCATCTCCGCTTGGTATATCCAGTCTTTCATACTTTGTAATAAGTAAATCGTTTTCTCATCCAAGCTCATGGATCTCCCT
Source organism: Pholcus phalangioides (assembly GCF_987345545.1). Taxonomy (NCBI): domain Eukaryota; kingdom Metazoa; phylum Arthropoda; class Arachnida; order Araneae; family Pholcidae; genus Pholcus; species Pholcus phalangioides. The sequence continues at coordinate 7,124,236 of NW_028301620.1, read as the reverse complement.
GAACCCTCCCCAAGAACCCACCCAAGGGGCCCAAACCACTGTCTTAATGACTTCTAGGTACCAGTTAATCAGAAATATAGTGAACAAATCTTGAAATTAATTTCCCCGGACGTCGTCAACTTTACACAACCATCGCTCAGAAATACTAGTTAATCTATTTCGGGCAACGCCCCAAAAAGTAAACAGAAAGAAAAAACGGCTCGGTGGGCGGGCGGTCAAATCTTCGGTTCGGCCGCTGCGATTAGTCAAGATCCAATGGACGAGTTCGGACCCCTGAAATGAACTTGTGGCTTCATTCAAATAAATTAGCTAGAGATGGCGCAAGGAGATAATCGCTTTGTTTATTATGTGACTAGTTATTTTTTGGTGTTTATATTATACAGGTTTTAAGAGCTCCGGCAAAGCTCTTGTCCGCATGTTTTGTTTTTCTCGCTATGTAATAAAACTTTCCATAATTTACTTGCTAACACTCGAGTGGCATTTAATTGCACGGCCTCAGGGCCCGAGAAGTGGAAGGAAAAAAACCCCTTTTATTACGAAGGAGATTGTGCGGTTTTCTCGAGAGAAGAAGAAGATTCCAATGACATATAAGTATAACATTAAATGGACGATTTTCTTGAGTTTAGAAGTTCACGCATGCCTCTGGTGTCAGGTTTATGGTCAGAAAAACATTATGAAATGGGAGAGAGAACAACACCTTACTAGATTATCAGCAGCCTAAGATCACCTCTAGTAGATTTTTAATGAATACGCGAACTTCGCGGGCCTTACCTTTGCGGCTTCTGATCGAACTTTGTTCAGGAAACCTACGTACGTACAAGTTTGTAGTCGATACTACCAACCAACTGGTCCTGATGATTAACTGCGAGGGATGATTAGTGGGAGTAAGTATTAGAACACGAGAGAACGGACCGATCCCTGTAATTCTTCGAAAATAAGGAGGTTCATTTCTCAATGTCCGATCTTTCGTGTGCATGGCATTTTACTGTTGTTAATCAAATTTTTCGGTGCTCGTTGTGCGTGTGTGTGTGTATGTATGTACAACATGGGATTCGTTTTTTGTTGTTTTTTTTTTTTCCTTCTAGCGTTTTAGAAAAATGTCTTTAGGTGGGGCCAGCCGTGTGACCGCTCGCGAATGATATCATCATTATCATAGAGTGTAGATCATTACCCTTTTCGGGCTGGAACCGCGATGTGGGCATGCTTGATAACTTTATGAGATTTCATATATTCTCTCAAAGTATTGCTTCATTTTATCCGAGAGTTTTTATTGAATTTTATAAAAAAACGTTTTATATTTAAGGTATCCGGCTACGTTGAAAACGTCATTTTTGGAAGAAAATACCAATTTTTTTTTTTAATTTTCCGTAAAAACCCTATATTTTGTGATTCCAAAACAGTCCTTATTTTGTTTATATGATGCTTAGAATCGAAGTCATGACCACTTTAGTGTTGCGATTTTACGTACAAGTTCGTGTATCTTTGTAATATGTAAATAAAAACTAAACGAGTTTTTACGAAGAATATTTTTGACATTTTATTGAGTTGGAAATACGATTTTAAAAAAATCTGTCGATTTTGTATCATCACACAATTTTAACGATATTTTGCCATATATGGTTAAGGGTTATGAACCGAAATCTAAGGTCTATCACATATATTTGTCTAATTAAAGTTTTATAGACGTATTGTAGAATGAAATTTCCAACACTTTACGCATACATAAGCATATTTGAGTGTAAGAGTGTAACTTATGAGTATTCATACAATCCTTCAAATTTTAGTTTATAATTTGCACCATTACTAGATGAATGTACAGTGAAAATAGCAAAACATTCCATTCATAGAATTTTTGACAAGCGTGTTACGAATATTACAAGAATTTCGCTTAAAACCTGACGTAAAAATGGTTTTTTTTCACAGAAAATGATCTAGGTAGTCAGAACTTAACTACCGTTTTCCATCATTTTGAGACACTTTCTATAGAAAATGTTATTAATTTAGTTTCACTCCAGTACCACTACATAGAAAAAAAAGAGAAGAGGGGTACAGAGTCGGACACCTTAAGGAGTGAGTGTCACGAGCCCTGAAGTCGATTTTTCAGTCATTCCTGAAAAATCGAGGTATTGCAATAAAATACAAAAAATTTCGTGTCAATTTTCATCGTTTTTGTTCGTCATTAACATTTCATGTTAATTTGTTCTCTCAAAATAAAATAAAATAATTAATGAATTATAGTGTTAAATGTACGCATGAAAAAACACGTTGAACACGATTTTCTCGAATTGTAGTTTTTCAATTTGTAAAACACTGACAAAAACTACTGCACCAAAAATTCTGAAATTTCGGAAAAGTAATTTATTTGAAACATGTTAATAAAATGAATCCCGAACTTAGATACCTGACTGTTCGTTAGAATTTTATGAATTTTTGAAGTTTGAAAAAAAATTTATAAATTTCAAAAATCTAAATTCAACATTTTTTTTTGAAAAAATATTTGCCATTGGTTAATTGCTAAATTGGAAGTTCATTTTACTAACATATGGTCGAATAAACATTTCTGCAAAATGCAGAATTTTCGGTTATTAGTTAGTTCTTTGTAATCTCATGGATGAGCTCAAAACCTGCAATCTAAGAAAATCGCATTGAAAGTGTTTTTTCTTGTGTACATTTAACACACACTATAATTCATTGCTTCTTTCTTCAGATCTTTCTTTCAAAATGGAATTTGATTTGCAATTGAATCAAATATTTTTTGAAGTCATTTTAGAAAAATCGACCTCAGGGGTCGTGACACCCCCTTCATATTTGAAACATGATTACTGTACCTTTAAGCTACCAAATACTTTTTTCAGTTACCGAGATCCGTATCTACTTTGCACCTATAGGAGTTACTTTGCAGCAATGATGAAAAAAGGGATTCAACGTTACTTGGCGGCTATAAATATCTCCAAACAGTTTCGATTCTGCCGATAAGACGCGTTATCGGTCAACTTAATGTATTAGAGCTACTGATGCGTATTCGTCGTTTTGTGAATGAAAATTTAAATTTTTCTTGACGAAAGTTCCATCTGAAATTGAGCGGCGCAAATATGTTTAGCAAACGATATCCGAAATGACGAATGTATCAGTAGCTAATATGCATGAGTTGACCGTATCGTCTCCTGTCTGGCAGAATCAAAACTTTTTGGAAATGTTCATTAGAATATAACCGCTTGTAGGTAACGTTGAATCCTTTCTTCAGCATTTGGTGCAAAGTAGTCAGAGCCGCCCTTAAGGGTGTGCGGTTACACCGGACCCCGCGTTTTTTTTTTTTTGGGGGGGGGTCCCAATTATTGTAAAGTGATTAGGATTTTTAGGTTATTTTTAACCAATCGGCAACGACATTACATTTTTAGCGCACAAAAATCCTAGCCCTAGCTAATGATAATTTCTTTCATAAATTCCGAATTTTCATCAATTCTTGAATCGTGCATTTCAATCTAGAAAGAAATAATTCAGGAATTTCCTGCATTTTAATCTAGGAAGAAATTTCTTGCATTTTCATTTAGAAATAAATGCATCATTTCTTCCATACTGAATTTTTAATAATGTTGGAATTATTTCATATATTCTGAATTTTCATGGTTGATGAAATTGTCTCTGTCAATTATTTTTCTTACTTGCATGTAATTGTGTACATGCGTTTTTGTGTTGGTATTTTTCCAGAATTCCTGTATATGTTGTAATCGCATAATGTATGAATTTTTTCATGCCGATTTCCCTCTCCCACAGAATATATAAAATCGGGGCTAAGGAGGCCCCGAAATTATTAAGACGCTTCAGGCTCCGCTATTATTTTAGCACCAGTTCCCGCTTCTAGTGAGGGCGACCCTGACAGTAACTCCTGTAGGTGCAAAGTAGCCCCGGCATTCGGTACTTTGAAACATCCGTCTTTGTGAATCTTAGCTTATTTGAAGCTTCGAACGTCCTTTGACAGCAAGAGATTTTCCATATTATACATTTCGAATGCGTCGAAAAATTGTCGTATGAATCACCTCTATCTATCTAATAACGTTTTTTCTCGTTGCTTTAAAAGAGGGGTTTAGTGGGTCCCCGTTTAGTGGGTCCACCTGTTTACATTTTTATGCTATGGGTTTTGGAAAAATGTCTGCCCTTCAAAGGATTGAGTTCTTTAAGCACATATATGTTACATGACGTACTTGTATTAAAAAATTCTACATTAAATTTACTAGAAATAATTTGAAGAAAAATCTTATTCAATAAAGTACCATAAATGTGCTTTTGCGCACTTTTATGATAAAATATGAGAATTTATAAATTAATATTTATTCTGAATCCAAAGAGACAGAATTAATTTATTTAAAATCCAGGAGAGAATCGTTCTCCTCATTTCCTTTAGTTTTTAAAAAATCGTGATTTCCCTCGTTATGTTGCTTACATGTTGTTTACATGTTGTTATGTTGCGTAGCAAGAAGTTCAGTTTTTCCTAACTTTTTATTTATGAGTTGCTACAAAATTTTCTAGTGAAGTGAAAGCCGTGAGTTCATGAGTTGGTGAACAGAGGCGTTCGCAGGAGGGAACATAGGGGGGGGGGGGAGGGCCGTGCCCTCCAAAAGACGATCAAAAATTTAAAATATTTTCAAATTTTTCAGTACGAAATTAAAACATCGAAAGAAAATACCTTTATACTTGTGCGTTTTTTTATTATCTATTTCTCTGTTAATTTAAAACACTTTTTGAAGGTTAATCCCCCCTCTAAACGTCGATCTTTCATACTCTAATGTTCGTATTCAGGGTGCATGGTAATGTATGTGGCAGGTCCTCCCATAGTGCAACTTATGTAACGCCAATTCTACTACAAGTCATTCTATCGCTTATTCATTTTTTGGCGCAGTATATAACCCTGATTTTCCTTCCTCCAATAAAAAGCAAACTCTAATCCAATCTGAAAGTGCATATGCACCCTCGAATGGTTGATGGTTCATATCGCAGTAAATCTGTCGGAAAAAATATAATATTCGTTTTTGGTGAAGTGTTGTTGTGCACTATCTAAAAATACCGCCTCTACCGCCGTTCTATTGCGATTCGATCATCTATTGCGACATTATATGGTCGAAAATGCTTGTTTGGTTGTCCTATATCACCTTTTAAAATCTGTTCCATGCATTTAGAATCACTCTGTATTACATATGAGAGACGCGGATGAATTGGAAACCCTTTCGTCATCTGTCAAATAAAACTGTCATTGTTCTTCGAAATTAGCGACCGGTTTTTGATTAATATGCCACATGGAAAAAAAATTACGATATTTTTGTTAATATTTTCTAATCAATAAATAGTATCCCTGAATGAGGGTAGGGATCTGGATAAGATGTAGGGGGCACGAGAAAAAATGTTGTCCAGAGGGGGGCCCATGGGAAAAAAAAGGTTTCGAAATACTGCAGCACAATATTGTATTACATGTGGGAGAAACATCTTCGAACTAGATCTGCTCTATCACCTATCAAATAAAACTTTCATAATTCTTGTATTGAAATTGATAATTTTGGTTTATGATTAATGCTTTGCGTGAAAAAAAAATATCGCATGATATTTGTGGTTATTTTAAAAGTAATAATTATAGTTAAATTGTCAAATTTCTTTCGAAATTTTAACGGTTGATCTTCGTGTGAGGTAAAACAACATCAGTAAGACGTAAAAATTACAGCCGTCTGTAGCTTCTTTTTCCCCGGTTGTCGTAAAAACATAAACTAGAATGAGAAATTCTTGTTTATACTGGATATGACATAGTGGCCTGTGGGTTCCGACTGAACTTGGCAATCAGTGCATACCCCTGAGTCATTTCTTAGCCATCCTGGACTAGTAGTGCTATTTTCGCCATGGTTGTATATGTTTTATTTTTTAACTACTTAGAGTTTAATATTACCCATATTGGGTTATGAACGGTAGATTGTATTTTGCGTAATTTTATGATGTTGTTTTACCTTGAATAAATATCAACTGTTAAAATTTTGAAGCATATTTGATAATTTAATTAACATATTATTGCTTTTAAAATACCAATCAAAACTATGTCATATTTGTTTTTCTCATGCAGTACATCGGTTAAAAAACAGTTTCTGATTTTAATCGAAGAACTATATAGAGAGAAACGATGTCACTCTCCACTGTTCATACGAAGTACGAAAGCTTGGATAACCAAGCGGAGATCGAGATGTAAAAAAGTTCGGGAAGAAAACTCGCATTCCTCTGTGGGTAATCGAACCATCAATCTCTCACTGTTTGGGCGAGTGTTCTAACCATTGAACTACCGATGACCGACATTTTCCTTCCTCAGAGCATATGTACGAATGCTAAACGGGACTGCGCGTGGACGAAGAATTTATATGAACTGAAGAATTATAGCAGTTTCATTTGATAGATGGCACAGAAGGGACTCCTGTTCATTGATGTTTCTCCATATGTAATAACGTAATACTGTGTACTGTATAATTGTTTTCAATATTTTCTAGAGAGCATATATTTTTGCTGATAAAATTTTGTTTTTTCCCGTTTACGGACAAGGTAATTGCCAGCCCTACCCTTGTGAGAGTCATGGTGTTCACTTAAACCATTGAAGATAGATGCTTGATTTCTTATTCAGGAGATATTCGCCGATAACTCAGACGAATAGTCTGAGTCATCCTGATTATTTCAGTTGAAGCCATATGCCAAAGTTCTCGTACGGGGCGCTTTTCTTCTGGCGATGGTTATAACCAAAGCTCTTGATTCGTGAATGTCTCACAATAGACTGACAGGGCTTCAATCTCGTGAGTCCCAACCATGAGTTAACCGGGTGCACAGAGACAAATGGCCTCACATCCTGCAGTAGGTTTCCTAGGCTGATATCTTTGGTGGGCTCCCAGGTGAGACTCTTCACAGGCCACTCTATTATGAATTGGTAGCGCTAAAAAATAAAAAGAGAATCATCTCGGGCCCATGGGCAAGAGTCCTGCCCTGCAGAGATCTCAGTTGAATATGATCTTCAAGGATAAGGTCTGGCACAATGATTTATGATAATAAATATGTAAATTAAGAGATGTTACCTAAGCCCTCTTTCATTTTGCCCCCAGGGCTATTATGTTGTTGAAACAGCAGTAGGGACACATTGTTCATGGAATAAATAAACAAAAGTTCGTTTGAGTTCTGTAAAACAGTTTTATAATTATCAAGGGTTCGGCGAGAAATACATTGGAAACCCCTGATATATAGAGAACCGATATAGGCATAGGCGTACGCAGAATTTTCTCGAGGGGGTTGCAGATTTTTTTCCTTCTGCGGGGGGGGGGGTTACGTTTTTTCCTGCAAAATAACACTATAATCTTGGCTCAAGGAGGTGGGGGTTAGAACCCCAAACCCCCCCCCCGTTTGCGTACGCCAGTGGATATAGGTATACAGAAACGGTCAGTCCGAACATTCCGAAGCCGAAACAGCACCACGCTAAAGATACTTCTAGTTAGGTGCTGGCTGAAGGTGGTATTTGTCGGAAGATCAACAAGAAATCCAAACTTGTGCTAGATGCAGTGCCGTAACTAGCTATTCCTATACCCTGTGCAAGAATTTGCATTTAGACCCATTCTTGGGCCTAGAATGGCCCATTTTGCCCATTCTGCTCCCCCTTCAAATGGGCCTTGTGTGGGTGCACCGGTTGTAGCTGCCTAGTTACAGCACTGGCTGTAGGATTCGACTAAAAGGAAGGAAGTCAATTGGAGGAATGTGGATAAAGCGTGGAAAGAAAGAATGAACCTATTTTTTTTCCAAAAACCAACTTCTCTAAAGATAGGTGTCACTTTTGAAAGTGCAAGAAAATTAGGTCGCTTTGAATAGCATTTCAACACTGAAAATTATTGTATTCACCTGCTTTTATTTATCCACTCACGCTCTCCCTTTGAAAATTATTTCGATATGTAAGAATCTGCGAGAATTAAAACACCGTCACAATAAATCTGTCACAAAAAATGCCGCCCCTGTGATCATGCCGCCCTAGGTGACCGCCTCGTGCCGGCCCTGCACCACAACCGAGTATGGGTCTATAAAAATATTTGGACATCTTTTCTGCAATAAATCGATATCTTTTACCGTAATCATTCGAGTAAATCCCCTTTTTTCGTCGATTGTCACAATACTGTATTTTTACTTCTATCTCCGGTAAAATGATTCTCCTGCAACAGTCTATATCAAGTATTTCCCCAACATGTTAAGGCAGCGGTTCTCAACCGGCACTCCGTGTACACTTCTAAGGGGCTCCACGGTGACTCAAGAGAAATAAAATAAGTAAATTTGATAGATGAATGAGAAAAAAGCCTACAGGGTTCCGCCATAAAAATTATATACAAAAACGGATCCTCGAGTCATAAAAATTATGTACTGAGAAGGGCTCCGCGAGTCAAAAAGGTTAAGAACTGCTGTGTTAAGGTAACAGCTGCATACTTTTTTTTTTGTTCTAATTGCATTCTTGTGGAGTAAGAGCCTTTAAGGGCTTTCCCATGCAGTGATAATAATAAATAAATTCAAAAATCTTTAATATATATAATTATCCTAAAGGTTTAAAGTTTTTGTTGTTTTTTCCTCTCTATTTTTTAACATAGACAGCACTTGAGGGGTCACGACCACTGTGAAGTCGATTTTTCAAAAATGACTTTTAAGATTTCTTAATTGCGAATCAAATGCAAATAATTTCGTGTTAATTCGCAAATTTTTGTTCTTTCAAAATAAAAGAAGTAATGAATAATATAATGTGTTAAATGCATACAAGGAAAAACGCTTCGAACGCAATTTTCTTAGATTGCAGTTTTTAAGCATATCCGTAAGATTTTTTTTAAAAAAACTACGGCATCAAAAATTCGGAAAAATTTTAAATTTCAAAGTTAGGACCGTAGTTTATATTCAGTAACTATTTTCATTCATTAATATTACATTGACTCGCAAGAAAAACCTAGTTTTACCTTCAAACGACTAAAAAAACACGTTTTTGTCACGCAGCGTGAAGACATACTCGCGTATGCACGCACTCGTAAATCACTCGCATCCTTCTCATATATAAAAACGGATTAAGTAATATCTGTCACAATGGAATATTATGAAGACTTGTATCCACCATCATAATGGATATTAAGATTTTTCACTGATTACAAATAACTTTTTTTTTTTTTTTAAAAAAAGGGAAAAGAAGCGGTTTTTTTTTTTTTTTTGAAACAACACAAAGCAACTTTTTTGTTATTCACCTTTTCACTTGTTTGTGTTGTCAGCAGGTCAGTGACTCGACCTTGCGGTTCCTGAGAAATTTTCTTGAGGTCCTTTTCGAGAGCCGAGAGAGAGAGAAAAACCCTTCCCTTCTTTTCTATTTCTATCTATTTCTTTCTAACTCTGTGTATCCATCCTTTGGTTACTTGACTCGATCCAGAATGACCATGCATCACGTGATTCTTGTTTTTGAGCCCCGGGTCACGAGTGAATACGAAGCACGTACGGGTCTTAAAAGAACGAACCGTTTTTGTTTTTTTTTAAAGACATAACAGAAAACTGTTGATTAACTTCCCACACGTATCTTTGAAAGAAAAAATTGTTTCAAATATACAGTACATGGATTGTTAAGAACAATGTGTTCGAACTTCCTGATGGCTCTTGTTCGTCAGCCTGTTCGAGTACATACCGTCACGAATGTCAATTTGAGACGAGGACAATTTTCTTCTGAAAAATAGAAATTCTTACAATAAAAAGAAACAGGAATTTACGAAAAAAAAATATCTTCCTTATTCTTATCTGTATATTTCCAAGAAAGTTCACGGTTCCGATCATTAAAATGATTTGAGATTTTTTTTTCTGAGTTTCTGGTTTAAGATCCGGAATAGATAGATATTGAAGTGAGAAACTAGTTCTTTTAAACTAATATTTTAGTGTTATCAAGAGAATGAACCTTTTTTATTTTTTTTAAATACCCAAGCGGTCGTGAATCTACGAGCTCGCGTGTAGATGGCGTCCGAGTGGGCAAATACCTAAAATACAGATTAGATCTGGAAAATACTCGTGTACGAACTCATCGCTGGAATTTCGAGATAGTAGTGGAGATAGTTTTCTGATTTATTGGACATGATAGACATGAGAATCGAGCGAAATTCTCATGGGATAACTATTCGTATATTTGAATATTTTTCCTTAATACTTAGGTCATAAATTTTGGGATGTAAAAAAACTGCAGCTCCTTGAAAACATCTCAGTGTCAAAAAAAATTTTATGTTTCTGTGAGTATTATGCCCAGAAATAGCATCAAATGTATTTTTATACATTGAACTTACAGATATCCAGCCAGCACTTATAAAATATTATTTGATCGAATATAGAAAATTCGCCTACCAACTGTAATTGCCCTACTCAAGTCCGAAAAATTATTTGCGATGCAGGTTATAAATTTGTCTGGGATATGCAAAATACGTCTTTTGTCCGTAAATACCTCGGTAGAATTCTGGCTGTATACATAGGCCAAATGATTCCAGAAAAATCACGCGCTTTCAAATTTTCTTTGCATACTTTGTTGTCAAATAATTTTCTGACTAAGAATTATTTACTCTCTCATACCTCTCTTTCATTTAAACGTACTTTAGCTCAACTGAGGGCATGTCAAAATCGGATATATATTAACCCAATAAGGTTCATCCCCCCCCCCCCATAAAAACTTGTTGCAAAAAATAATTTTTACAAAAACGGATGTAAATTGGTTCTGTTAGCATACTTTCAATCGAAACAATACATCAGCACAGCAATTTAATTATTTAGAGTGATTTTTTTAATTAGATGAAATAGTTAATTAAGAATGAATAATAACATATACAGTTTGATTTGATTTTGATGGTTAATTGTGTTTTTTTAATTTTCTATAGAGAGTATTCTCACTCTAAACTTTATTATTGCTGATGATGTTTGATTTTTATTGGCGTTACTTCTTATATATTCACTTCCTTTGCATTCTGTAGCAACAGAAATATCTATATTAGAGTAATTTTATTTATTTTTGTTTAGGATCCAATGGAACAGTCTCTAACCATTAAGCCAGAATTCCCGTGATAGCTCTGCTCCTGAAGTCTTTGAGTGCTGCTTGTGGAAAGAAGCGTAAAATCTGTAAGAAGTAGGCCTATTATAGACAACAATCGAGTCATGCTATAAAATATTCATGTCGGGAAGATCACGTTCGAAACGAACGTCCATGCCATTTCGAAGCTGCTTCAAAGGATCTACAAACTCGTAATCATTTCATAATACTGTAACTTTCCATCACTAATGGCTGAAAAGATCAAGACAAAAGGTGCCACAATTCCCTCTTGCCCCGGATGACAAATTATCTACTTGCTTCGGTCAGAGATTGGAACTCTTTAATAATATCATTTTTTTTACATTTATTGAAAAAAATTATTAGAGGTAGAGTGTTTTTTACGAGTAGAAACTCACAAGCAAAAAATAAGTACTTACGGAAATTTTATAATTGTAAAGAAAAAAATTTTTTTAAATTAAACTTAGATGTAAATGGTTTATACAAAAAACCTTCAACAGAAAAATTACCTCTATCAGAATATGGGTTTTTAAAAAAATCCGAAATTTATCAATTCAAATGTTTTATCAGTGAGTGATGATTCCGATTATGGATACATTTTGTAGAAGTAGATTTATTTTATCCTAAGAATTTTCACGAGTTACATGGTAATTATTCATTGGCAGTGGATCATCTAGAAATATTAGTTAGAAGTAAAAACTAAACATTAAACTCTGTCTAAAATTTTAAATTTCTATAAAAAATCAAATTACATTGTTGTTCATATCGTAATTTGAAATATTATTTGAAATAACGAATGAAATTCATTAAAATCTATAATATTTTAGGTTTCCATCAGGTAGAATGGATCAAATCATATGTTAACATGAACAGTGAATTAAAAAAAACACTAAAACTGAATCAGATAAAAAATTTTGTTTTAAACTCATAAACAATTCATTTTATGGAAAATCCTAGAAAGAAAATAAATGTTCAGGCAGTACTTTTCTGTAGATCAGTGCAAGAAAATAATGTCGGACGCACCCAGGTGTAGAACAATTTACAGCCTTAAATGAATTTTTAGCCATGTTTGAAATTTTAAAAAAAAACGTGAACTGTTACTTTTGTAGATACTCACAAGAAAAAATAATTACTTACAGAAATTTTTTAATTTAAAAAAAAAAATTTGCTTATATTAAATTTGGGTGCAAATGGTTTTTAGAGTAAATCTTCAAATAGGAAAATTACCTCTGGCAGAATATCAGTTTTTTAAAAATTGCGAGATATTGTCCATTTCAATGTTTTGTCAGTGAGTGATGATTCCAGTTATGGATACGTTTTGTAGACGTAGATTTATTTTATCCTAAAACTTTTCACGAGTTACATGAAAATTATTGGCGGCGGATCATTTAGAAATATCAGAAGACGTGCTACCACCACATCAGTCAGAAAAAAAAAAATTAAACTTTAAAAAATTCTCTAAAATTTCAAACTTCTTTAAAACAAATCAAATTAAATTGTTCATCAGAGGGTGTTTTTAGAGACTGCACAACAGCACTTCACCAAAAACAAATATCATATTTCTCGGACGGATTTTCTGCGATATGCGCTATCAACCATTCGAGGGTGAAGGTTGTGGTAAAGTGGTGAGGCCTTCTCTTGGTGCAACACGGGTAACACAAATTATACCACCAGTCATTATACCGCTTGATCATTGTATCATTGTTTGGCATAGCATAACTTTGATGGTCCTTTGCACCAATAAGAAACAAACTCCAATCCAATCCTCAGGTGCATATACACCCTCGAATGGTTGATAACACATATCACAGCAAGATTCGACCGCCCATTCTATGACCAAAAATGCTTGTTTATTAGTCTCATATCACCTCTTAAAGTTTGTTCCATGGATTTAGAACCACCCAGTATATAATCATGTTCATAAGTAGTGGTGGTGTATACCACATTTTTGATTTCTATGTGTATTTTACGAGAAATGTTATTGAATATTATTTCATTCTTTTAATTGTATGAATAAAAATGTTTGAAATTTTTTATTTATTTTATTTTAGTTGAGCTAGGATAAAAACTAATTTAGCGAATTTCACTTTGAATATGGTGGTGAAGGTGGCTGTATTTGAGGAGATTGGTGACCGCCAGTATGCATTTCGCCTGGGGGGATATATGCATATATCCTTGGGGTCCTGGGATACCCTAGAGTGGTCACATGGGTTTAAATTAAATGGAAGTGGAGCCACGACAAGTGATGAGGGGGAGGGGCACAGAGAACTGTGGTGAGAAATAAAACTTTCAAGTGAAATATGTTGGGGGGAAAATGTCAGTATTTTCAGAATCTTGCAAATCTGTCCATGGAACCAGAGCAACCTTAACCCATGTGCTGATAGCCCGTAGCTTTATGTCCACAGGGGTTACATAATGAGATCTGTGAAAATCAAATGGCAGAAAATAATCAAAACATCAATTTGTGGAAAATCCCTTATCACCCAGCTTTCAGGAAATTACTCGAATACAACTCAATTATATCATCTATATACCTTTCTGTTTTTTTCATGATTACCAACTGTAATTCTCAAGAAAAAAGTTTCTCTATAGTTGTCAATCAAATTGTAGAAAAAGAAATTGATATCTGTTGTCCAACATGTACATGCCCAAACATTTTCCCCTTCATGAAATATCATATGGTTTAATTTCAAATTTAATTGAAATGTGCAACTTACACGTTTTAAAGTTTTCTGTTTCACAAGTTTCGCAAACTTTGTAAACTTTTGTTGTAAACTCTACTTATAAGTAAAAACCATGCGATGCAAATTAGAACTTTTAGAGGTAGCATTCATATCTTCATAAAATACATGAAATTTTCCCGAAAATGCATACAGACATTGAAAAGAGCAGTTGAAATATTTTGTGAAAGTTGCAAATCAATTAAAAATTTCTCTGATATTAAGTTGATCATAAACATTTTTTGTTCTTATTTAATTTTTTGCCTTTTCCCCTAAATGTACTTGTAGCTAAATTTTCTTTGAAAATTGTGAGTACAAATGTAAGGTTTACATGGCAAAAAATTTCAAAACATTTCATTTAGTATTTTTCCAGAAATTCGCAAATAATCTCTGAACTCGAATGTGTCCGCTGACTTAAGGCTACACAGGGTGTCCCAAATTGTTTGCGGAGCGTATTTCTACGTAACCATTGACTTTAGAGAAACATACTTTAAATTACAAAATGTTTTCAAATGAAGTGCAGTTAATTATAATCGTAAAATTTGTTTGAGGGGTCGTGCAATATTCGCTGAAATATCTGAGTTCAGAAACCAGAGAAAAATTGGAAAAGAACTGCATAAATGGAGGAAAAGACCGATTTTTTTTAATTCAAATATCTTAGTGAATATTGCACTTGTAAAAGTGGAATATATTTTTTTTTTTTTTTTTTGCCTTACAAGAGACTGGGCTACAACTTTCTGATTGTGTTTTTGGGCATACGTAGACTGTATAAAAAGGAAAACTCTTTATTTTTTTAATGTGTACGACCAGTCAAACAAATTTAAAGATTCAACACGTAAGTGCACATCATTTGAAAACTTTTTGTAATTGAAAGTATGTCTCTAAAGTCAATGGTTGCAAAGATATCTGTTGTGCCCTTTTTTTTTGGGACACCCTGTATAGTGTATAGGTTACGGTAAATGTGAGAAATCAGTTATTACGCATACTCACCAATCGTCTAGGGGGAGTTTGATAAATTTATCACTTTTACTGACGAATATTCTTAATACAAGCGTCGTTGGTAAATTTGATAAATATTAAAAAAATTATCAATTTTACCGGTGATTATGCAAAATGATAACCAAGTGCCATCGTTAAATTTGATAAAAACTTGAAATTTGTTATTCTTTATCTGCGATTATGCATAATAGACTAGTGTATTTTGTGAATTTGGTAAGCATAAAGAAAATTCTAAATGATTCTAGTATTTTATGATGAATACAGTCAGACCCCGATATAATGATAACAAACATTGTGATCGTACCCCGATATATTGAAACAATACATATATGAATACCATACATAATATACCGTATAGAACGATTCATCTTTACCAACGACGCTACGCCTGGGTATTATGCGTAATCGCCGGAAAAAGTGATAAATTTAAGAAAATCCATCAAACTTAGCAAAATGCTCAGCGATTATGCATGATATAACCGCATTTATCACAATTACCGCGTAATGCATGTGTATTGCATGCCTCAAAGAATACTTCGAGAATGAATTTCAATTAAACATGCGTCCATAGAAAAAGGATTCAGCCGTTCTTGAAAACAAATGTTTATCAATACTAATTACTGTCGTTGCCACTTATTATTCACAAGATGACTTCTATCCGAAGTCAACATGTCGATAAATTTCGAGTTATCGAATTCCGTCTGTCTCCGTCGGTGTTGCTGCGAATGTTTTATATGCATATCAGGCGCTTTTTTTTTTTTCTTTTGTCACTCTTTGCCTCCGAAATCACTCACGGTCGGAAATCAAAGGTGACATCTAATCATTCGTCCGAATGCTCGATGAGAAATTACGAGATGACCTTCGAGGCATCGTCCGACACTTCGGATGACAAATCACGAGATGCTTTGATGGCTTCCCCCTATCTGTCACATCCGAACCACTCATCAGACAGAAAAGAAATGGCTTTCTCTTATCGAGATGATTTCTTCTCTAACCAATCTGTCTGTATGTATCTTGATGGATGATTGCGAAGTGACAACGAAGTCGATTTGACGTGTGACATCCTCTTTATTTTTTTTTTTTTTGGAGGTAATTTAGGGTTATAAACACATTGTCGATTAAAAACATCGAAAGTGATGGAAAAAATTTTCACTTTATTGTGACTAGAAGTGGCAGAGTTGTGGTGTACAAGACTGACTCTGATTAACTAAGGACGAAGATGATTGTGATTACAATTTTTATTCCAAATTCTTTATTGTAGATATGTATGTACGGTCGAACCCCGTTATAACGAACTCCAAGAGACCAGAGAAATCACTTCGTTATAAACGAATTCTAGTTATT
Organism: Pholcus phalangioides; assembly: GCF_987345545.1. NCBI lineage: Eukaryota > Metazoa > Arthropoda > Arachnida > Araneae > Pholcidae > Pholcus > Pholcus phalangioides. The sequence continues at coordinate 7,108,087 of NW_028301620.1, read as the reverse complement.
TGCATTGTTCCTACGTAAACTTATCTGGGGGATCAGAAAAGCGTTCGTTGAAACAATATTTTCGCTTTAACGGTATTCGCGTTAAAACGGGATTCAACTGTATATGAAGTATCGTTATTTGGTATTTTCTCATGAATTAATAAATTTTTCGATACACCCATCCTTCGGGAATGCTTCGATATCTCTCTGAGATAGGAAGCGGGGTATATCCGGTCCTTCAATATTCAACGTGGAATAGGGGTTCCCAACGTAAACTTTCTAGAGAAATCTTTATAGTTATAAGGCTGTTCCGCAGAGCCCTTGATGTTAACGAGGCTGTTCTACGGAAATCGGACGAATTTTTGAATATTGATCCAAAAAAAGTGTGTCCCTACTGCTGCCGTGTCAACAGCATCATAGTTCCAGGACAAAATGAAAGAGGGTCTAGGCACCATCTCTTGAAATTATAATGCCTATGCTTTTAAGATGGCCTTTAAGTCGATGCGTTGACTCGAGGTTGAAATCCTGTCGGACTATCTGGGGGGCATATTCACGAATCAAGAGCTTTGGTTATAACCATCACAAGAAGAAAAGCACTCGTACAGGAACTCTGACATGTGCTTTAACTAATTGCTTTCTAGAAGATAGAGACAGACAAAATACTGTTTAGTATGCAGTTTACACCAGGGACGTCGGAAGTGTTTCGGGCCTGTGGGTGCTCGGCGTGAGTATTATGCAAAAAACTTTGATTTCTGAATCAATTCTGTGGATGCTAGCACCTATAAAATTCTCGATTCCGACGCCACTAGTTTACATGTAACAAAATCATCATTTAAACTGGAACCTCTACTATGACCTATCAAATAAAATGCATAACTGATATAATTCCTGGATTGAAATTGGTGACTGGTTCTTGATTTGTGTTCCGCATTAGAAAAAAGATCAATATGCAGTCAACGCTCGTTATAACGATCCCATGTTATAATGACCATTCCATTACGACGACTGGTAATATATGTCCCAAATGTTTTTAAGTAATGAATAACGTCTATACGTTTCCCCATTCGATATAACGACTTTCCAATACAACGGACATTTTCGACGGGAAGAAGGGTGTCGTTATAACTAGTGTCAAAACTGTAGTATGATATTACTAAATAATTTATAAGCAATTAAATAATAGCAGAATCATAAAGTTTGCCATGGAATTTTAACACTTGTTTATATATTGTAAAATAACATTAGTACAAAATTATAAATTCTAAGTTCTCCTTGACTTTTATGACCTCCTCGATTACACTTACAGGAAGCCAAGGAGGACTTGGATTTTGCAAATTTTTATCATTTTACAACATCTAAACAACAGTTGATAAAATTTCGAGGCAAACATAATAATTCAATGATTATTTCTTATAAATCATTTACTAAATATCATACCATATTGTTTTTTTTAACGCGGCACATTAATCAAAAATCGGTCACGTGTCATGTCAATGTAGATACTTCAGTGTGTCACGTTTCCGTGAGTGAAATAAGTAAAGTAAGGTCGAGTCTCTAATGGTGTATATGGTAGCGCCCTTCCCCGGATCACAATAGGAACGTGGTTCGATTCCCTGAAGAAACCAGACTTTTCTTTCTGAGCTCACTTTGGTCATATTTCATTTACAGCACGAGTCTTGTAGGACTCGTAAGTAAACCCATGGAAGACTTTCTTTCAAACCGAGCACAAATCAGGTCCATCACAATCTATGGGCGATTTTTTTTTACTAACTAGTGAGTTGTGCCGGAAGTGTAACTGTGTGTGTGTACCTAACAGTCTGAGTGCGTATGTAGTGTTGTGCGTTTGATATATCTGAAATGAAGTGAGTGAAAAAGTTTTCACACGAGGCACCGGTGGGATTCGAACCCACGATCTCCTGTTTACTAGACAGGCGCTTTAACCAACTAAGCCACGGCGCCATGAATGTTTGCGGGGTAAGCTCTTTTCAGATTATTCAAACGGGGAATATTTTTATATATAATTACAACGTAAAGTTAGTCGTTTCTATCGAAAGGGATCCACCTTTTCATACACTTCGGTATTTTTTATCTCTCGATAATGGACCTCCCAATGACGGACACCCATGGCACCGAAAGTTTTGTTCTTTAACGAGGAGTGCTCGTTAATGGATAGTAAGGTACCTCGAGTCCCGTCGATGTAATTCAAAATTGTTCCCTTCAGTGGGAGGTTCCACTGTATAATGCATTTCTTATGTTAATGGCGAGAGGGCAGTAAGGGTACCTTCCAGGGTTAATCAAAGCCTTCTGGAATCAACAGGTGACGTAGAAATTTCCAATTTTTCAGACGTGACAGGATCAAATTTTAATCAAAAGGTAACAACATTTCCACTAATTTTCTTTCTTTCAAAATTGAACATTTCCAAAATTCAAATGTGGATAATTCTTTTAAATGTTGACCTAGAAACATAGTAATTAAATATTCTTCTAGCATTCTTACATGCTACCTGTTGCGTTGGGCTACTTTCTACTTTCGTACAGCTTTTTACTACGTTTTTGTACGTTTTTTACTTCTACGGAAAATTTAGCAAGAGTGGAAATGTTCCCTTTAAGCTCCTCAAATATAGTTTTTCCATTTGAGATTGGACCCACACAACTCTTACTCCATTTTAAGCACCACAATTATAAAGATTAGATATAAAGACCTTATTAGCGGTAATGTAATCATTACCATCATCACAAAGCAATTCCTCGAATTCACTAAACAGCTCCGTATATTTCTAGCATAACTCAGATATTTATTTTCGCACTTACATCTCGAAAGATATCTTTCGAGTAAGTCGATCATAACACCCATAATTTTCCTTACGATGATTATAATAATAATAATAATAATGGTAGGTAATAATGGCCAAACAAAAATAAGGACGAACTCTCGCTTTTTTTTCGACGATGGGAACGTGTATGGACCACTGAATGCGTAATGGCCGTACTAATAGCGATAACTATATGCACACTTTCACTTACCTCGTTTTTATTTATTCATTTTTTTTTCCCTAGTAAGTAGTAGCAAGTGTCAAAGGTGTCTGTAGTAGTCATTTGAATGAAATAAGGAGAGGAAGGTCGACCTTGGCAAGAACTTTGCATCATGTTTTTTTGAACGGAAGAATCACTGATGATGATGCTAATGGTTAAGATCGCTCTCTCGTTCCGCTATTAGTAGCCAAAAAAGGAGGGGGGAAAACAACTTTTCCCGTGTAATAACAATAATAATAATAAACATGGCTGCTGCTGAAGAAGCAGATAGCAATCGTCATCAGAAAAAAGTAGAAAAAGACACGTATATACGACCTCACCGAAATCATAATTACATCTCCCTGAATGATAAATGGTGTTCGATACAATGGAAGTCTTTTGAAGTTTTAAGCTTAAAAAATGGACTTGACAATGTATTTTTTTGTTGTTTTTACAAACGTGAGGACAGCGTTTCTTCTCGGGATATTCATAAGCATGTTTTTTAATGGACTATATCTCGCCAGACATCTATTTGTCATTATGATCAAACTGATACAGATCGGTGAATGTGAGATTATCCATTTTAAAAAAATATATAGAATGATTCTGGAACGTAATCGGCCTAACACGCAATGACTATTAATTATGATTTTTTACGCTCGCTATAATAGATGCGTTTGGTTCTGTGGTATGAAAATAAATGGCAAACGGTAAAACCTCTCTTTTGCGGACTCCGTTGGGACAAAAAAAATCGTCCGTAAAAGAGGGGGGTGACCGTTAATCAAGGGTTTGAAATTCATCCTTTTATTACACAAGGGGAAATTATTATTTAGCCGTAAAAGAATGTTAACTGCATCTGAATGGTGCCCGTTAGGAGTGGTTTTACTGTATTTATTATATTTTTATTTATATTATATTATATATTTATTTTATTTTATTTGAAACACAAAACAACAAACTAAAACCCAGTTACAGCTTGCAGTAAAAACAAAAACTAGCACAGAATACGATTAAATAATAAAATACACAAAATACAAATAAAATAACAAAAGTTACACAAAAGATATATACAACGCAATCACAACAAAACCTTCTGAAGTCGGTAACAGACTAATGAAACATATCCAAATGTCGAGGAAGCTCATTTTAAAATTCAAAAAATCTGTATACACTAATTACCAATATGCGTTTTGAATGACTTGACGGGGAGTATGCAATTTCATCTTGTATTTTGAATACATATAATGCATATATATAATGACTTTTAAAGGAACTGACATAAGAGTAGACCAAAGTTTCTTATTTTTCCACCATTTCAAGACACTTTCTACCAAAAAATGTTATTAAAGTTCACTCCAGTACCATTTTATAGGGAACTGCTCTCGAAAGTAGTCAGATACCTTAAAAAATGGGAGAGAAAATTTAATCTAAGAAATAAATATTTTTATGCCGATGTAAGTGAGTGATTCCCAAACATTACGTTCGCAGTACCATTAGAAATGGGACCTGAATTTGGGTTGGGTTTTATTAAATTTGTCTGTACACTCTGGACATACTGTGGAAGCAACGTAAGTATTTCCAAAATAGCTACAAGGTTGGGTCAGTGAAGTAAGATCGTATATATAAAATGTGTGTATTATAGGGACTATGCAAATGCAGTTTTATATTTTATTTTTCGATTGCATATAGCTATTTAAGGACTCATTTATATTTAAGGATCACTAGACGCATAACAGAATTACGCATCCCTAAATTTTGATGATCCTTCCTGAGTAATATGGAGTGATATTACGGAACATGGCCGAAACTTTCTAACTCTTTCACGATCCCAAAATTACCCGAACATAAATGCAACATTTTCTTTCAGTACAGTTTCTATCGCACATTCTCCACAGACTTTTGAATAAATTACATCTCCTTCGCTTCAGGTACCTTCCTGCATCTTATTTTGTCACTTCCAGACCTAGCTGCTATCTACATTCCACTAATCCATTATTTTGTATTTTAGCTGGTAATTCAATCAATGTGATTTGACTTTAACGATGTGCAATCATTGCATTTAAATATACAGAGAGAATGCTTCAGAATTCACGGATGTGGAATATTAAAAAAAAAAGTTAAATACAAAACGAATCAACAAATTCGACTTATTTCTGATTCTGCATCACCGAGAAAGTAGTGGCACCACCTAATGTCTTGTAAAAACAGTCATTATTCACCTCCGATTCCCTATCTTTTCTTAGCTTCTCACCATTATTATAATATAAAATAATAAGCACTTGTTACCAATTAAAAGAAAAGTAAATAAGCAGAAATTACAGATTTGTCATCACCAGATTCTTCTTTTAATGCTGCTAATAATAACATCACCACGTAATGAAATCGTGCCCAACGAGACATGTTAGTTACACCATCACCATTCAAGATGAAGCATCTCCTGAACAGCAGCTCCATGGGGCAACTTATAAAAATAACTTTCCATTTTTTTTAAATTATAATATTACGTTATTATCATCTTCAAGTCATTTTGTTCGAGAGAGAGAGCCGTATAGAATTTTATTTAATGGATGCTCAAGGGGATGTAAAAGGAGACACTTGTTGTCGGACATTATACCCTTGACTATTTTATGACCGAGTTACAGTTTTACTACTTTATTATTCCTTTTTAGTAAAACTAGACAAGGTTAATTCGAGAAAGTTATTTACTTGTTGACGTTTACCTTTCTTTTCGCTGCTTCTATCGAAAAATGAAGCGAAAAATTTGGGCCTAGAATTGAATTCAGTGGTGCCCAAGTTGTCTTTTTGGCTAATGGTGAAGAGAGTTGTTAAAAAATGTTTTCTTTTCGAACCTCTTCAATTACCATTACCAGTCTTTTCCTTCCTTTGCTATCCTCATAATATAAAAAAAAACACTTGCTGCCAATTAAAGGAAAAGTAAATAAGCAGAAATTACAGATATGTCACCACCAGATTTTTTTTTAATGCTGCTAATAACATCACCGCGTAATGAAACCGTGCCTAGCGAGATAGTTTGTTACACCATCAGAAGCAGTAGCATCTCCTAACAGCCCCAGGGACAGCTTATATAAATAACTTTCTATTTTATCATTATAATATTATATTATTATCATCTTCATGTCATTGAGTTTTCTTCGAGAGAAAGCTGTATAAAATTTTATTTAATGAATACTTGGCGGGATGTAAGACATGGCACTTGTTGTCGGATTTAATACCCTTGGCTATTTTAAGAGAGTTATGTCTTCTCTTATTGTGACCGCTTGAACATAAACTTCTTTTATTACTTTATTATTCCTTTAAAAAAAACTCGACACAAGGTTAATTCGAGAAAGTTACTTTCTTGTGTTACCCTTTCGCTGCCTCTATCGAAAAAAAAAGCAAAAAAAAGGAACAAGTTTTTGAACCGAGAATTGAGCCTTGTGGTATCCCAAGTTGCCTTTTTCACTTACTGTGGAGAGTTTCAGTAACTGTTGTCTTTTTCGAACCTCATCAATCACCATTTCCAGTTTTTTATTTTCTTCACCAACCACATAATATAAAATAATAAGCACTTGCTCCCAATTAAAGGAAAAGTAAATAGGCAGAAATACATTATTTGTCATCACCCGAATTGTTTATTTTATTTTTTAATGCCGCTTATAACGAATCACCACGTAATGAAATCATGCCCAACGAGACACGTTAGTAGCCCCATCACCGTTCACGATGAAGCAACCCCATGGGCAGCTTATAGAAATAACTTTCCATTTTATTATTTTAATATCATAATTATTATCACCTTCGTGTCATTGAGTTTTGTTCGAGAGAGCCGAAAAAAAAATTTATTTATTGAATACTTAAAGGGATGTAAAACCAGACATTTGTTACCGGATTTAATACTCCTGGCTATTTTGAGAGCGAGTTATGTCTTCTCTTATTGTGACACGCTTCAACATAAACTTCTTTTATTACTTCATTATTCCTTTGAAAAATGCTAGACAAGGTTAATTCGAGAAAGTTATTTTCTTGTTAATGTTTACCTTACTCTTACACTGCTTCTATCGAGGGAAAAAAAACGAGTTTGGATCGAGAATTGAACCCTGTGGTACCCCAAGTTGCCTTTTTCGCTAATGGTGAGTGTTGTTGGAAAGTATTTTCGAACCTCTTTAATTGCCAGATGGAGCCCCCAACAACGCGTCTCACTCTTATATTTATTTGTTTTTGTTTTTTTTCCCTACCAGCCGGTTTAACCCTTTGCTGCCCCCAAGTATTACGGCGTGAGGACCTTGAGGACGTTAATGACCCCGTAGATTAATTATATATCTATACATGTTTTCTTTCCAAGGGTTCAGAAACCCTTTACAGTTGGGTAAAGGGGTTATTGCGTCCCTTTCCCTCTTTTGTTTCAACCTTCACCTTCGATTTTAACCCTTTCAATGGAGATCAAATGTTTGGTCTGGTGATTTAATGTTGTTTAATGGCTGAAATTAGTTTCACAGTATTATTTTTTTTATTGGATATGCGTGCAATGTAATGAAACCGTTTCTCTATATTATTGAACAAACCAAATATGTTTGTGTACATAATTTTTATCGGATTAATATTTCATGAAGGAAACAGTGGGTGTGAGGTGTAATATTCCATGCCGAATGTTGATTATAGTAATTACGTCGTTGTTTTTTTGTTTATAAGATGGGTTCAAGGTGTTTTAGAAGAAAACAAAAGTCGGGTGTATGTTGCACTCTGTTACACCAATGTCCGGTTATGACAAATTCTGGACCTGGGCAAATAAGGATTCTTGGAGCTTCACTTTGCAGTCTCTAGAGAAATTTTAAGTATTGTTATGTGACAAGTATGTATAAATACGTACCTTCACAAAATATATTCCGAATCTCACGGTTCATGGCATTTGCTTATTTTGCAATCCTTCACAGTCCTCAATTTTATAAATACCATTCAAGGGTTGAACGAGATAAGAAAGTAAGGAATGAAGAGGGTTGAGAAAGTGAGGTAATCGAATAAAATTTTTGCCCTAAAATTTTGTGGGCCCTGGGCATGTTCCCGTTTGCCCATGCGTGAAAATGGCATTGTCTGGCCCTAAAAATGCTGCATGATGAATGCGTTATAGGACAAAATTTGATCGGAAAAAAGCTATGTTCGGAGCATGCAGTCTTTATTTTGAAATCTTACACTCATCGAATGGCTGAATACACTGTACATAGTGATTAAAAGATGTATACTCCGAATACATAATAATTTCATTTATATATGTAAGGGTTTCCTACCTCTTAAACATGGTAAAAAACGTTCTTATGTAGAAATATTTTTACAAAATATTATTTATCCATTGATTTATTTCAAATATTTACCACATATATTTAATTGTGTATGCCAGTCAGAGCTGGTATAAAATTTTACATGCGTTCAATACTTGAAATTTTTTTAAAAATTTAAAAATATATATTAAAAACAGTTTGTGTGCAAGACAAAATGACAATGAAATTGAATAAAAATTAATTCAAAGGAAACTGTTCAGTTCATAAAATGACGAAAAATGTTTGAGATCTGATCCATTTACAAATACTTGGGTTACGAAAAAAAATTTTTTTTTTAATTTTTAAAATTTAAAATTTAATTTTTAATTAGATTGGAACGACAAAGTCTCAATCTTTTCATAACTTTATGAACTGAAGTTTTCTTTATTTTGAATCATTTTTTATTAAATTACATTGATTTTATCCAATTTTAATCATGCATGTAAGCCCTGTTTTTAATGAGTTTTTTGAAAATTTGTAAAAAATTAAGTATTAGAGACACGCACAATTTTTTGCTAGCATAGAATAGCATAGACAATCAAATATATGGGGTAAAAATTCAAAATAAATCAATGGAAAAATAATGTTTTATGTTTCCACATAAGAGAGTTTCTTACCATGTTAAAAAGTAAGAAACCTCTTAATTAACACAAATTAATTTTAATCAACTGAAATAACTAGTCACTACGATTAGATAAAACCTCATATACCATGTGACAAAAAAATTTATTTAAAAAAATATTCCTTTCGATGGACAAAAAATAAAAAATTCCAGATCGAAATTCAGGATAAAATTTTTGAAATTCGATTTTCGAAAATTCATGAAAAATGGAGGTTCTTTATAAAATTTGAAAAAAATACCATGCTTATTTATTAGACTTTTATGATTCCCGAAAGAGTTATGGAACAAAAATATTCATGATAATTTCTACAACAGTGTCAAAAAAGTTTCAAAGTGACTGGCCTTACAAATACAAATACAACGGCACAACAGGCAAATTGCCCAACGAGGTGGCTGACTTAAGAACATCATGGATCGCCGAGCCATTTTTTTGGAGGCCCTACCTACTACTGCTACACCCCATTCCCCCCCCCCCCCCCCGCCGCGGAACCCCCAACGAATCGGTGCATGCGGGAATGTGCGTGTACGTGTAGTGAAACCTGACGTGAAGTTTCTTGTTTCTCTGTAATGCTTGTTATGTGTAGTGCTTCCATCTGCCACCAGTTTTTCTAACTATGAGTAAAGTGTTATGATTGAATGATTTATCGTTGTAGGACTGTTGCTCTCTGTGGCGAGACTTTTTAACGGGGAGATCATTCAAAACCCATGAAGATTTGAAGCTTTCGAAAGAATTCCAAAACTGATTCGAATTTGGAACATTTGGAAAAATTCCAAAACTAATGCAAATGTGAAACTGATTTAAAAAATCTGAAACAAGTGAAAGAAATTAATTCCAGAACTAATGAAAATTCTGAGTTAATAAAAGAAATAATTGAAAACTAATGGCAGAAATAATTCCAAACGTGAGACGCCACAGCCTTTGAAGGAGCCCCGCGTCTATTAAGAGTGGACCTGGATTAACCCTCTATAGTTCAGCCCTCCCCCCCGCCTATAAAAACGTACTGACAAAAAATTTATTTTTTACAACAACGGGATGGGAACTGGTGCTGTTTGCATATTTTTAATGGAAACAATACATCAGCACAGGAATTGATTTAATAATAGTTGTGCATTTCTTTTAATTAGCCAGAATCGTTAATTGAGGGTAAAATGCACGGTCTGCCTTGATTTTAATGTTATTTATAAACTGATGAAATCTTACTTAGAAAAAGTGAATAGTTTTTACATTGAACTTTATTTCTATCACCCTGAATTTCATGGGAGTTTATAAATTTCTGAGCACGTAAAATTTCAGCAGCTCTCGAAAAATGGCATTGACAAGAAATCAACTCTTTCCAGATAAAAAAAAAAAAAGCATTCTATTTGCATAGCCATGTTTTGTACAGAAATGACGCCAAATGATGTGCTTCCTAAAATACCAATAAATTGATAAAAGAAATTGATATATAATGGGTTTTTCCCCCCATTTTTCCCCATGTATATTCAAATGTACACGGGACCACATAGAGGGTTAACATGCTATCTAAAAGAATAATTTAAAAAAATTTTAAATAGATAAGTAAAGCATTTTATACTGATGTACACATGACAATTACAGTATGTCGTTGCAGTCCATCGTTCGCAAATCTAAGATTTTTGGAGTATTCTTTTGTGAAAGGACTTTCAAACGGACCCCGTAAATAGATTCTCTAAAAAAGTTATATAATATACACATATATTGAACTTTCAGAAAGATAGAGTTCATCTTGATCGATGAAAATTGATCTGATAAGGGGCGTATATTAACTTTATCAGTCTGTCTGCGGGACCAGGTATGCGGTGTTTCTGCTGCTCGTGGGCCAGAAATGTTGTATATATAGGGCGTCATTTCGTAAATTTGCACAACTTTTCTTCGCAAAACGTCCCGTTCTTCCCGTATTTTCAACGAAGCTTGAATTTTTATCCTTTACTTAAATGAGATTGAGATTGTTTTCATAACTTATAATTATGCGGTGGTAATAATGACTAAAATTATCATATTAATTTATGATATTTATATAGAGTCATAATTATTATATTCATCTAAATATGTTCATCTAACCAAAAAATTTTTACGTATAACATTAATAATAGCCAATTGCTTAGAAGAACCTCTGCGACCGATTTGGGCGTTATTTATAGTACCAATTTTAACTTTGCTGATCACATTAAAAATCTTTGCTCTGTGTCATATAAAAAACTTGGTTTGCTTAAAAGAATGTCGAGAGATTTCAAGGATATACATAATACGTTAACATCCCTTTTTAATACGCTTATAAGATCTAAACTTGAATATGCTTCAATTATCTGGAACCCATTTCACGCTTGCCATATTATGAGTCTTGAAATTATTCAAAACAATTTTCTAAGGTTATATTTCAAAAAACATGGTCCTTATAACAATATTCTATCTGCCATTCATCTACGGAACAGTTTCAATGACAATAGCTTACAAAAACGCAGAGAGTACTTGCTCGTTATTTTTTTCAAGAAACTGTTGACTAACCAAATTGATTGCGTACCCATTCTTAACGAAATCTGTTTCAATATTAAGTGCCACAATACAAGATCTAATTATTTTTATTTGCCGTCAAATCATTCAATACTAACATTGGTAATTACTGTGCTGTATATAAACAGATTTTCCGAATTTTATAATGCGCTTCTTCAACATCTGGATATTTTTCATTCGTCTGTTACCGTCTTTAGAAGATTTTTGCTGTGATTGCGCGTTGTATGTATCTTTGTATAGAATTTTTGTATTTTGCGTAATTTTTGTTACTTTTTATTTGTCTTTTGTGTACTTTATCATGTCGTTTTTTCTATTCTGTGCGCTAATTTTTATTCTTACTGCAAGCTGTAATTGGGTTTAAACCTGTAGCTTTGTATTTTAAATAAATAAATATCACATGTATATATTTGTCAATTTTTTTTTTTGGTGAATAATATTTTTATTTATTTCTACTTGCGGTTGCCCCTCTATTTCCCACCACTACTTCACCAAACACCAACTCTGGCCATATCACTATATTGCAATTTACTGCCATTAGTGAGATGGGTTGGAAGTGAAGGCGCTATCTATCGGTGGTCGCCTCAAGCTCGTTAGGGCAAATATCTTATCTTTATCCTCCCGTAGGTTCGAACCCGGGACCCTGACAACAACCTTCACGATGGTAGACGAGCATCTTACCACCATGCCACTCGGGCACAGTTACTTCCCACCACTGGTAATTTTTCGGAAATTTTAGTGGTAGTTGGCAATTTCATTTACCGTTTACAATTATTATTACTATTTTTTTATAATTGGGAACTTTACTTACCTGTGGGCTATAATTGACAACTTTACTTACCTTTGGAAATCTTTCGTTGTGTCTGTAATTGGCAACTTTACTTACGTTTGACATTTTTTTTTTTTTTTTTTTTTTTTTGCTATAATTGCGAATGTCCCAAATGAATCCCGATTTACTGTAATTTTATGAAGGAAATATATTGTAAGCTTTTACTACTGATAAATATAATTTTCTACCTGAACACTCACGGTACGCATTTAAGCTAGTGGGCCGGAGATTGTGCACCCCTGATCTTCAGCGTACAGGCTTCGTGTATTCATGGATATTATAATAGCTAAAAAAAAAGTAAATTGGTGCATTTCGAGGGATAGGTGCCCTATATTTAGGTGCGGCAGCAAATAATTTTCATTTTTTGAGGTATAGCGTTGATTGGCATGGAGATAGAAACATGTTGAAAGCTCTCTTATCTTTTAACAGGATTTTTTTCTTCACGTTACATTTCAAAATCAAGGAATATAGCCAAGTGTCGTGTCTCTTTACTCACCAAGCCCTTTTAAACACCCTTTTTTCTTCACATATTTATCATTAAATCGATCGACTTTATAACAAAATGTTCTCATTTATCGAACGATCTCTCGATTTCTCTTCTATTATGTGTATGAATCGATTTTTTTTTATGCTCTCTTATAACGAGATTGAGAGTACGTCAACCTACTAAATGGCCTTTCTCTTATTTAACACCGGATACGGAGAGTTATTATGTATTATATATACACTACACACCGGAGTAATTTTCTCATGTTAGTAAAGATCTCTGAAATAGTAACAAGCTGTGAAAAAAGGAGAAAATTATATTCTTTGGAGTTTGGCCGAAGAAAACGGCCATTTAGAGATATGTTGTCACGATTCCAAAAAAGGGTTGTGTTGTTGAATTTGTAAAAAGAGTCACTTGTTTGTGCGTTTTTTCCGTTCGCTCATCGTCCATGACCTTATCGTATTAGTATTTTGGACACAACTAAGAATAGCAATTATCAAAGGAGGAGTGTTATTATCTCTTTCGCGGGGAGGCTTTTGCTACCATATCTTTTGTTTAGTGTCATACGCCCAGAGCAGCCGCGGCCATCGTGATGACCAAAGGGTTTGTAAATAGATCCCCAACCACGGACACAGTACTACGAATAAAAATGCAATAAAGATGATGATTATTATGACGTGGAAAAATAATGATTTGGAAAAAAAAATGGCAATCCATCATCTTCGAGGTCGTTCTGCGGTAACAAAATATGTGTGTGTAGTATTTACGGCGCATTAAACGCTTTTTTGTGTGGCCGGAATGTCATCAGATGTTATATATATCCTTTCAGAGGATTCATTCCATTAAGGGTGATGAATAATCCGTCTAAAGATTTTTTAAGACTCAGATTTTTTGCTGATGATTCAGGATAGTCGTTGTTGCCAGTTCTAGCTGCAACGTATCTTAGTTCCGATCGCCATGTTTATATTTTTAATGGTGTTTTAGCCGTTGAAATAATTTCTCTAACTTGAAGCCCCGTAATTTATCCTATATCTAAAAGTCAAAAGATGTGAGATTACGGATTTAGAAATCATAGGGAGAGTTTTTTTTTTGTATAGGCTTGAGATATACGAAAGAATAATAATTCCAGTGTATTTCTAGGATGTAAGGTGTGGTTTACTAGGACCTTGGCATTTGCAGAGGATTGACATAGAATAATTGCAGCATTACAGATGGAAAAATTATCATCTTATATCATTTATTATATGTATCTTCTTTATACTGACCTTGTGCATTTCGAAATCATTCTTCAAAGGGAGAAATACGTTGATTTCTTCCAAGATAGTTTTGAATACTCGTATATGAGTAGAGTTCAACGCAAAACTCCCAGATACCCAAATAGTATTTCAAAATTTGAATTAAATTGCTTTTTTATAAGAAATACAGTGTAACCTCGATAACTCGACACCCCAAAAGCATCGATGAACATGTTGACTTAAGCGGATATCAAGAGTTAGTGAGGTTTCATTTGATCTCACACTCCCAATTTCTAAATAAGATTTATGTCATGTACATGTCCTTCTTTGCAGTTGAACAATTCCATTCCATCATCTGTAAATTAACAAAAAAAATTATCTGCAAATTTTTTACGAAAATTTTCCAAATATTCCCGAATTATGGTAAAAAAAAAGCGTAAGTGTATCGAAACGCGTTATTTTCAAATGTCAGTGCGATTGCCAAAAATTTTCATTTTTTAACTTAAAAATTTCCGATCTAAAAAAAACTTTTGATGCTTTTGCTTATTCAGCCATCTCTCTCTCAAAAATTTCAGACATCATCAGTTTCAATCCGTGACTTCCATAGTCTACAGGTGGAGTTCCCAGACACGAAAAAATGGAAATTGACCCTACTCCCCCCCCCCCTCCAAGGTATGATGACCAACAAAAAACAATGAAACGAAGAATTGTTGAAATTTACAAGAGAAATGTCGTGGGAAAACTTATTAACTGGACAATCCACGGGCGATTTCGAAAAATTAGCGGTGTTAATTAATTGTTCATAATTCGAATCGTAGTCGATTTATCGGGGTTTAGCTATCTTGTGTCGAGTTAAAGAGGATTCTCCCCATTGAATTTATTACTACGCCAACCATGAGAATAATGAATGTCGAGTTATCGAGGTTCTGCTGTATAAGTAAATTTATCCCATAAAAAACTCAACCATATCTTTTTGACCTTCTCACCGGCATTGACAAGATATCTTGTCTTCTTAACCAGTCATCTGGCTACGCCGATCATGCCGATTTTCGACATGATCGGTCGAAAATCAATTATTTTTAAAAATTTAGAAAACTAATTATTTAATTACTTCAATTATTAAATTTGTTTTTGTTCATTGTTTTGAAAAAACAGTTAAGGATACTAACAAGTTCTTTACCTGATGGCCCTGGGGCGACAACCGATAGATGGCGCCTTCATTTCCCACCCAACTCCACTGGTTGGAAATTGACGTATGGCGATATATGACCGGAGTTGGTGTGTGGTAAAGTAGTTAAGGATACTGAACATATGAATGAATATGATGTGAACACACTCAGTTTCAATTAATTCATAAAATATTTTAATCAAAGATTTTAAATAATAATTTAATTTAATAATAATTTAATTTAATAATAATTTAATTTAATAATAATTTAATTTAATAATAATTTAATTTAATAATAATTTAATTTAATAATAATTTAATTTAATAATAATTTAATTTAATAATAATTTAATTTAATAATAATTTAATTTAATAATAATTTAATTAAGAAACATGTATTTTATTAGCCTTAAACTTCCAAAAAAGAGGAAAAGAGAAATCAATTTCCAGATGACTGGTTAAAAGCTTTTACTTTATCAATGATAAGAGCAGGTAGTTTTTATAAAGCTGATTTTGTGCGTGCTACGGAAATATTTCGCCATTTTTCCTATCCCCATAATTTGCAACTACTCAAAATCAATAAATAAACCGTTTCATAAAAAAAAAAAGAAATGACATTTCAAAGAGGGTTTAGTGATTTCTACTATGACGATTAAAATGTTTTAATTCAGCGTTTCTCAACCTTTCTGAACAAAATGACCAGTAAAATGATTGAAACAACTCGACAAACCATACATTTTTGGTGGTTCCAATTTTTGTATACATTTGTCCCGTTTTTTCAACGATGCTTATTTCAGTTTGTAATACAGTATGACCTGTATAAGTTTGACACCTACAGTTCCATTAATATTTGTCCAAGTTAGAGAGGTGTCCAAAATATCGAGGTATAGTACTGTGATGGACATTCTGTGAATACAGATTATGGTTCGTTCCATTCAAAACCGTCCAATGTAGGGGGATAGGCTACCGTCCAGGATACAGAGGTGTCCAAATTGATATTGAAGGACCGGACACACCCCGCTTCCCATCTCAAGGTTTTATATATGTCCAAATTGACTGGACACCTGTCACCCCTTTACTATACGTATTTACTACGTATACGAAACCGTAAATAGTTTCATGGTTAAATTATACTATAATAATAATTATAGTTTTAAAAATTTATCCCACATTGCCAGTACTATTTCTCAAGTTCAACGTTTTTTACCGGGGGCACAGTATTTCCATAATACCTGAATTCATAGCTCCACGCCTTCCATTGGTAGTTTTTTAGCTATTTTAGTAACTACTGGTGATTTTGCCGACATGTGGAAACATTTTCAAGGTGATATTCCATATTTTACCGTATTTAAGTTTCCCATATTTTTCTCAATGAAATATGTTCACCCTGTCATTTAAATTGCATACCTGAAATACACGGTATTTAGGATCGCAATTGCATTTTTCTCGATGAGGTATCATGAACCTCACACACAGTATGAAGGTATAACTTTTTATTTCAATTCAAATGGATACTACTAATATAAATTACAATAATTGAATAATTTTTCATTCAGTTCAGTTTGCTTGCGGACCACCTATGTGATCGTCGTGGACCATAGGTTGAGAAACGCTGGTTAGTTGACTGACGCTGCATTAATCAAGATCTATTTTCGTCCAAAAGCTTGAGATTATACCTCCTTCATAACTGAAAAAGAGTAAGATTTCTTGTGATTAGTAAATCATTGTGAAAGCATTAGATTGTTTGCGGCTTCTATTCCAGATCGGAAAAGCCTTGACAGCTACGTCAGCCAATAAATACTTGGTGGCACCTTCGTAAGTCATTCCGTCTTCTCTCATTCGTTTTTACACTAGTCGAAAATTTTTCTGTTATCATTGTTTTCGCTCCAGTGGCCATAGAATAGATATTTATTGAGAAATTTCGAGCAATTATTTGATCCGAGTATTTTCTTTGTGCAACAACAACCCCGGAAGAACACGAAAACCAAAGAGAACTTAGACTTTTTTTGAATGACACGAACTCTTATCGCCTTTGACTTGAACATGAAAACAAAAAAGTCAGAAATTTTGCTTTTTCTTGGAAGCATTTTTTTATTTTTTCATGCTTTCGTTACGGTTCGAGTTGACTGACAGTTTCGAGAACATTTGAGGAGTGATTTACGCGCCTTTGACACTTCCTTTGCTAAATATTTCTTTATTGAAAGCCCTAGTCTCTCTGTTTTGCTAACCTTTCACCATGAATTTAAGAATAAAAAATACACGTTTGTCTCAACAATTCAAACGTCCTAGAACTTAACGAGCGCAGTTCATGAAATGCCCAGGTTAGAAATGTCAATTTACAGCATGGCTGTATAATTTGCACTTCCATCTTCTAAGACAGCTTTTGCTAACCTGTGGTCCGCGGACCTCTGGGGGGGGGGGGGTACGTGAGTACTTTATAAGGGATCCGCGGAATAATTTTCATTTACTACCGTTGCAATGAATGACACATTTTGTATGATGAAATTGTGATTTATTCAATTTTTATGATACCAAATTATTCTTAAAAAATACAATACATTTTGTATTTTATGGGAGGGTTGTGTCGAAATTGATCTTCTGGTGCTTAGGGGAGTTGTTCACAGAGCATTGACCTCCACTATAGTGGGTCCGTGATATCAAAGCAGTTAGGAAACACTGTTCTAATAAGTTCTTCTAGCATATTGATGGGAAAATAATTTGCGTAAAGTAGGTTGAATGTGTTCTTAAATGTCAAATTACTTTTACTCTTTGTTTCAGAAAATTAGAACATCTGACTAAAAAAGGGATTTTAAATAAATGTTCTCATGCAAATTTAAATCAACTTGATCGAACTCGTGTTTTATGTCTTTCCTGGTTTTATGTATGTAAACCTAGAACACAGCTCAATTTTCGCATTACGAGTAAAAAAAAAAAAAAGAGACATTTCTGCAAACGAAAAATTAGTGTGCAGGATCTCTACCTTTTGATTCCAGAAGTTGGAGACATATGGAGATGGAAACTCTTCATTTGCCATCAAGATTTTACCCTATATCCAAAAAAAACTGTATCAATGATACTGCAACTCACTCTTTAAGCAAAATCTTGATGGCAAGTGAAGTTGTCATTTACATATAAGCTTTCAACTACGAAGATTTTGATTTTGTCAATTGGTTGATGCGAATAAAAATCCGTGAAAGGAAATTCATCTGCCTCTGCGGAGAATCGAACTCACATCTTCTCACTTGCCGGGTGAGGGTTCTAGACCACTAGGCTGGGAAGGCGACGAATCCTCCCGCCTTATGTAGAGCCTGTGTGTGCTGAACGGGCCGTAGATGGATAGCCAGACCTAACTCAGGCCAAAGTTGTCGAAGACAGAAAATGGCATCATCTTTTTTCGGATAAGTTTTCAACTTCTGGAATCAAAAGGTAGAGAGACTAATTTACACCTGCATCCAGAGAAGTCTTCTGATTCATCGGTCCCTATCTTTAGGTTCCAGCAGCTAAGACTTCGTTTGATGATTGAAACCGCAAATCTGTTGAATCCAGAATTCGGTCATGCCCATCAAACTTCATCGATGCTTCTGTGGTTTTGTGATATCTGATGATTTCATACTGATCCTTTCAAGAAATTAATGTGTCGTATTAAAAAAGAAGCTGATGAATTGCGAACGTGCTGCTATCGACGCTACAATAGCGTCTATAGGATTCATGGGTGAGGTTCAATCAAGATCTGCACCGGAGACATCAATTCAATATCTTGATGCATAAAATCTATGGTCAAGGTGAAAGATTGCCACAGTACAATGTACTCATACGATATGAGTAAGAGCTTTTCATATCATCCAATCACAAATGCACACTAAATTCTAAGTTTTCAGAAATGTCTCGTTTCTCTACTCTTAATGCGAAGATTGAATTGTTTTCAACACGAATTCGATAAATTGGATGTAAATTTGCTTGAAAATATTCATGTGATATAAACCGTTTTCCGTTTTTAAGCAAATGTTTTAATCTTTTGAAAAACGAGTTTTTTTCAGGATGTTTCAATTTTTTTTTAACCAACAAGAGAAAGTAATTTGCATTTTGGATGCATTTAATCTACTTTATGTAAATTTTTTACCACTGATATTCTTAAGAAGAACTTCTTAAAAGGTGGAAAAATGCAAATTGCAGCAGTGATGTATAAATTTCGGGGTTTCTAACTTGAGCATTTCATGGAGTGCGCTCGTAAGTTTCCGGGATGTTCTAATTTTTTTTAAACAAACGTGTATATCTCCTGAATAACTTCTGTCTTTGATCTAAAACTTGTGAAACATGAACTAATAATTCAAAAAATTCCACTTCCGATAAAAGGCTGCCTTTTTTTTTAATTATCAGTGATGACCTTTTCAGTATTTATTGGCTGTTCGTTTTACCAATTACCTTGAATCATTATCACACAGAAAGAGCGAGAGAGCATTGTCCGAAAATTGTCTCGCGACAGTAATAAAAACACTCTAGAACGTCATAAAAACTAATAGAGCTGAGATCAAGTTGGACGAAATGGTTGATCTCATATGTATTTCGTAACCCTGTCTGCTCTGAAACCTGTTGCTCACGAGCACCGCCCCAAAAGCGTTCTTGACAATGTTTTTGTACTCCCTGATTGACACTCAAACACCCCTCTCCCCCATGTGAGGATCGAACTTACATTCATGATTTACATGAATTGAGTGGTATCACTGACAAATATGCTAATCAATTTAGAATTATTAAGAATAACTAATAAATAAACTTAGAAACATTATTATATAAAAATTTTGATTTATTTTAAACTATATTTTCTCGACCATATCTCTTCATTTACAACAGAATGTATTTCACCAGTCTAACTAAAAACATGGGTGATCTAATATAGGGAAAATTGTATTTAATAGGCTGAAAGTAATTATACTTTTTTTATTGTGATTTTTGTGGTCAAATATTGGTTTGAATGATCAAAAATTCAATAAAATTAGAGAAAAAATCAAAATTATATAGAATTGGAAGATTTTCCGTTTTATAGTGTAAATCAGTGGTTCCCGAATATTCGAATATTTTCAGTCATGGACACTCTCTGAAATCGTGCTGTCTACCATGGACCATCACTTTTAGTCATTCCCTCGCCCCAGAAATCTTAAGCCCCGTTCACATGGGGAAATAGAAAAGCTGGTTTAAAACCCGCTTCAAGAATTTTCACCAATGACTGCTACCCATTTCCTTCCTTACGAAGGGAAAAAGTCGTCAAGCGGGTGCTAGGACTTGCACTCCCAATGCTACCGCAATATTTGCACATGTGAACGGGGCTTTAGTGTCTGCCATGGACCTCCATTTTTAGCAGCAATAATTACAACTATCTGCGAGAATGTTCTCGAACAATGAATGGCATTCTATCCAGTACTAGCAAATGCGATGCGATAGCAATCTGCCATCTACTGGACTACAAAAGAACTAAATCAACGTTTCATGCTCCTCTATCGAGAGCTGTCACCACCACTATAATTTTTGTCAAATCATAATATTATTACTGTTGTCTACCAGCATCACAGCGGCGCTTTTGCTCGTAATTTTTTCTTTTTAAGCTATTTTTTCATAATTTTAAAATTGAAATGTCAATTGGGAACCACTGGAAGACTTATCAGGTTATTACTTTACATGCAGACACTGCAAAAAAAAAAAAAAACACAAGATAATGTTCAACATCGAGGCACGGGATTTTTTCAAGACTTATTTATTGATCTTGAAAAATCCCGCGCTTTTTGACATTGGCTGTTGGGAAAAAAATACAATGCCTTGGATTTTGAGGAAAAAATACTGTGTTCTGAATGATGGAAATATCCCATGCCTTGAAGTCAGGAAAGCAATCCCATGCTTTGATGATAGGAAAAAAATCTCGAGCCTTAATGATTATTCAAAAAAAATCCCGTGCCTTGGTTTTGAGACAAAATTCCCGGACTTTCAGGATGGTGGTGACAAAAAATTCCGTGTCATGAGGATGGTGACGAAACTTTCCAGCATCTCCTGGAGATAGAAGGCCTCCGCACGCTGCTCGTGACGTCAGCAAGTAGTCCATTTTCCCTCAGAATATTCAGGGGAAAAAATCCCTTGTTCGTGCCAGTATCATCATTCTGTGGGAAAGAAATGATCTCGGGCTGAGAATTGGCGATTTCTATGCCCCACATCCAATCAGCATGCGCTATTTGTGAACCAACCAGGAAGATTCTACGCCAAAATAATAAGAAAAGATAACGAAAATCGATGTCTTAATGATAAGAAAAATCTCGTGCCTTGATGATGATTGAGAAAAATTCAGTGCTGCCCTTTGAAGCAAAAATTCCCGTGCCCTGAGAATGATGGTAAAAATTCTGCACCTTGAGGACGATGGCAAAAATCCCATGCTTTGATTTGGGAAAAAATTCCCCATGCCTTGAAGTCAGGAAACCAATTGTCGCGCGTTGATGGGAAAAAATCTTGCTTCTTGATGGGAAAAAATCTTGCTCCTTGATGATGGGAAAACATCTCGTGAAAAAGCCTTGATTTTAAAGTAAAAGTTCCCATGCCTTAAATGATGAAAAAAATACCCTTGCTTTGAGGTCTGAAAAAAATCCTCCGAAGTTAGTGATCTAAAAAAAATACCGTGTCTTGATTTTGGAAAAAAATCACGTGCCTTGAAGTTAGAAAACCAATGTTATATATTTCTTGATACGGGAAAAAATCCCCTGCCTTGATGATGATTGAAAAAAATCCCATGCTAACATTTGAAGCAAAACTTCCCGCCCTTCAGGATTTATCTATATAATTAAATCACGAAAGACAAAAAAATCTCGCACTTTGATGGTGGAAAAAAATCCCATTCATAAGAAGAAATCTAGCACTGTGATGATGGAAAAAAATCCCGTCGTTAAGAAGAAATCTCGCACTTTGATGAAGGGGAAAAAATCCTGTGCCTGATTAATAAGAAAAAAAAAAATCTCGCACTCTCTCTGATGATGGAAAAAATTCTCTTTTATGAGAAATCTCACACTGTGAGAGGAAAAAATCCGTTGATAAAAAGAAATCTAGCACTGTGAGGATGGAAAAAAATCCTGTACCTGGATGATCAGAAAGAAATCTCTCACTTTGATGGTGAAAAAAAAAATCACGTTGAGAGAAAGAAATCTCGCACTTTGATGATGGAAAAAATATCTTTGATTGGAAGAAATCGGGCCCTTTGATGATGGAAAAAAGTCCTGCGCCTGGATAACGAGAAAGAAATCCCGTACCCGGGTTACCTGGAAAAATAAAATCCCGTGCCTTTAATAACTGAAAACCATTAGATCCAAAGAGAGGCCAGTTTATAGATTTTCTCCTGTATTTTGATTTTAAAACATTTTCATGCTTATCCATAATCACGAAATATCAATTTCATTGATCATGACCAGAAAAGCGATTGATTGATCGATTATGGTCAAGAAATCGATCTCGTTGCCGATCTCGTGATGGAAAAAGTTACGATATCCGTGAAGAATAAAAATTCACCTATCATTTTTTACCTTTGTTATATATTTCAAATCGTGATCTCACTTAAATTGGTCAGATTCACTACACAGTTAATTCTTTGCTTTAATCGAATTACGTGATCATCTTTCATGGCATTTACGATGGGATTGGAATTTCTTATATACAATTTCTCTTTGAAGCAATAGAACGGTGCTATTCCCGTAAGGCTGCTAACGGAACTCTACTTTTTTTTTTATTGCATAGGCCTATCCAGCTTGAATAATTGAATCACTTTTTTTCTCTCTCACTTATGCCCAGCATGATACATTACCACGTATTGCGTGTGAAAATTTGAATTCCATGATGGGAGCGTCCGAGAATGTCCGTCGATTAATGCAATCGTGTGAATATGCATCAAAGGTGTGGCGATTTTCGCTCCTCCACTCTCCTAAAAGAATTATTGGCCTAGTGCTTAGCCCTTCCATCCTCTGGTGTTTTTTCCATTAGCTGTAGGTGCTATTATGTTACACGTCCAATGTAATGCCGTCTCCTGGCCGATTCTGGACGTGTTAAGGCCAACCACTGGGATGCATAATAACATTCAAAGAAGTTTATGCCGAAGAGAAAAAGTGGGTTTTTTCTCTCTCTAGAGATTTAAAGTACAGCCTACAATTCTCGGTAAATTATGTTTTCTTCCAGATATGATGTATGAAATGTCCGAGAAAATTCACATTGAACCTTTTTACTTTGATTATATCCTTTTAGTCGCAGCATGATCTTGGATTGATTGACCTGAATCGCAGCAGCACCAAGAATCACGTCCATGGTCGAGGCAAGTAATTTCTACGGAAAGTAATTTGTCTGGAATTATGAGATTTTATTCGTGTGTGTAGTGGGGCTTCATAATAACTACAGTCAAATCTCGATAAGTCGAACGTGCAGCGGCTGACAAAAAACTTCGAGTTATCGTTAGTTCGACTTATTCCCGATTTCTCAGAGTGGAAAAAAGAAAGGTTTATCAAAATAACAGCACTATTTACGTATACTTTTACTATATAGTACTGTATTAGTAAAACATGTCAAACCATTGGAGATGAAAAAATTCGAAAAGATAAGTCATTTTAATTTGATTATATTTAATTATCGAATGAGAGATAAACTAGAAGTGTATACTGTATTATGGAAACGGGCGCATACAGTACATGATACTCGTATAAATGAAATGAATTAGTCAACTCGTTACTTTCTGGATACACCTATCCTTCGTGAACGCTTCGATATCTCTCCGAGATGGGAAGCGGGTCATGTCTGGTCTTCAAAGGTCAAAGTCAACTCGTTGCAATGACCATCCATTGTAACGACCAACACGTCAGGTCTCAATATGCAATTTAATGCAATCGTACAATATGTAACTATGCACAATGCAATCGTCTCAAATATTTTCCAATGTCCGTCATGTTACTTTTTATCCAATATAACGACCGGTAAATGCCGCTCAGTTTGAACTGAAATCCTCCTCAGTTTTCATTGATTTGACTTGTATTTCCCGATCCCAAAAAATGTGATGGAGTTATTGATTCAGGAATATTTAAATGTATGGTCACTTGTCTAAAATGTTATTTATGTAAATATATATCAAGCTATAGAAAGCAATCTAATTACAGCAAGGCCAGACATAGAAATGTAAATACAACAAATCAAACCTTTATGAAGAGGAACATCATTTAAGACGGTTTCGTCAAGTAAATAAAGTTAATTTACACACTTTTAATGAACAATTTAATTGAATTGATCGAGTCGATCAATCCGGTTGCATTTGTCAAATTTTATAAAATAGAATTTATAGTGTAGTACCAACCTTACAATATAAACGTTCTTTGACAGAAATCTTTTATAAAACTTTATTGAAATTTAGTTTATAAAAAAAAAAAATGCCGTTTAAAAAAGACAATAAATGAATCATATTACACTGTACAACGTATGGATAACTGGATACCAAGCAAAGATGATAAGATAATTAGAAACAACATTCACATTCCATGTGCGGAAACAAACCACCAACCTCGCACTTTCAGGGCGCGCTCTGCCATTAAGCTACAGAGGGCAGACATTCTCTTTCCTAAAGCCGGGTTTTCCTAGGAGTAGATCTTTTTGCGCCGTGTGCAGCGTGAAAACGCTAATTGGTTAAAAACCTGAAATTCAGGTATTTTTGACCGATCAGCATTTTTACGCTGCGCGCGCTGTAGAAACCTGCTCCTAGGAAAACCCGGCTTAAGAACACTGTGTTCTTTGGGCTGAACGGGACCGCGCAATAGACAGCGTCCTAACTCAACAACAGCTCGTAACGAAATTAGCCTCCAGATGGCGACATAGAGCGAAACAATGAACCTCTCCGCTAATTATACGATGCACAGATGATTGGATACCAAGCGAAGATAATTAAAAAGAAATCATCATTTCCTTTCCAGTTATCTTCGCTTGGTATCCAGTCATCAGTACATCATATAATTAATTCTGTGTGAAAGATGTATAAAATATTTTTAAGATAATCCTTATAAAAAATGGTGATGATAATCCTGCAAGTTGATTGAACCGATTATAATCGATTTAATTGACTTGCAGGAAAGAAGAGCTCAGTGGTGCTCTTCTTGTAATCGTGGACGTAATCGATGTTCGTTATACCAACAAAAATTATGAAGGTGTGGTGTGTAGTCTACAGTGACGTTAAAGTTCTCTGTACTAGATTCGTGCAAATAGGTTCGGGATTTTAAAACATTCACTTGTTCTTTATGTCCCAGAAAACGACCGTTCTCATCAATCATGATATGCTCATGAGTAATTCGAATTCACAAAAGGAAAACAAATGATGTCGGAAATTTATGCATGACTTGGCTCGTTAATTACCCGAAAACTACGGAAGTTCAAGGCCTCGATCACATTTCTGTGAACTACACCCTGTATTTGACTTACTGCACATTACCTTGAATACGGGTAAGCCTTCAGTACAGTTTTAGGACAAATAGTTATTCATCGCGCTTTTTGAACTAAAAATTTTCGGATCAGGTTAGATTCGTGCTAATGAATCATCTCAGGTATTCATTTTCAATTACGGAGATTTACAAGAAAAAGATAAGAGAATTTGTGTGTCTCTGCGCGTGTCCTGATGTCGGGGAGAAAAATCCCGTGCTTTGATCATGGGGGAAAAATTCTCGTGCGCACTTTGATGATGGAAAGAAAAAATCCCGTGCCTTCATGCCGGGAGAAAAATGCCGTGCGTTGAATAATGAGAAAAAAATCTCGCTCTTGATTCTCTGGGAAAGATTCCACGCCTCAGTGTGGGGAGAAAAATTCTATGTCTTCCTTGTGAGGGAGAAAATCCCGTGCCCTAATGACTAGAAAAAAGTTTTCGTGCCTTGGTGATGGGGAAAAAATCCCGTACGTTAGTGTCGGAGAAAAATGTCGTGCATTGACGATGAGAAAAAAAATTCCGTTCCATGATAATAAGAAAAAAATGTTGTGCCTCGATGACTGAAAAAGAATCCCGTGCCTTCACATGTCTGGAAAAAAATGTCGTGCCTCGGTGATGAGAAAAAAAAATTCCCTTGCTTGGTGGTAGGAAAAATCCCGTGCCTTGATGAGGGAAAAAATCCTGTACCTTGATGCGTTCAAATGATTCGTATCAAAATGATTCATTTTCAATTGCAAAGATTTAGAAAAAAAGCGAGGGAGTTCGTGTGTTTGCGCGAGTCATCATTATCTACTCATTATGGGCGTTGTTTTTTCACAGCAAAATATTTTCGGAACCGTTTGTTTTTTCAAAAGATGAAAAAAATAATAATAAAATGTTCTTTTCATGAAAAGAACCGAAATAAGAACCGGTTAATCACTAAAGGCCCCCAATATAGCCATTCAGCCTGCTTTCATACAAAACTCCGCCTATAAGTATGATTTATTGTCGATATAACTAATGATATTCTCTATATATAACATGCTAAACAACTAGCAGCAGCATACCATGTATTTTTCCAAGAAAAAGAAGCGCGAGATGCTTATGTTCCTCAATTTGAATAATTTTAGTCGGGTTGTAACACATTTCCAGTGTCATTTTTTATATTCTTGTGTCATACATGTCTTATAGTATGCAAACCTATTCAGTATCTAAGAATGTCCAAAGGTTGAAACTAAGATTGATTACATACTGTACTTGGACGATTGTTTCATGATTATTCATGCTGTAATAGGGAACATCATTGGGTCTGAGCCCTGTTTTATAATCATTTCACAAATATACTCAGAAATATTTGCAACTTCTGATCGTCTTGGGGGGAGCCCTTGCGCCCCTCCATGCGTACACCTCTGGTACTAGGGATCCTTCTATTCCAGATGGGAGAACATTCTCTTTTATTTCACCTGCACAGACCCGTTGCTTCTCTGCGCACAGAATTTCGATATTTGTGCGAAATGACAAAATAAAAGACTACCTTGTACCATATTTCACTGCTCAGCAAAAAAACTCTTTTGTACACGAAACATTCATTCTCAGACTCTAAACGTCCATTTTTTTCTAAATTTATTTACCATGAAAAAATGGTGCCTTTCCAAGTTACATGATTCCAAGTCCATGAACAATAAACGGGTAAAAATTAAATTTTATCAGTAAAAAAAAAATGTGACTTCTGGGAAAATAGTGAAAATAAGTATACAGTATAGTAATTAATATACGTGAGAGAAACATCAGAGAACTAGAACCCGTTCCGCCACCTATCAAATAAAACTGTTATCATTCTTCGATTGGAATTGGTAGTTGGTTTTTGATTAGTACAAATACAAATACAACACCACAACAGGCAAAATGCCCAGCGAGGTGGCTGAGTACGTTGCATACAAAAATCAATATGACGTTTAAAAATGTTTTATAATCAATAATATTATTGAATAGTCACGATTGCTTCAAATTATTAACGGATAGATATAATCATACCGGATATATACGCTCTAACGAAGGAAAATCTCTATCTCCTCTGTAGCTTAGTGGTCAGAGCACTCGTCCGGCAGTCGAGGGACCCGGGTTCGACTCCCGGTAGAGGCAGAGATGAGTTTTTTCCTTCCTTAAAAAATTAACATCTCAAATAATAAATATCTTCACAACATCCAGTCTTCTGTATATCTTGTAGATATAATCAGTTCAATTTTAACCTACTCCTGATTCGATTATTAAAGAATTCATTTCGTGCGCGTTTTATTGATGTTATATTACCTTAGACAAAAAAACCAGCTGTTGAAATTTGGGAGCAAACGTATTAATTTAATTAATATTATTGTAAAATATTTGTTAATATCATTTATATTTATTTTTTCTGTAAAGTACATTATCTAAAAACCAATCATTAATTTTAATTGAAGAATGATAACAGTTTTTTATTCGATAGGTGGCAGAAGGAGCTTTAGTTCATTGATGTCTCTGACAATATAATACTGTACTGTGTATTATATTATGTCAGAAACATAATATAAAATATAATACTATACTGTGTATACTTGTTTTTAATATTTTCTAGAAGGCACATTTTTACTGATGAAATTTTATTTTTACCCGTTTATTGGTTATGAATATAAGTAACTAATAAAGGCACCATTTTTTCATGGAGACCGTATAATGGACGTTTAGATTATGAGAATGACCGAGAAGGTTTTCCCTTTACAGAGTTTTTGCTGAGCAGAGAAAAAAAGTCCCCTGTATTGTGTGTATGAGGTAGCAATGTTATTTTATCATTACGCACAGATGTCGAGACATCAAAATTCTGTGCGCAGAGAAACAACAGCTCTGTGCAGGTAAAATGAAAAAGAATGTGCCCACACTATCTGAGAAAAAGGTTTGAGAAATTAAATTTTCATTAGAAAGCTTCGTTTCTTCACATCTTTCTGTGGCTTTGTTTCTTCACATCTTTCTGTGGCTTCGTTTCTTCACATCTTTCTGTGGCTTCGTTTCTTCACATCTTTCTGTGGCTTCCTTCACCATTTGTCGTGGCTCCCCTTTCATCTGATTCTCACCCATGGACTCCTTAGAATATCCCTGGACCGCAAGGGTTGGCAACCCTACTGGGTTTTGACAAATTTTTGGCTGCAATTGGCAACTTCACTAGCCTTTGAGAATCTTTTACTTTCATTTGACAATTTTTTGCGATAATTGGCGATATCCCGTACGAATCCCGATTTCCGTATTTTTATGAACGGAGCATGGGGTGTCTGTCTATATTTTCGTCATCCCCCCCACCCCCCAAATACAAATACAACGCCACAACAGGCAAAACGCCCAACGAGGTGGCTGAGAAAAAGATGCCCATAAAAATATGGATGTCATATAATTTCAAAAATACAGCAACTCAATTAAAAATGCAAATAAAAAAAATTATAAACAATATATACACGTGATAAAATATTATACAATGCCCATAAAGAATACTTATGGTTGTCTTATTCTAAGAATGGATAGCTTCTCGATTTACCCCAACATGTTTATCGTATTTCTTTTTAAACGTGTCAATTGTGTTACAATTTACTACCTCCGGGGGTAAGCTATTCCATTTATTAACAACCCTATTAGAGAAAAATTCCCTGCGACACCATAACCTTGCATTGTCCCTCACCAATCGATACTGGTGTCCCATTGTAAAAGCAGTCGATTGGCGGTGTACTAAAAGTTCATGGTCCATCCTATCCATCCCATTGAAAATTTTGAACACTTCGATCATATCTCCTCGACACGTGCGTTCATCCAATGTAAACGTATTCAAAAAATGAAGTCTCTCTTCATAACTCAAGCCCCGTGTGCCAATAAGGACACGCGTAGCTCTTCTCTGCACCCCTTCAACCAAGTCTATGTCCCTCTGTGGGTATGGTCTCCAAAACCTTACAGCATACTCCAGTCCAGAACGAACTAGGCCTCGAAAAAGTGGAAGAATGACTTTAGGAGAACGCGAAGAGACGCGCACCCCAGCTTTCATCATCGTCTATAAGTGTCATTCCCCCCCCCCCCCAGCTTTCATCATCGTGTCCCCTCCTCAGCCTTTTAAGTCTGTCTTCACCTATATAAACCGGGATTACACCATAAAATAGAAATTCTTTTATGAAATTTGAATAATGCAACCAATCAGCCTATCGGCTACATTTGAACGAAGATAACCAATAAGCCAATTGGTTGGGTTTTTTTTCTTCAAGTTTTGTACAAGATATGTTTTATCAAACTTTTGTTGTGTGATCCCGGCCTAGTGACGATTCAAATAATAAAAGATTATGCAGCAAGATTCGTGAAGATTATTAATAAATGCGATCGACTAAAACGTACATAGACCTTGAGTATGTGTATTCAAGCATCCATTAAAAATTTAAAAAAAAGAAATTTAAAAATCTCTCACACACATAGTTCCTCTTTATATATATATCTCCCCCCCCCCCCTTCTTTCTCTATCTCGAGAAACCGCAAAATTATAATTTGAAATTCGCTCACTGAAATTTTTTCAAAGTTGTGCTGCCATCTAACAGCGCGTTTGAAAACAAACCCAGTGTGTGAAGTTGTCAATAGATGTCAGCATAAGTACTGGCCTAGAATCATTATTTCAGACTAAAGCTGCATCTTTCAAGTGGCTTTGTTTCAGACCTCTAGGGAAACATAGACTGAAATATTCATACGTCCCGCAATAACAATAATTATAAATTTCATACTATTCAGCAGTCACATCATTATAGTAGCATGTTCATCTTATTATTTGTGCTTTGACAATCCAATTGAGAATTTTCCAATCATAAATTCCTTATTTTTGATGAATTGTGCATCAAAAAAATAGTACATCAAAATCCCGTTTTTTATATATGGCCAGACTCTTCCGAATACTTTGTTTTGTTTTTCCATTGAAATGTCCGATCCAATGTTTGCAAAAAATAAGAACTACTACTACTACGATCGACAGCCTGCGATCACAGCCGGCCGGAGGTCACGTATTGTTTACATGATGAAATAACCGGTCGTGGAAGAGAAATTTGTAAGTTTGTAATGAGTTGGGCGAGAAATATATTTAATAATACGGGTTGCTAGGAATTGATTTTTTTTCTTTTTTCGATGGTTATGTGCGAGTGGGAAAATGAGTTCTCGTTACTTCACGGATGAGGAAACGGGCGAATCTTCGCGTGACTCCGGCGGAAAGATTTGTCGAGCTTGTACCGATTTCAAAGACTGGACTAAACGCCAAAAGCAAAATCTCCACGCCCCAAACAACAACAATAAAGCCCAAGAGATCAAAGAACAAACTCAGGTAAACTAGCTTGAAAAAAAAAACCATTATCACGTACTCTGAGTTATTAGCATGAGTTTTCCCACTGGCGGGGGCGCTACAGCCCTGGGTGGCAATTTCGGAGAGGTCAGCAAATTTAAGGAATGAGTGGTCAAGTAAAATTAGTATCAAATAGGAGAAGGGCGGCAAAACCATAATCCGCTTCCGCCAAAAGTCATGGTGAGCGACATACAGAGGTGCAAGCATGAGTGGAGATACGGGGAGGCATGGGGCATATATGAAAGGACATCGACATGCCCCCCAGCAGTAATGACCCCACCCCCCTCCTCCAGACTTCCGAGTCTATCTTCGCCTATAAGTGCAAGTATGTGCATGACTAAAAGAGTGACATATATAGAGGGATCTGGTGAATGAGTAACAAAAATGGGTGCAAGCGTGTAAGCAACCACAACAGTGTGACCAGGAGAGTGATCTAGAGTAGTGGTTCTCAACCTTTGGCAGCCAGCGCTGCCAGGTTTCATTTCTTGTAAGGCCCCCCAGTCATATACACTACTTAGGGGAAGTATATAGGGGGAAATGAAAGGGCAAATCGCTCAAAAGCAACAGGCTTACAATGAAACAAATATCCAATCATATATTTACACTTCACTCACAATTTGAGTTATAGATGATAGCACTGAATAGTTCACTATATAGGTACACTTTGAGCACAACTCAATCAGTAGGTGAATTAATTGCTATGACAACAGACACACACAGGCAAAAAAAAATGTGGTTAGCTACCCTAATGCACACTTTAAGAACTATGATTACTTATAACGAGGATTTTAAACAGAATTTCAAATTACTTATAGTTTGAATAAATAATTAAGAATATAATGATCTTTACTTGCTGGTATTATTCGAATATTTTATTGTTTTTGTGACTCATTTTTTTTTTTACTGTTCTAATTAGATAGACAAGAAAGAATGTCCTTTAGATCGGGAACAATTGGGACGTTGTTCTTGGGCTTTTTTGCATACTATGGCTGCTTATTTCCCTGATAAGCCAACAGTTCAGCAGCAAGAAGATATGACAAGCCTCATACGTCTGTTTTCAAAATTCTTCCCGTGTAATGAATGTGCTGCTGACTTTCGTGACGAGTAAGTGTAAATAGTATTTCAGATTTAAATCATGTCAAATTCAAATCAATAGTTTCCGTAATAATCATGTTCAAGGATACTGTAGATTTTAAATCACAGCTGCTTGTGTGGAGCTGATGTAATGTGTAGCAAGAAAAATTGGAGTCGCCAGAGCATTTAAAAAATCATCATTGGCACGTAAAATTGTCTCGGTGGTGTTATTATATTACAGTATGAAGACAACTCAAATTTTTTGGAATTTGTGTCAGCATGTCCACCAACGTAAAAACGGGGGTTCCCATTGTTTTGAACTACTGCAATACCAGTCATTTTGTATTATTAGTATTATACTTTAGCTATGATACCCGGCACTGCCTGGGTTTTGCCTGTATAACAGGAGCATTGAAGAAGTTCCTAACCATTGTGTGGAAACCACGCTAGCCAAAGTAAGCATTACAAAAATTGTTGTTGGGCCCAAGATTCATTGTTACTCCATAGTTTTTTGCAGATTTCTAACATTGCCCAGCTCTGACAAATTTTTTAAGTATGTATCGTTCAAGTCTGGCTCAGTTTCATGTATATACAAAATTTGGCAATTATCAGTGTAAAATTGTAGATGTGTATTGAGGGCATACACACACACTCAGAGACATGCAGGAAATAGATTTTGTATATGTTACTGCCAAAGCCAGAATTGCGATCAGTTTGTAAATTGCCGGAGAGTTTTGGCCGAAGTCTGATTTTCAGAAATGATTTGGGTTTGGCCGACTCATTTGACTATATCGCCAGAGATCCCTGGTGGTCAAAGTTTGACGTGCTGATGTAAGGCAGTCTGAATAGTGCCAAATCTAATTTTTTTTTATCGCCAATGTGTGACACATGGCTGTATGTGGTAGCTGTATTGGATTAGCTCCATGTGACAAAGGGAAAAAAAGTAACTTCAGATAAAAACTATAGAAATAATAACATAAACATGGAGTTTTTCTGTAAAATTTTGAAGGAAAAAATTATTACCGCATCATGTCTGTGATTTGATGGGTAGTCATGGCTAACGTGGACATAATCATCACTGATTAACATATACATGTAATTGTACATACATGTACCGATTCATATTGACATAATGAATTGGTACATGTTGGAATGTGCGTGTATGCCATCTGCCATCAATTTTTTTAGCTATGAGTGAAGTGCAATGATAAAATTATTGTATCATTGTAGTCCTGTTGCTCTCTGTGACGAAACGCAAATATGAGCTAATCTCCCATTTGAAAAAGTTTCTCTGCTAAGAACAAACATATTTTCAGCCATAGGCATAGTTAGTCGTGAAAAGCTGGGACGGCCATGATGATGCAAATTTATATACATATATGCATAGCCATCAGAATCAGCCAACTTCATCATTGATGTGCTGGGGATGGGGTCATTGCCCTCCCGACTTTTCTGCCCATGCCTTCAACATGAAACTTGCATAACACAAAAATTCAAGCATTTACCATCTTCACTTCAAAATATGGAAGGCAGATGGCAGCACTATCAAGAACATGAAACATCACAACTCTGAAAACATAAATATGCACAGAGAGAGAACACACATCCCGTCATGTACCGATTTGTTAGAAATTCTGCTGAGGAATGTGTGTATAAGGTGCTTGTAGAGTAAAGTAGTTGTAGTAGAGTTGTTTTTGCTGTATGAGGGACACGTTCTTAAAATGTATGGCTTGTGAAACGATAGAAATCAATTCATTCTCAGTGCACCTTTATGAAACAGGAAATAATTTCAGTCTTTTGATAGCTGAAGTATGTTTGCTGTGGTTTCCAAGGTGTGAATGCTATCTTATCG
Source organism: Pholcus phalangioides (assembly GCF_987345545.1). Classification (NCBI taxonomy): domain Eukaryota; kingdom Metazoa; phylum Arthropoda; class Arachnida; order Araneae; family Pholcidae; genus Pholcus; species Pholcus phalangioides. The sequence continues at coordinate 7,074,166 of NW_028301620.1, read as the reverse complement.
CCCTGTTAAAAAGTCACGCCACAGAGAGCAGCGGGGATACTGCAGTACAAATATCCAATCGTTACACTTCACTCACAATTTGAAATATAGATGGCAGGACCGGCGAATCAGACACAACACTAGGTATTATTTCGGGCTGTTGGTTACACACTCATACTTCCGACACAACTCACTTGGTATTATATTGTCCAAGGTAATAGGACAAGAGTTGTGGACTTGGTTTGAAAGTCCTTTGATATTCCATCTTATACAGGTTTAATATATATTTAATGTCATATTACGCAACTTCTCAGTTAAAAATATTATTCTTATACAAACAACTTGTTTTTCGTCAATATTTCAGGATATCAAAATGTCCTCCATCCGTTGAGAGTAGACATAGCCTTTCGCAATGGATGTGTCAGATGCATAACATAGTCAACTCAAAGCTGGGAAAGCCGATTTTCGATTGCAGCTTGGTTGATCAACGATGGTTGCATGGATGGAAAGATGGCTCGTGTGACTGACATAAGTAACTTATAACAAATTGTTTCATATTTCATGTAAGAAGCTGTGTAAATAAATTTTCTTAAAAAAACAAAAAACTTCTTTGAATTACTAAAATAAATGCCGGGAGGGGAAAATTATGTTTCATCAAGGACATTCCGCCAACCTAAATACTATTGTGAAGATTTCATTGCCACACTACTGCGTTCAGGGCCAATGTCTTATCAGAGAATTTTTTCTCCACAGGATAATATTTTATGTTGTTTTTTCACCACTTAAATTTCCTCCTGAAAAGAATGGAATTTCCCACTTTCTCATCTTATGATGTTGAAAATAAAATAAAAAATTGTTCCTATTCTATTCCTGACTATATTTGATGAAAATTCTTGAATTCAGAATGCACGTCTGGACAATGGGGGGGGGACCAAGAAAGTTGCATTTGAAGCATATTTTATGGCTCAAAAGAGTCACAGAAGATAATGTGAAATATTCATTTATTATCATGAAACATCATTGATTGCCACCTGACAGTTGAGTACAGGGCTGCAACTAGATACTTTGTCACCCAGGGCTGCAACTAGATACTTTGTCACCCAGGGCAAGCCAGAATTTTGGCACCCCTTGCATGTAGAGGAAGCGGTGGATGAATTTGGCACCCCTTCTGGTTCATTGCCCGGGGCACCAGATCCACCTGCTTTCCCCCCCCCCTAGTTGTGGCCCTGGACGAGTAGTTAGGGAGCTAGCATCTGACTGTGTAGGTCTGGTCTAAATCCCAGCTTGGCCATAGATGCTAACAAATTCCCTGGACAGATCGTAAAGAACTCTTAGACATAGGTGATTATCATGTTATTAGACAAAAATTATCACTGAGTTTATACATATATTCACAAGATAAAATGACTTCACTTAAAAAAAAAATCCATTTATGAAAAGATGAACCTCTCCTCTAATTATATGAAGTACCATTCTGTGTACTCCAATGGTAAAATGTCACGTTACTTTTGCCGAAAAATTGAGTTGTTCGCATTCCAGAATCCCATTCATCAAAATTTTGGAAGGTGGCTAAATTTTGTCTTTCACTTTATGAGGGAACAATGGAGGCAAATTGTAATAAGTCAAAAAGTCACACTTGCATTTTCGCAAAATATTGTTTACAAATTTGCCATCGTTAAATTTTGAAAAAGTGACATAACATTTTACCATCTGAACACAGAATTCACAGGATACGAAATAAAGATAATTATCTTCATTTGGTATCTAGCAGGGTTGGGTTTTTGATGTCAAAAACTGGTTTAAACTGTCGAAAACCATCAAAAACCTAAATGAATGCCTTTTGATAATGTTTTGAACACAATAGGTATATAACATGATGAAAAACTTATTTTTGTCATATTACAATGTTTTATTTTTAAACATTGATTTATTACAATAATTAAAACAAAATATTAATTAAAATTTGCAATTTTGAATTCTTCAACAGAAGAGCCTAGAACATATAAAATATAATTTTATGGTGTTTATTTATCTAAGCTACTCATTACGTGTGCTCAATTTGCTAAGTGGAATAGAGCTGCTTATTCAAAATATGTATTGTAGGGCATCAGGGATATAGGTTTTTGACCCCAGAAACTAACTCTGTATTAAAACTATCAAAATCTTACTGTCAATGATGTCAAATAGTTTTTGTTAACTTGATAGATATGTTAAATAACAAAACACTTTTATTTAGATTAAAGGGTTTTACAATCAGAATTATAATTACTGAGAATCTATTTTGATATTTTATAATTTTCTGATCCGCCAAAAATTTTATTCCATATAAAAATTCTCACGCAGCATCTGTTAATGCACTAATTAAACTTATTTATTTTCACCTAAAAATTTCTTAGATCAGGGTGTATAAATTCACAGAGTTTTAAATAATATTTTCAACCAAAGCAGAGCTGACAAGACTTGATACCCAAAGCATTTGTTTTGCACGTTTGAATACAGCTTCAATTGGAAAACCATTGCATTATAAATGCTAGTAAATGTACCGTATCATAGTGCAAAAGTAAGAATAAACCAAGTTTGACATATACAAGCTAGCATTGCCAAATTAAATGACATTTTAGTCCTACAATATATTTCAATGTTATGTGCAATAAGATTATCGTTTTAAGTATTAGTGGTTTAAGTGGTTAAGTATTAGTAAATTATCTAGATAATTTAATAATAACAGAAATCAACATCACATACATGATGTAATAAACTTTTTTCAACACTTATCTTTTTCAAAAAGAGTACAGCAGACAGTTTATATCAATGCAGACATATACAAGCAGCTGAAGAAATTTTGGAAGGTCAAGAATCATCTTGAATCAAAGAATGTCAATTCGTTCCATAGTTTTCCGTTCAATGTTCATGTTCATATTCAAATTTTATAAGAAAAAAAGCATATATATATTGTCCAAAATAATTCTGTGGAGAGTAGGAAATTATTTTAGAATCATATTAAATATTTATTCTTTGTATAACATAGTCACATTAAACATTACATGCAATTAACGTGTGCATTTTCAATGGGAATTTTTATATCGAAAAGCAATATTTGAGGTTTTTGACAGTTTTTAACAAAGGTTTTCGAGACGGAGGGTTTTTGACGTGACAGTCAAAAGAGGGTTTAACCCGCGGTTTAAACCGTCAAAAACTGCCATGTGTCAAAAACCTGCCAACCCTGGTATCTAGTCAATAGCATGTCATAGCTGCCAAGTCTCCCGAATTTTAGCTTCATCTCTCGACCTCCCGAAAAGTTCTTAAATCTCACGAATTTTTACGAAAATTACAAAAAAATATCCCAAATTGTCCAAAAAATTCCCTGCTTCTGAAAACAATCCCTAAGGAATTTCTTGTGGGGCAAAATGTCTTTTGCATGTTTTTTCTCCTTTCGAAATGATGTCACATGTCCTAAATGGGGAAAATAGTGGGAAATTCCTAATTTAAGAAAGTAACAAACCCTCTGATGGTAACAAGAAAAGTTGTTTGTCTTATTGTGCAGGGAAATAGCTTAGCAGCCAATAGTCCTGGATAATAATGGAGGATTATAGTGACGCACATGTGGTCAAAACTTCCTCTTCTGTTGAGTGCGATAGCAAAACATGAATACTGATAAGCAGAAAAATATTTAATCAGTCTTAAAGATACTTATTCGCCGATGAATTTCCTTTCATCAAACGTTCCAGAAAAAGGGCCGACTTTTTCTTTTCGGCCCTTGTGTTACGGATATATACATCGGTCATGGTGGAAAGACTGACATCATCACCCTTGTGAAATCAGAAAAACATCAAGCAAGTGTCACAAAAAGCCAGTGTTCTTAAAAAATTGACGCTTTTTTTCTTCATCTTCCAATGGTTTTGGGGTCATTCGCGCAGAATGTTCGTTCACATCGTTTCTGATTGAACACAATATTTTTTTTTTACATCACCATTGAAGTTTTGACCTGCAATTTCACTTGTTTTTTGCGTAGGGATTCTATTCCAAGGGTTTAACTTCCATGTGTGTAAAATCCCTTTTTTTTGTTTGACTTCAATTTTTGAGTAAGGATTTTATTTTTACGTTTTAACTTTTATGAGTGGAAAATCCCTATTTTATTTGGAAAAATCCCTTTTGTATTTATTAGGGAGTAGTTTTAGTATAAAATACGGGTCCGCGCGAAAATCTCCCTAATTTTCATTTTCAAAAGTTGGCAGCTATGGCATGTCATTGATTCCATTATTCAGAAACTTGTAATAAAATGGCTGCCCTTAGAGGGATGTGCGACAGTCACGGTCATATGGAGCCCCTTGCTGCCCACTCGCTACAAAGTATTGAAGGCTTTAACCAATTCTTAAACTATTTCTTGCATTAATTTGTTCTGAATTTTCATCGATTGTGGAATTATTAGTTTCACTAACTCATAATCTTGATGAATCATGGAAAAATTTTATTAATTAATTCTTAGTTTTCTCCAATTCTTTCATTGATTTTGGAATTATTTATTTTAATTGTTTCTGAATTCAGTTTCTTACCTGAAGTCCAACACCAGGTTCAAAAATAATTTCTTCAATGTGATGCTCTTTGAGGAGCCAATGCACCCCTGGTCTGCAAATAAATTAATTTCAAGAAACAGTCTCAGTTGTTTTCTTACCTCCTTCCTAACAGAAGCAGTTTATTTCTGTCAATGGGCCAAGGTGTTATCAAAACATGCAAAGCGTTTAACAGATGACTTTCATTTGCGCAGACTATAGAGGAATGCAATCTTTTTTTTACCAGACCTGATTGCAGTTATAACACAAGTTAGATTTTATGAAGCCATTTTTTACGGTCACAGTAAGAGAAAAAAAGGTCAGGTGTTCTTCCTAATCGTCTTTATGTTGCCTAAGATGTTTGTTTTGTGTTATACTACTACACCAACTTCGGTCATATCTCCGTACAGCAATTTACTACTGCTCGAGTTGGGTCGAACATATTTCTCTCTAGAGCAGCGTTTTCCCAACGTTTTTGATATTGTGGACCCCTTGTAGTGAAGGTTAATACTCAGCAGGCCCTATGTATTGAAGGTTTATTTTGAGTAGTCCATGAGCATGGCATCCTGCAGCAGAGGGCCCTTGGGATAGACTCTCATTCCCTCCCCCCTTCCATCCACCATAGTGAATATGCAGTGTGAAAACAAAAAATTATGAGAATCATTCCGGGATGTTATAACATATAACCCATATTAACCCATGTTAATATTCCTAACGAAGTCTCTAACGTAAGCGTCTTTAACCTTTCTCGAGGAGCGACACTACCTATACTGTCATCAAGCAAAAAGCACCCCTTACGGCAAGGGTGCTCAACCTATAGGAGAGTGCAGGCCAATTCGTTGGTTTGACAATGTGTCACGGGCCACTTAAGTGCTTGACAGCCACTCGAGTGATCTGTGAATGTGCCGCGTGTCACTTAAATGATCTGGAACTGTGCGGCGGGTCACCCAAGTGATCTGTGAATGTGCGGCTAGTTCATTTTCACAAAATTAAGGTGTAGGTCACGGGCCCACGTGATATTACTCCGAGGGCTACATCAGGTCCGCGGGCCAAGTGTTGAGCATGTAAGGTCTTACGGCAACGTATGCTTTAAATCTGTTTAATCGTAATTCTTGAATACAATTTTTACACTGTATTTAATTAAAGGGTTGTTAAAGTGCTCGCGAGCACGAAATCTGGCATGAGCATTCAGCACACTTGCTTCAGGGAACACCGGGTTGTTGAATGTTGATGGCTACTCTAACGTAAAGGGTATCTATTGGAAAAGTAGCAACATCCCCCCCCCATAGCCCATTGGCCCCCAAGGCTAAGAGCCCTGTCAGCCTCACCCCTTGTGACCATGGCCAGGACCACCAGGCCGCGATCTCTGGTGGATCCCCTGTACAGATTTTTCACAGGCCCTTCTGCAGTGAATTTGTTGAGTTGGAAAAAAAATTATAAGAATCGTCCCGGATGGGGCCTTCTCTGTCTCACCCTTATGGGAGCATGCCCGGCCCGCTTAAAATCCAATGTATTTTTTAATTTGCATGTGAAAAAATTGTCTCATTCGTATAATGGTAGTAAACGAATATTATCCCGTGGATCCTTTTTTTTCTTTCTTTTTTGACTCGTAATGAAGTGTCCCGGACTCTGCCCCTGTGGTGGTGGTCATGTGGAACACATACTGCTGTAATAAACGATTTGGAGACATTCTGTTCGTTATTTGCGTATGTTTTCTTTGACTTGTGTACGTCAGCGCCACCTATCGGCTGTTTTTGAGTTTATTTACTGTCAAAAAAAATTCCCGTGACCTAGCTATGCTAACCCTGCAAACCGTTTTTCATTTCGGTTATTTTTACGGTTTTTATGAATTTTTAAAGTTTCTACGGACTCTTTGCCCACCCTGTACTTTCTTCACGTCTATTATCCTAATAACTCTCCCCGGAAAAGATTGGGTCGCACTGGTTATTTAAGGCACTAAATGTCATATTTTTGCCGACCGTGGCTCCCTTGTCGCGACTACGTTCATGCGCGACTCCCCAGATTATCGCATAAAAGAGCCACTTCCAAGCACTAAATATTCAATCAACAATGTCAACAGCTCGCCGCGACGTCCATAACAAAGGTTCGCGACGCTCCTAAGTTCCGCGGCGTACATTTTGAGAAACACTGGTCTAATCCCATAGAAAAAACACAGAAAATAAATAACTCAAAAATTCAAGGTATTCTTTGTTGGAGACAAACTTGGCACTAATATAGCTAAGGGCGCTGGCCAAACGGGGGGGGGGGCGAAAATCTGACTTTTAACCTTTCCTTCAAAATTACAAGGGGGCTGCGAAATGCGTGCTTGCCCGTCTGACCAAGCGGTCCTGAGTCGAGTGAGAACAAGCAAAATATATTACTTGAAGCATCGTGAACACCACTGCAGAAAAATGACATAAGGCTAATAGCTTTTTATGCCACCTTGTTTGCAAAACATGGCAGTGGGAACCAGTCAGAGCACATAATATTGCCCTTTTTTCCCCCACTGCCAACTCAACGACACTCACATAACAAAAAAAATAATCATGATCAAGTTTCTTTTTTTTCCATTAGCATTGTGTATGTGAATTGTCCGCTCACCTCCATGAATTTGACTTTTTTTTTTTGTATTTGCCTAATTAATTAATGATTTTGTCGACATTGTATGTATAAAATGAGCACTGGCTTTTTTGTTTTTATTTGTATTCATCTGTGTTGTTGTGCAAATAAATCTATCTATCTATCTGTCAGACGATTCCGATAACAGTCTGAATGTTTACAGCAGTGGTTCTCAGATTTTCCTCACCCGCGGCTTCCTCGTGATAGTCAACGTTAATGCACGGCTTCCCAGAATAGCCGCGGTGCGCATGGTAAGAGAAGTACTGGAGAACTACTGGTATACAAAAACGAGTTGTCAAAACATTCCTGAGCCGAAACAACACTATACTAGTGGTGAGTGTGTTGTTCAGTCTCTAGTATGGTGTTGACCGGATGGATGTGCATTTGTCCGAAGATTCGGCCAAAAGAATAGTCAACCAGAAAAATATTGATAAAGATCAAATAGATCCTTTACAAAAAAAGAGAGAAGGAACCTAATTTTTCAGAAACCAGCTTCTGTAGAGACTTGGACCTCAAGATCCAGATGCACTCAGGTTCTCATCATTTATGCGATATTGGGGATCCCCGGAAGATGGGTGCAGCTGGAAAAGATGCAGATCTTTCGAGACTTAAAGACAGCGACACTTTTTGGAAGTGCAGGAAAGAGGGGGGGGGGGATTCAGATGAATTGAGCATTGAATAGCAAAAGATTTCAATAGCATTTCAAAGTATTGTATTTACTTGCGTTTATTTACCCCCGCCCCGCCCTTTCCCTTCAAAACGATTTCACTGTGTGCAAATCTGTAAGAAAGAAAACACCATCATAACAAATCTTACATAAAAAAAATACCGCCCCTCTAAACATGCCCTACCATGCCTGGTGCCGGCCTTGATTTTACGCACGTCGTCACTTCAGGGGTTGAAAACGCAGCAATGGACTCATTTCTTTTTTTTTTGTCAGGGAAATTCTTTGTGAATTATTTTCTCCGCTCAAAATTAGGGATTTCTTTCAATTACGGTTAAAATTCTAGAGATCTATAGGAGGTAACGATAAATTCAGATTTGAAAGTGAAAAGGCTCCAACATCTCAACAATTACAAAAAACTCAGGGTCCAACAATCTTTCAAAATATATGGATGCTGATCTGTTGAAGCAACAATGAAAATTTTCCACATTGTTGGATGGCGCTTCGGCTGTTAAGACACGAGATAAAATATTATATATAGACATAGACGTGCTATTTAACAAAAGTACGTCATTATTAAAATATCGTTACATGCGCATGACGAAGCGAATGGATTCAAGGCAGTGGGAGGGCGGGTATTTACGGCCGAAACGGAATTTAATTGAATAATGGATCCATTCCCATTTCTTTGTAAGGTGAGTCAGGTGAAACATAGCTCGCTATGACAAAAGGGGATGAGGTTGAGGATGAGGCATGTATCCGATAGAGTAAATTAGGAGCTGTGTGGTACGCGGCATGTTCATTGCCTGCTAGATACATGTATCTAGGAATGTATCTAGGGGGTCTAATGGTAACAGCATGTTCCGCTACTCCTTCATTATGCATCGTTCGCCACTGTTTGCCGGCAGTGGAAAGAAGTAAGTGGAAGAGGTGAGGCGCGGAACGATTGTGGTTTTTTCTTAATATTAAAAATATCTATATTCAAAATTAAATAATTTTTAATTCATGGTATACCGTTTAAAAGTAAGCATATAAATTTAAAAATTAATATTAAGTTTGTTATTGAAGTTTTTCATTAATATTAATTAATGGAATCCTAGAAAGTCTACTCACCTTTCATTCGACAGGCGAAAAATACCTGTGGACCGAAGATCCAAGTATCATATAAAATAGTATTATACTTGGGTCTTACGGCAATCTTTTTACAAAGATAAAAATTGATCAAATCCGTTCTTAATGTTGATCACGGCAGAAGATATGAAGTAAGTTTTGAACATTTTCGAAAATAATCGATCGTTTTGTTTATGAGAAGTGATTGTCTCAATTCAAATTCCTTCAAAAAGGATTATTATGATTGAAGTGCTCCTGATGAACATGATTTTCATTCAATGAGAACAGCAATGTGAAAACTGTTAGTATGAGATTTATTGAAAGCATTTCCTTGGCATTAGATTCCTTTATACCACACAATTTTTATTGACGCGAATACTTATAAATCGACATGAGTTTCAGCGTCACGATGAAGGTATAACTTTAGATCAGTGTTTCCCAATGTGGGCGATGGAACTATTCATGTGGGTGATAGCGGTTACTTGCTATGTGCGACCGTGCTGTATGTGACCAGGGAAAGATCTTGCTTGTGCGACAAAGATAGATATCGTTGTGTGCTCTGTGCAGGGGCGTCGGAAGCATTTCCAACCCGTGGGTGCTCACATAGGTGTACGCAAAGGGGGGGTACATACCATATTTACCCCCATATTAAAAAAATATATATATATATTGAATTTTTTTTAATTTCTGTTACATTTCTATAGAAATACTGTATAACAGTGGTTCTCAACCAGTGCTCCGCAGAGCCCTTGGTGGCTAGGGCTCCGTGTGCACTTCCCAGAGGCTCCGCGGTTGCTCCTGGGCAATGAAATAAATCTGAATTTGATAAATAAATAAATAAAAGGAGGCTTGTGTGCGAGGCTCGCCATGGAAATAATATACTAAAAAGAGGTGTGAGACAAAAGGTTGAGAACCACCGCTGCATTGGCGTACGCAAAGGGGGGGGGAGGGAACCCCTCCCCAAACCAATATTATAGTTTCATTTTCAGGAAAAAACAAACTCTCCTGAGAAGAAAAAATATTGAAAACGCCTCCCTCGAGAAAATTCTGCTTACGCCTATGCACGGCTGTATATTGCGGGCAGGGTGAGGTGAGCCAAGAGACAAAGTTTTCCTCTATGCGAAACATTCGTTCAGCGTCCGAAAATTCGCAAATGTGTTCTCAGCTAGATGAAATGTATAATTGATCATTTTTGTTGCACCACGTTCATTTTCTGCACACGAGGGATAATTAGGCCGGGACCTACAATTCATTGCCGATTTCGGACGTCAGATTTTTTTTATACTCAACGAAAGGCTGGTGCGCTAGCCCCTCGGTGTGGGACTCCCTGCGGTAGCAAACGTTTTTTGTGGTCATGTCACCGTTTCTGTTGTTCCCCAGTGTCAGGAAAGTTTCTGACAAGAACAAATCGGGTATCGAACACGCGATACCTCCAAACATCCTTTGGTATTTTTTAGGTAAGTATCTTATCGACTTCGGCTACCGCCAGGGGTGGTCTTAGCACCGGGCGCCAAATGAGAAGGGGCGCCGAAACGCGTTAAATATACATTACTAGAAAAACACCTTTAAGATACGTATTTATAAAAAAATATCTATAAAATATAGCTACATGAAAAATGACCGAGATGAGATTTTGTTTTTCAAAAAAAAACAAAAAGGTTTGAGTGTATATAATAGTACGGTTATTTTTCGGAAAGCCCGATCACTGGCTAGTCTCCCGACTCGCCAGACTTTCCTATTACTTCAACCAGGGGCAGCTCGGTGGCACTGGGTGTGCTCCAGAAGGGCGTCAAATCCGAAGTGAAAGGGCAAAGAAAAATTTGGAAAAATTATTAGTGCCCGCTGTAGGAGAAGCGCCAATTCTGAGGTAGACAGGGCGAAAAAAAGTTAGGGGAAATTATTTCTGCCCCCTCTAGTAGGAGCGCCGAATCCGGCGTAAAAGGGTGAAAGAAATTGCAGAAAATTATTTCTGCTGGCTTTAAGAGGGTCGTTATATTCGAAGTGGAAACGCAAAAAAAAGAAATATTTAGGAAAACTTAGATATATAGGAGGGCCGTTAAGTTCGAGGTAAAAGGGTAAAAACTAGGAAAATGATTTCTGCCCGCTCTAGGAGCGCCAAATCCAAGGTAAAAGGCCAAAAGAAATTCGACATACGTTATGACATAAAATATCGCTGTTTCTTAGAACGCATTAAAACGAAGCGAAAGAAACAAACTTTTTTTTTTAATTGGGGAGGTCAGGGAGCCCAAAAATTGGTCCCACTCGGGTAGAGATTTTGTCTCGAGCTGCCCCTGACTGCAACATACGTGTGTATGAAACATTTTAACAAACCGTACATATACACAACTGTAAGTCCAGACGTGGTCCACGCTCTGTCCCAAGAGGGATGTAAGCGTTTTACCCCGAGGGGTTGGACCACGCTGGGGAGGGCCGAATGCACCGGACCTGGCGCCTCCATACATATACACAACTGAACATCTTTTCGAAATTTCATTGATCTTGTTCCAGATACCCGGTGAGTAACGATAAAGCCTCCTATGAGGCTCCTAGACAGTATCTATGTCTAGGAGAGAGAGAGAGAGGTCTTGGTAAAAAGATATATAAGGTATAATTTCCTTTCAAGAAACTAATGAGGAACGTAAGTTGAAAATTCAATTTGATTTTTTTTCCAACCGACTTTCAAGAAGAACCGAAAACCTCAATATAAATTCGATCGAAATGAAAATCTGGTGATCCTAGTGAAATTGTCGATTTTAATTCTTGTTGTATTCGTTTTCCATAAGATTTATAAGAATTTCAGTCATCTTAAAGAAAGTCATTTTGAAGGTGTCATTTCCTTGACGTTAATCTTGAATAAGAATCAATCAAAAGCTATTGAATTTTGCCGCTTATAATCCGCAAACTTCGCTAGTTTGAGGAAAAAGGCACCATGTATAGTCGGCAGCGGTAATGAGAAAAACCCACATGAGAAAATTTCATTTATCAATATGAAATCGCTCAAGGAGTAGGGGGAGGGGGGATGTTGTGTAACACGGTTTTGTAGAGAAATTGTCAATTTTTGTACTGGCATCTACCCAATCTGAAAAATCTACCAATGTTTTTGTTGAGAAATTTTTAACGTAATTATAACTAATGAAACCTCTCTCGTAAAAAACAAATAAAAAGCCGTAGATAAGACGCAGTGGTTTATCCGCACTAAAGCCACTTCGAAGTTAAGACTCTTTTCATGCAACTTCGATCCACAATAAGAAATTCATTCCGACATTTTGTTTTTATTTCAACGTAATTTTTTAAACATATAATCTACGGACGCAGCAAAATAGGGTAGGTTAATAGGGACTTCCATGGAAATATGGAAATAAAGTAGTGTACCTCACATATTCAAAACAAACAGCGGCAAATCCATTTCGGATATGTGTCTTCGTATATTCGAAATGAGGTTTTTGAAGCTGAAAAAATATAGCATTAAATGTATGTTACGGTAAATGCGTTGAATCGGTAAAGCATATCGGTAATGCATAATCGCCAATCGTCTCGGTAAGTTCGATAAATTTCGCAACATTTATCATTTTTACCGGTGATTATGCACAATCCTTTTATAGCACCCTGTACGCACAAACGTGCGGTTGCTTCTTTTCGCTTGAGATATTCGTTTTTTAACCTCAGGGATGTTCAGCGCAAACTTCAAGAATTGTGCGTTATCGTTGAAATTTAAGCCGAAGTCCCCGAGGTTAAAAAAAAATCTACAGAGAGAAAAAACAGGCCTCAGAAAAACCACTTTGCCCGGGGTCCCATGAGGCTCTTGAGACAGCTCTGCCCCAGGGTCGTAGCGTGCTTTCTCGGGAGCAGTCTTTTTTTGGAGTCTCCTTGAAATAGTTATGCTCAGAAAAAAGAGGATTTACAAGTTCCCCCCCCCCCATTCGGCTCGGGGTACCGCCCAAGTTGCCTCAGAATAGTTAGAGGGGGCCTGCCCAAGCTGCAGGTCCCGGTGCTTTAGCTGGTGTTTACCTGCCCCCAGGGGCGTAGCCAGAAATTTCGTTCGGGGGGGGACCAAAGTGACAGAACAATGGATTTGGCCATCTTTTTCCCTTTTTTCGGTCATTTTCTCACATTTCGGGGGGGGGGGGACCAGACCCCCAAGTCCCTCCCCCTCGCTACGCCCTTGCCTGCCCCTTCCGTTTCTTAGTACTGTGTAGCAGTAATCCTATTCTACATAGGAAGAAAGCTTTTCCGACTTCTTCGTCCCTAATATCCAACCAAGAGGTATGGGGGGGGGGGGTGATGGGGACGATCACCACACCAAGAGTCTTATAATATGGTAGAATAAATCTGTCCTGTATGTTACGAGACAAGGAACGACTAGCAAAAATTTCCTCCTCCGACACGATTTGCGCCTGGGGGGGGGGTGGGGGGCGCTGACTTCTGCTTTTGCACCGGGCACCACTTGGTCTATAAGACCGGCCCTGGTCTTCATCCACCGGAACAAGAAGAAATCCAGATGCCGATCGTTGCAAGCGCTATATTTTTGACACTCTGAAATTCTTTTTCTTTTCGAGGCACGAAAATGCGGAAAATCATTTATAGTCATTCATAGAAATGGAAAATTTTGCTGTCGAAGAGAGGGGAAAAAAGCTCAAGTTTCAAGCAACAAACAATGATTTTTGGTTATTTTTCTACATGTACCTTATAGAAAATAAATGGAGATTCGGACCATATACAGTATTTTCGAAGGTACAATGTGCATACTGTATTATGTATTTAAATTGTGTTTTTTTCTTTTTTCAACCAAGTGCATTTTCATTGCAACAAAATGAAATTTTTTGTCATTTCGTCAGTGCACAGTGCAATACACAATTTTCCGTCAAAGCTAAACTTCATGATTTTTTTTAAACGTTCGATGTAACGACCTCCCAATATAACGTCCGTTTTTCGTGGAACTAAGGAGTCGTTATAACGAGAGTCGACGGTATTATTAATTATCAGTTTTGTTTCTTTCGTTAAACAGCATGTCCTGTCAGTGCTAGTACTGCCTTCATCCCTAACAACCGTCCGTCATAGAGGTAGGATTCCAATTTTTTAAAAAAAACTCAAAAGGCGTTCAAAAATTACGCTGTACCAGTTTTTAGAGTGAAAATACAGTCATAAAATAAAAAAATCTAAATTTTTACACGGTCCCCCCCCCGTACTCCAACTTCCAGTTAGAACGTTGTTACCCTGTCTCTCCTGATGCCAACAAAAAAAAAAAATCCCATATTAAATTTCATTCCATTCTAATTTTCCATTCCATTTCTAAATTTCACAGAAATATTTGAGTTTTAAAAACGGAGGAAGTTCGGGAAAGAACAACGCTAAATGCGGAAAAACCGTTTCACCCGTATTTACGTATTTAACGCTGTTCTTTCCCTAACTCCCTCCGTTTCTTGAATTTGAATATCTCTCTGAATACTGCACTTAAAATTAGAAACATAACTTTTTTTGGAATCGGGAGGGACAGGGCAACAACTTTCTAATTGGAAGTTAGAGCACGGGGGGACCATGTAAAAATTTAGATTTTTTATTTTGTTACACATTGTATTTTCACTCTAAAAACTGGTGCAGCGTAATTTTTTAACGCCTGTTGAGCATTCTTTTTAAATTGGAATCCTACCTCTACGACGGACGGTTGATGAGATGAAGGCCGCACTAGCACTTACAGGGCACCCTGCGTATGCTTTTATATTCGGTTGCGCTGTATTTTGGTTGTATTTGACATTATATTTTTATGGGCATCTTTTTTCAGTCATCTCGTTGGGCGATTTCCCTGTACTTGTATTGACGCTGTATGTTTGCCTTTGTATTTTGTAAGAGGCCACCTGGTGGTGATAATTCCAACTATTTATTTTTTCATAAATTATGTTCTTAAAATAAGACCCAGAGGACGCGCATGATTGGCCATCTGTGATTACTGACGATCTTGTGCTTGTGTTAAGACATGATTCTTCCGTAGAAACCGAAGCAAAAGCGTTAAAAGGTGTCGTTATATATATATTGACGTTATAAGCGAACTTCATTAACATTATCAACTATAGGAAATAGTTGGGATTGTCAATTATTGACGTTATAGCCGAATTGTCGTTACAATCAAAGTTGTTTTAACCGAGTTTAACTGCATTTGTTATGAAACTGACTGTATTTTTAATCATCATTTTAACTGTTGTGAATCGGTGTTGTTTGTTACAAGACAAATCATGAGGCATTTTCACTGTCTTTCAAACTAAATACACAGTTCATTCCGGTTACCTCACAAACAGCTTCATCAAAAGGTTATTATATTCGTCATACGATTCGATCTTGATGGATAAACAGTCTGAATCGGGGTAAGTCTATCGATCCCTATCGATATCTTCATCGATATTATCGAATCTTCTTTCAACTCTCAGTTCAATGACTAGCCCAACAGCTGATGTCAAGGTATTAGTGTACCGTCAAACTCGGTTATAACAACATCTGTAGCAGTAATACCTCGGCTATAACGTCGATAGCTATAGCGGTGTGGATTGCTTCCCATAGAGCAGGGGTTCTCAACCGGTGCTCCGCGGAGCCCTTGGGGCTCCTTGTGCACTCTTCAGGGGCTCCGTGGCCGCTCGAGGAAAATAAAAAAATACAGTGAAATTTAAAAAAATAATTATAAATATTTTCAAATAGTAAAAATAAATCTGTAACTTTGATGAATAATTAAAAAATTGGCCTACGGGGCTCCGCCATAGAATTTTTAATCTTAAAAGGGCTCCGCGAGTCAAAAAAGGTTGAGAACCGCTGCTATAGAGAATAACGTAATTAGCATTTTATAATGGCCATTAAAAAAACGCCGTTATTTCTCGTCTTCTCGATTACTTTTTGTGGGTTCATCTCCTGGGCATTATGTACGCAGGGTTACAACTAGGGAGAAGAGATCAGGCGGGTCTGGTGCCACGGGCACTGGACTAGATGGGCAACATGGACATTTGCCAAAAGCCCCATGTTTTAGGGGGGGGGGCAAATTTATATTACTACGCATTTTACTCAAATTTTTGTAATTTTTATTTGGAAAAATTTTGGAAAATCAAATAATTTTCCCTAAATCACACGATTTCCAATGTTTTGGTTATTAGCAAACCCTATGATATATCAATTTTAATATTAAACCAATCAGTGGTAAACTTACACAGCATGTGCAATGCACCTGTCATGTGAGTGCAAGAAAGAACCGATCGGACATGTGCGAAGATCCCCGCCCCCCCCCCTACCAGTATCTCACCGTGTAGTCGACTCACAAATTGAAGTCAGTCACAAATTGATATGATATATGTTACAGTAGTAACAAAAATACTTTCAAAGAATGTTAATAGATGACAATGAATGAACGCCAGGGTCTCTGCCACCGGACTTATCCCGTTGCAGAGATCTCTTCCAGCCCAGCTTCGTGGCAGAGTCTGGAACAAAGTGAGTGTGTACACCTAACAGTCTGAGTGTGTAGCTAGTGTTGTGTATGATATTTCAGTGCTGCCATCTATACTTCAAATTGTGAGTGTAATGATTGAATATTTGTAACGTTGTAGGCCTGTTGCTCTCTGTGGCGAGACTTTTTAACGGGGAGATCGGCTCGCATTCGCGCCTTGAAGTTGGGAACCACAGAAAATCAACTTCAGCCAACCACCACTGTGGGGTTCGAACCCGGATCCTCGCATCGCGAGTCCGTCACTATAACCACTCGACCACCACAGCGGCGTTAATAGATGACAGCGTTATCCAGCTTTATGATATTCATTTCATCGTGGCATTAGCACGCATGTGTAATTCAGCTTCAACATGGCGATGGTGATCGATGATTATACCGTAGATGAACAACGTGCTGTTCATGGCCCCCACAAAGGTAGGGCTGACAGGGCTCCAGCCCTAGGCCCGGGACGATTCTCATCATTGTTTTTTAACGCAATAAATCCACTATAGAGGAGACCCCGCCAAAGATCCCAGCCTAGGAGCCCTGCTTCGGATTGTGGGAGCCATGGTGGTGGTATCTGATTTTTGAGGGTAAAAGGACTTGACGCAGAAAATAACCAGAAAGAAATGTTTCCTGTTTATGAAGAGAAGTGTTTATCGGTAAAGAAGTGCACAACTGGGTCGAGAAATTTTCTCAAGGCAGCTCAAAAATTTGTGACAATGATCGAAACTTGCGTCCCATTTTGACTGAGGCAGAACCAACAATACAGCAGGTGAGGAATTGATTCGGGCTGATCGACATACACAGGAGACAGTTCAGAAACTTGATTGGAAACCTTCCAACATCCACCTTACAGCCCCAAGCGATTTTCGTCTGTTTAGTCTACTAAAAAACCATCTTGGAGGCAAACACTTTGCAGATGAAGAGGTTCAAGATGAAGTCCTAATGTGGCTGAGGCAGCAACCCAAGGAATTTCATGCAGATGGTATTGGGAAAACGACGTGGGATGGGTGCATAAATATTGGTGGAGATTACGTTGAGAAATAAAAATAGTTTTGAAGTGATTATCACTCTAAGTTATTTTTTAATTACCTTTTGTGACTGACTTACTGATTAGGACTTACTTAATGACTCCTACGGATTATGTGTATGCTCTAGAGAGAGAAATGTCGTTGTTTCATATTTAGCCTGCTCAAATTGTTTATTAAATGATATTAGTGTTTAAAAATGACTGCACTTGCGTTATTCAAAACAGTGAGATGTCCATAGCACCTATTGCAACATTAAGTCCTCGACAAAAATATGTTTCAATGTGTCAGTCTTTTGTTCGATTCCTCAATTTCACATCTTTTTCACCGTGAGATGATTTATGAAACGGTGACAAGACAGTTTGCATGTTTGATCAACATGAAATGTCAACTCCAATCTTCATTAAGATTCTGTATGTTTGCAATGAAAAACTTTATGCATCTGATCTTGCAAACACTTTTTCAGTCAAACTGCAATAATTTCCATCCTTGGTTCCGGTTGGTGATACAACGCCACAGATGTTAAATACCGCTATAATGGTTTAGACGAGACGTTTCTAAATGGTGAGACAACATTGAATCATCATTGACAACATCACCAAAATATCAATGTTCTGGAGAAAGATCATTCTTCTTATTAAAAAATAATCAGTTTGATCATCTTTCACAGGAAAAGGTCATCACTTTAGCTTTATAGTGTATTGAAGCTGAAGTAACTCAAAAATTAGATTTTGATGAAATTATCAATTATTTTGCTCATCAATTGTAAGATATTTCATGGAGAGTTTTATATTACATTTCTCATTTGAAATAAAGCGCATATACTTTTTTATGCATTTACTAACATGAACTGTATTTGCTGACGTACCAAACTTCTTCTACCACAGTCGAGGGGAGTCCCCAATACCTCATTTGCCCACGGTCCCATCAAATCAAACTCGGGCGCTGAGGGGGCACCGAATTCACCCTTCAACTGTTCCCTCAAAATTACACAAGAGCTTCAAAATGCATGCTTGTCCCGCTAACAAAGTATCTAGTTGCGTTCCTGCATGAAGACAATTGTAAGATATTCTTCCTGTCTCATCACCAAAATTAGTGCTATTTTTCCCCACCAATGTGTTTTATTAGTGTTTGTACCTCAACCTTTTTTATTCATCCACACATTCCATGACGAAAAATGCTTGTTTAGGTACCTTCTAAGCTTGTAAGTCTCAAAGCTTGTCCCACGAATTATGAATAACCCTGTATGCATAGATTTTCTATCAGAGTAATGTGTTGTTACAATTGCAGACCTGCCAACCTGAAGGAAAAAAACCTGCAACTTTCTTACGAAAAACCGGCAAACGTACTTAGCATGCAAAATTTTTTAATGGCCATAGTAATTTTATGGGACATTCCCGTATTTTCATCATCTTTTGCTGTCCGACTATTCTAAAGGAATGTCCATTTTTTTTAATGATGCCTCCTTGCTTTTTTTCGTGAAATCATTGTAATTAAAAGATTTATCAAAACTCTCAATTTCTCTCCCAGCGGTAATTAGGAATTTAGCCCACAACTATCGATGTCCCGTTATTTTCGCTGTGAAATATTGGCCGGCATAGTAATGCTATCAACAAGCGTCTTACGATCAAACACGCATAAAAAAACACTTTGACGTACTGCCATGTTTGTAGACGTTCATAGATTTGGACGGCTTTGGCCACCGTACAGGCGATGTCGATAGAGATAGAGCTTTTCATGCAAATGGGGATAGGGTCGCTTTCTAAAGAAATGAAAGTGGCAGCGGAAAACCGCAAACTTGATGTTTCTTTTCTTCATTTTTCAAGTTTTCACTTTTTATGTTGATGACAATCATTGAAATACCCAGCAATATGAGTTCATGATCCGAAAGCCCTGTAACCGTTGCGAAATCAGGCATTGTCGATCTAAATCCGGAAAGTATGCAGGTCTGCACCTGCTTGACACTGAGAGACGATATCAATCATCTATTAAAATATTTATCTATCTCTCTTCACACAGTGATCGTGCAAATCAAGCCTTCAAAAATATTGGTGAAAAGGCATCCTTGTTGTCAATGTGGAGGGACAAGAACCAACAGAAACTCGCTCGGAATTTCGATGTCACCTACACCGCTGAAGACGACGACGTGGACAAAACTAGTCCGTACTTTTGGATGGTCAAGATATTTCACCTAGAGAAACGCGTGGCGAATTTCCACGATACGCTCGAAGAAGCCCAGAAGAACTGCGACGAAGTCAGGCAGCGTTCATTCGCCTGCGAAGCTAGGTCTCGCTGCTTGGAAAGTCAGTTACAGGAAGTGTCTTCGCAAGTCGATTTGAATCGCAGCGCTTACCATAAACATCTCCAGGAAATGATCTCGAAATCCGAAAAACATAGCAGGAAAGATCTGGATAGATGCGCCAAAGCGATCGGTATCGTACAACAAGATTGTATCGACATGAAGACGGATGTCACCGGCGTGAAAACTTCAGTCGCCAAAGTCGAAAGCATCCCAGACCTCATACTGGAGAACACGGTGGCATTGAGGCGACTGAAAGACGATTTCTACGAAATACGGACCGCTATCCTCAATAAGATCGACGACCATTCGCTCAGGAGCAGCTTCTTGACGGAAACGATCCAGAAAATGTCCGCCAAAATCGAAGAACTGAAAAGCGACGTCGGGAATTCCGGGGCAAGCGACAACGTCGTCCGGAATCCGACCACTTGTCACAAATGCGAGTCGCTCGAATCCAAGCTGCGGCAACTGACTGAGCAATACGACGAGATCTGCGCCGCTAACGAAGAACTCTCAGCGAAACTCTTCGTCGTGAGCGCCACCGCCAGCAAATCCATGCTCGAACCTATACCGAAGCCGTTGGACGCGGAACTCGAACACAAGACCAAGGAAGAGCTGTACGAAGCTCTCATGAAGGAAAAGTTGCTCAACAGCGAGATGCGTTCTTACCTCGAGCGTATAATACTCGGTGCTATCGAACATCATCCTGGTCTTCTCGAAGTCAAATCCCGTAAATACCACTAGCCGAGAACCTGCCCAACAATAATGTAAGATCAACATACACGAGAATGTTTACTATCACACAAAAAAGGCGAAATTAAAAATCATCCCAATTATTAAGTCTTCGAAATGTATTTATTGTCAGTTATATTGCAATACACGCAATCAATATATCATTTGAAAGGATACAGTTTGCAATAACAATTTTAAAATATGCATTCGCCACAATGGTATTCAGAACGGTCACAGAATTTTAGCACCAAATACATTTTATTTTTTTATTTTTTTTTTACGGGAAAAAATTTTGTTCAAATTTTTGTCAATAGAGGGCACTGCACAATATTAAACCACTGTAAATATACGAATCAGAGTGCTATAAAATGTGAGGTGTACGATTTACAGCTCGCTTCAGAATTTTCCTGTTACTGGCACTTACATAAGGTTTCATTGTGATGTTGGCATTTGTGGATAAAGCACTATTGGTGAAGTTTTACCTAGGCCACGAATAGCCCATTGAAGCTTCCCGAACGTCTCAGACACAGATGCGATTGAAGAAAGGTTCAGATCCAATCATCCTCTCGTGAAGCGCCCTTCATTCACAAAAAAAACTGAACTGATTTTTTTTTGCTGTGCCACAAAAAATCCCCCTTCATGGGAACTTTTTCACGAACCGCATTCAAACATACCAATTCCTTTAATTTTATGAATTTTTAAACTCCAGTATATTTACGAATTTATGGGACATCCTGCATATTAACATTTGTTTCATTCATATGGGGGGAAAAACGTTAATTTTCAAGTTTGACGATTAAACATAAAGCGCCATCTAACCAGCAAAAAGGAAAAAAAAAGATTCATGCTCAAAAATAGAAAATATATATTTTAATATGGTTACCAGATGTTCTTATGCATTTCTGAAATTTCTCCACATTTTCAGGGTTTTAAAATTTTTTCCTTCTTTCCCAAGAAAAAAAAATCTGTCAGGCCGAGATTACACTAAAAAGTTTGATAAAAGTTCTTTTATGAAAGTTGAAAAATGCAACCAATAAGCACATTGGTTACACACACGCACACACATTTTTCAAGTTCTATAAAAGAATTTTCATAGAGTAATCCCGGCCTTAATGAGTGTATGTTTATTTTGGTTTTTTCTACACACGTTTACACTGGTGTGGTTACACAATAGCTGGTTACACTATGGTGGCACCAGCTATTGTGAACACATAATGAAGTCGTTTCTAAGGGAACACAAAAATGCGCTCTCGCTTTGAAATTTCACCTACATTTGAATGCTCGCTAAACTTCATTCTTAAGTGTTGATACCATACAAGATAATAATTTGTGCAACATATATTCAATAGTAAACACTGAGAAAACAGTTCTTTGACTTTGTTGGTGGGTTAAATTAATACTTCGTTCTGAATAGATATTTTATCACAAATCAACCATGTCAAGGCAGTAGTGAGAGGACTTCAGGGTCTGGTTCCCCCCTCCTGAAATGTGAGGAAAGTGACAAAAAAAGTGGATCTGAGCCATATATCCATCAATATTATCTTTTCTCAACAATCTGTAATCCTGTTAGTGGATACAGTTGGCGCTCAACCATGTTTCATTCAGGGTGTAGCATGACGACCTAGGATCCTTTATAATTTCCATCTTTGTCCTTGGTTATTTAATCAACCGTGAATGCAACTGACTTAAACGTTGCATGTGCCACATTTACTAGACGCATGGCCCTGTTCCGAAAATAATAGAGATGCCAGGGGATTCTTGACAATTTTGGGACCCCAAAATGTTTAGGACCTCTTTTGTCCCAATTTGATATATTTTGTGGGCAAGGGAAATCAGTATCCAAAAACTCATGCACAGTAAAATTCTGTCATAGTGACAGTTCACAATCATGAGGAAAACTGCCATTATAACGAGTTTCTCATTAAAAGTGAATCTTTTGCTCTGTCAGGTTATAAAATTGTAGAAAACTGCTGCTTTATTTCCATTGAAATGTCTTTTAAATCCAATATTAATGAATGTACAGAACTCTATGAATGAAATTGAATTTCTGGCCTCACTGCAGTTAATTCTCAAAAACATTTTAGCATAGCATTTTGTATTATCAAAGCCATTTGATCGACCAACTGAACAATTTAAATCTCAATTATTACATCACTGCTCACTTTCATGGCTGTATGAACTCGTTAACATTTTCCCACCAATCAGAAAGTTTTCTTGGCACAATTTTTTTTTTCAGTCTTTCGGAAATGATTTTAAACTTCGAGTTCTGGTCCTGCTGTCTCTATAGGCCAGAATTACACTATAAAAGTTTGACAAAAGATCTTTTCTTCCAAAACTGTAAAAAAAACAACCAATAAGCCCATTAGTTGCATTCAGTCACTGATAAAATGATTGGTTGCATTTTTCAAGT
The DNA here is from genome assembly GCF_987345545.1 of Pholcus phalangioides. Lineage (NCBI taxonomy): Eukaryota > Metazoa > Arthropoda > Arachnida > Araneae > Pholcidae > Pholcus > Pholcus phalangioides. The sequence goes on along the minus strand of NW_028301620.1, from coordinate 7,051,316 downwards.
TTTGTAAAAGATCTTTTATTAAACTTTTATAGTGATTCCGCCTTCGTCACTGAGAGAGAAAAAAATTGAATAAAATCATCACTACAGCCGGATCAATTAGAAAAAATAATAATTTTTCTTACATGAAAGCACTTGATTTTTTTTCTTGAACATGTGAGATTCCAAACTTAATTTGCAAAACAAAAATTTCATTAATTTCATCACTTATAACATGATTACAACTTTTTAAAACATCTATTTTTAAGGAAGAATAAAATTTAAATTTTTTTGTTTTTAATTTTAATGTTATTTCTATGGACATGGGCAAGTCTGCAAAACATACAGGAATTTTTTTTTCATTAATATAATTTCTCTCACATGAAAGCACTTGATTTTTTTTTTGGACATGTTAATTCGGTCGTAAAAGGTTAAAATGGTCCTGAGCCAGGCCCGTCATTTGGGGGGGGGGGGGGGGGGAGTCAGGGGGCCGTTGCTCCCAGCTTTTGAAAATACACTAAAAATGGTATATATATATATACATACATTGAGTACATGTTCTTTGCCTCCCCCCCCCCCCCGGGAAAAGTTGAAATGACGTCCCTGCCCCAAGATTAGCTTCTGGTGTCATGAATTGCCTCTTGATAGACACCTTCAAGATGAAATCGATGGCTTTTACATAAAAGGAAGCAAGCACAATTAAATCAAAACTGAAAAAAAAGCTATTTAAAGTTATCTTTGATTCAGTTATCTCTTCAGTTTGGCAGTTGGTTCAAGTGCACACAGACTGCATCACAGCCTATATGTCATTTGGTTCTATTTAGATAGAAAATCCCACCTCTTTCAATAGTTCAGACGTCGGTATATCTCAAAAATTGCACTTGGTTTCTTTTATATAAAAGCCATCCAAATATGATAAGCAGGACGAGATGAACTGAGAAGCTATCCATGATTAAATAAATAGCAACCATATTTTATGGGCAAGATAATTTTGTAGTTTTTATTTTTCATTCATTGCTATTGGGTTGCTGTATTTAGGCTATAATAACCATATTTTTATATATGGAGCTTTTCCAAAATTATACTTTTTTTATATTGATTTTTCTTCTTTTTTTATAACCTTTTTCATTTTTTCCCAGAAACCTTGTTTTGCAATTTGCCTGTTGTGGCTTCTGATTTTGCATTTCTTTTGAAGTACTAAAAATGTACTGAATTAATCTCTGCATAAGCCAGTTATATAAGCCCTTGCACATGCCAATTACTTTAAACATTCTGAAATAAAAACTTGGTCAATGAATTCAGGATACAGTTTGAAAAAAAAATCTAATTGGACCACTTAATCTTATATCACAAAATTTTTATAAATTTTTTTTTAATGTTCATGGTCACCTCATTGGGCATTTTGCCTGTTATGGCCTTGTATTTGCATTTGACTGATTGAACAGCCACCCCGATTTCATAGAGTTCACAATCTACACTATCAGACTACATATTTATAGATTTTATTCACTTGGGTCATTTTAAGAGACAATTATAGACCAGAAAAATCCCTTAATAACAACATTTTATCATGAAACAGTCATCGTTATCATTTGCCAGAACTAAACAAAGAAAATAAATAGTCTGTACCAGAGAGGTATGTTTCATTAATTAAAAATAATAAATTAACTGGCCTTTAACTGCACTTAGGGAGTGCAAGTGTCATAACAACATGAAAACACGATGAATACAGCATCCTCTATGAAATAATATGCTGGCAATGACCAGCATTTCTACTTTAAAAAAGAAAAAAAAATTGAAATGCAAGTCATTAAAACACTTTGAATAAAACTGATAAAGATCAATAACCTGTGGACAAATGTCTTCTCATTGACATTAAATTACAATAAAATCACCATTCACTCGCCACACATAAACTCAGTTTAACTCGTGCAAATAATGGATTATTAAGTGATCATTTCTATTTCTAATCACCTGATACCACCCAACCTATATCTGCCCCAATTACATTTTTTTATTTAATTTTTTTAAATTTATACTTATGTACATGATTTTTATATATATTATGTTCATAAAAATTGCACAATACATACACAGACATGTTCTGAAACAGACAGCTATTTTTCACAGTTAACCATTTGTTCTTTGGTGTTTTGACTAGTGTTTGGACTGATTAGGACTTTTGTTGCTGGAGGCGGGGTTTGTGGACCACCCTCTTTAACTTGCATGTGGTACTTGTAAATGTTTTCTGTGCTTTCTATGGTGCCTATAAAAAATAGTGAAATCAATGAAATATTAGTCAAAAATAAATAAGGCCAACGTATAAACAAAACAGATAGCTCAGATAATGCAATGGTTATTATGGGCCACAGGGCTGGACAAATCTATTACAGGACATGCTTGGGGTGTGTATTTTTTTTGACAACATGCCCAACATGGGCACATACACATATGTATATATACAGGGGTCTGTCCAGCCGAAATTTGGATTCATTTTTCGGGCCCTCTACAAAATTCTGTATCTTAAAACAGACTCTTCACAAAATACAAATTAATGAAACCATAAACTTGGAATTTCATTTTTTTTTGTGATTAGTCAACTAGATTATTTCACATGCCAAAAATTATTTATTTTTCGAAAAATTGATCACTTTTTTCACAAAATAAGGAAAATTTCACAAAACAGGACCCTACAAAAACTGTCTGGACAAACCCCTAATATATATAATTATGTGTGTTTGTGTAGTGCAGGGGTGGGAAGTGGCAAAGTCCATTTTGGAGCAATTTTGGAGTAGCAAAATATAGGATTTGGAGCAGTTTTGCAGAAGATATTTATAAATTGGAGCAGCGAAATTAACTTACACGAATATTTGTCCCATCTCTAGTTAGGATGGTAATTCACCGACATGTGGTTTAAACTGTAGTTACAATTTTTCTATAGGAACCCAAATTTAACCAATCTGTGTATCGATCTTCTATCCAAAACTTGTGACTATAGTTTAAACCATGTCTGTGAACCACCCTTAGTATAATACCAGCTTTAGACTAGGTGGCCATCACTGAATGAAACTCTGGGTAAAAGTTATCCAAAGTTGGTCCGTGTGGGAAATTTCTTTGTGTTATAGAAAATTTTGAGATCTCATCAAACAAAGGAATGATTTAATTTTTTTTTATAATGGAGTGCAACGCTCTTAATTTTCTATATTATTTGCATATTTTCAATAGATACCAGCACATTAGTTTCGAATGTTGGTGAAAAATTTGCTCAAAAGGGAAAACTAAGCAATGTTTGTCAAGCATGTAAAATATTGATTCAGGCATGAATTAATTTTAAGTTACATGCCTAGTTGGTCACGTAATTTTTTTTAGATCTGTCCAGCCCTGATGGGCCAATAAACAGAGGTTCGAAATCGAGAACAGAATCTGTTATTTCTCCTGCAATTACAGCAAACATCTTTAGTGGATTAGCACCAATCACAGATCTAAATATAGTTCAATATATAACTGTTTTTTTTAATGTTGCTTTCATTAATATTTTATTTACAAAATACACATTCTCTATACTTTTGATATGTACTACAACAGCATTTCTCAATGTCTCTGAACACAAGGAGCACTGAAATTTCTGAAACAATTTGATGGACAATAATTTATAATATATGAGCCATGTTTTATTATTTAATGAACCTATATGAACATCATTAATATATGTTACATAAAACTGAATAATTTTCATTCAATTAGAATTAAATTTTTGAATCTGCCCCTGCAGATCACCTATCTCATCTATACAGACCAGGGGTTGAGGAAACACTACTCTAAATTGTATACCAGTGGTTCTCAAAATGTGCAGTTATTTTTCACCGTGCGTGCGGAGCCACAAATAGACATTGATTGAGGTAAGACAGCTGCAGGTGACAAAAGTTTGAGAGCCACTGCTGTATACTCATACATACACAGTCAAACTTTCATATCAAAATTTTTGATAATTCGAAGTATATATATATGCTGGGCATTTGCCCGTTGTGGCCTTGTATTTTATATTTGTATATAATAAAGTGCGGCTGTATATTCAGTTGATACTACATTGCAGGAAATCAGAATAGAAGAATATGAAATGATATTGTTCTCACCAGAGGACAAGTCAAAGCTTCTTCCTTTGATCCCAGCTTCTGTATTTGCAGGAAACCACCAAGAAACCAATGAACCAATCACAGGAACTTGCTTTAGTATTCCCTAAACAAATTATTTTGTATTTGAGGGGTTGTAATTTTTGCATCAAGTATTTATTTAAAGATAATAATAAAATAATAAAAAAGTTTTCTGCTGCAAAAAAACTCTGGTTTCATCAAACTTTCAAAAGTCAAACAAGAATTGTCAAAATTGAAACTTTCAAATTGCATCAGAAAATCTTTTTCTGGTTAATGCTCACCAAGGCTCAGAGATACCTTCGTGTTTGCATCAATGAAAATAATATATATATATATATATATATATATATAGTGGTTTTAACACAGATTAAATATTAAGCTGAAATTAAACTGCTATATAAAAAAAGGGGTGGTAAACTCTTCAATTTTTAAATAAAATAAAAAAAAAGCTAAAGCAATGTTTGTATTATTTGACAAAAGTTGGATTACTTTTGTATCAAAGATTTAAACTGGCATTATTCTAAACTAAATTTTAGAAACCTGCATTCCTTGCATGAATCATACTACTTGCCAGCCAGAAAAATTAAGATTAATGCAATATATACGTACAACATATTTTTCAATTCACCCAGTGTTGAAGGCTGTTTTTTTATTTGATATATACAGTCAAATCCCATTATAACAAACTCCAAGAGGCAGGAGAAATCACTTCATTATAAAGGAATTTCAGGTTTTTTCATTGTTTCTATGTAAACTAATCTGGGGATTAGAAAAGTGTTTGTTAAAACAAGATTTTTTTCCCCTGCTATAACGGTATTTGTTAAAACGGGATTCGACTGTAATAAACACTTTTTACACCTGACTGCTTTACTTTCATTGATGTACACCTTGCTGCATTACATCCTATAAGAATTATTTGTTATAAACCAGACTGTCATTGAAAATGGACAGCCTTTAGCCCCTATTAGTCCATTATAACAAGGTTCTTTGGTATACACACACACACATAATATGGAAATTGAAATTGCAATACATACAAGGAGAAGTCAAAGAAAAAATTCATTTCCAAGAAAAAAATTGGAGAAAAAAAAGTATCAAATTCGTAGATCGTTTTCCCTTCATACACATTCAACCAAATGAAAGAGTTGTTCAAGGCACAAGGTCATCTTCAGTACAAGTTTTTTCATTTCCCAACATTTATAATGCAGGCGAATTTCTAATTCATCAGGAAGTGGCGAAGTTGTATTACTGGATACTGAATCATTGCTAGCTATAAATTTAAGACTTTTCAACATCTCCAACTATCACAGTGTGTACTTACGCTTTTTCTGCTTTTTAGGTACTACTTTGCACTAATTGATAATTGCAATTAAAACCTTATTAATTACATTCAACCGAATTTATTAGAAGGCAGCTTACTTCTTGCATCATTTTTTCTTGATTTTCTTGAATCAACTCTTTGTTTGCTTCTTCAATTCCATGCTTCACCATTTCTGACATAGTTTCTAGGTACTAAAGCAATAAAAAGGTAAAACTTTTTATTCATAACTTAATTGCAAGACAAGACTCATTGAAGATATTGAAATAATCAACTGAAACACTCTCAGATAGGACTTTCAGAAAGTAGCAGGCATGTTTAGGTACTGATTTTTATAACAGAAATTCTGAAGTGAAGTTATTTTAATTGGGGGGGGGGGTGGTTATTTCAACATGCTAATTTTCAAAGTATGAGGAGCTATACAAATAAATAAATATAATTGAACACAATTAGTAAAAGAAGCTAAAAAGTCAAGCGTTTGTTTGAACTGGTCCAAAAAACGAGGAACAGATCATTGCCTTTGTGGTGAAATCGGCACCCCCATCCATTACTTGACAACATGTACATTAACTGCACATCTAAAGCACATGGCTATGCCCGCTGCTGAAAATGCCACACTCTGGATCAGAGAGATTTTTAAAAACAAAAGTAGAATAAATAAAGTCAATAAAATAATTAGATGGATAGAAGACAATGAAGACAAAGTGATCCCACGGACGCCTTATCAGCCTATAGCACAAGTACAAACTGCACCACCTCGCCGCTCACAAAGAAAAAAATAAACTGATCAACTACAAAGAAGACTATACTGGTCTTGTGCTATCAGTCAATGTCATGGAAATCGAACGATTTAAATTGAGGATGAAATCGATTATGAATTTTATCTGATTTATTATTGATTTCAATAAGTGATTTAGGACTTTATATTCAAATCAAGATTTAATATGGAATATATAGGATTATATGTTTGATTTCCGATTGTATACGTAGATTTGTGATCTCGCAATTAATTTTATACTTAGATTATGATTTTATAGTTGTTATGATTGTAATGTATATTTTGTAATGTATGCTTTTTTATGAATAAATTGCCAGAGGTATCCGGTCCGTGTGGACAATGAGCCAATATTGCCATATGGCGATGTAGCCTGGGTATCTTTCGGTTTGACGGTCCTTACTTGTGAAATCCACCAAGGAATGAAATCCTTATAGCACTGCCAAACTCATCGTCTTACAGTTAATACCAAAATCTGGATAATTATGAACCAAACATAAAACAGTGGGGGGGGGGGGGACATTGATATGTATCTATGCCTAATACATGGGTTAATATATGGGGGAGGGGGCAATGCTCTTTGGCTCCCCCACCTCCTCATCTGCCTTAGCTACTACTACTTCACCACACATGCACCTTGTAAACATTCCTCTGCAGTATTTCTAAAGAATTAATACATGCCGGAACATGTGTTATGAGCATATGACTCAAGATAGCTACTACTTGTGAGTCGCAAACTGATGCATTCATCGTGTTGAGTGTGCATCAAAAAAAATTTTTTTTAGAAACACCACTCACACGCTGGGTGGAACCCCACTGCAGACTTGAGGTTATGCCACCCATGATCTAGAGAGAATTTCTTATCAAAGACACAATCATATTTACAGTCAAACTTGGTCTATTTGAAGTGCAAAATCACCGGAAAAAAGTTCAAAGTATCAAAATAATCTATTCTAGATCTGTAAAATGACCACAAATTGCAACTTAATCATTAACATTTATGTAGTGACCTTATGTTCTTTGAATAGTGAGCACTCATGATGACAAGCATAAACAGAAATTTATTAATAAAAAAAAATAAAATAAGAACGTTAACATGAGACGACGATCCTACTCGATCGCTTTTCCACACCCTCTCTCTCCCTGTTTATTTTCGAATGTCCCCTTTTGTTTTTTCAACCTCCGGTCTCCTGGGGCTTTTCTTCTTCTTATGCTCTGGAGCCTTATACCATATTGTTACGTCAAGGTTTTAACTGAGAGACGCGCATACAGAACACTACACCCCCCACGCAAGATTGGGTTTACATATAAACACAACCTGGAATCTTCTGTATGCGTCTGGGAATGTTTACAACTATTCACTGGCAAACAGCCTTGACAATGCATCTGCGTGAGACATTTTTGCGCCTGGGCAATGTTCAATTTTTATGCTGAACTTCTGTAGAGCAAACACCCAACGTTGCAATCGCGAGGATTGTGGTGCACACTTTGTCAAGTATGATAGTGGGTTGTGATCAGTATACGCCACTATTTCTGCTCCAAACAATAATGACTCGAACTTCTTCAAACTCCACACAAGAGCAAAAGCTTCTCGTTCTATCGTGGACCATAACTGCTGAGTTTTGTTTAACTTCTGGCTAGCATACGCTACAGGATGCAGCTTACCGTCCACAGTTTGTGACAAACAACAACCGACACCAATCAGAGATGCATCAGTATGGATTACAAAATCCTTGTTCATATTTGGAGTACTTAAAGCAGAGGCACTTGCTAAGGACGACTTCAACTTGTTGAATGCAAGTTCATGTGTTTCCTCCCACGGTAATACATCAGGAATTTTCCTTTTGGTTAACTCTGTCAAAGGGAATGCTATTTCAGCATAGCTAGGAATGTATTCCCGATAGTAGTTGCAAAGCCTGAGCAGACTTCGTAGATCCTTCTTCGTTCGGGGTCTTGATAATCGAGTGATGGCTTTGATCTTTTCGGGATCTGCTTGATGTTTACCTGAGCCTATGATGTGCCCAAGGTATTTAATCTCTGGCTTTGCGAAATCACACTTTCGCAGATTCACAGTAAATCGTAACTCTTTCAGCCTTGCCAAAATGATGCCCAGATGTTTCAAATGACTATCCATATCATTTGAAAATATCGCAATGTCATCTATGTATGCCCTTGCAAAATCTTTATATTGATCTAATGCTCGATTCATTTCTCTCTGAAAGGTGGCTGCAGCGTTTTTCAATCCAAAGGGCATCACCTTAAATCTGTATTGGGCTCGATGGGTTTTGAACGAGGTCAGATCCCGACTTTCTTCTTCCATAGGAATTGCCCAATAGCCTTTCAACAAATCCAAAGTTGTTATAACATTCGCTTTCCCTATACTATATATCAGTTGGACGGCATCTTCCATAGGGAAATCATCCGTCTTTGTCACGGCGTTCAGACACCTGTAATCAACGCACAGGCGCAATCCCCCGTCTTTCTTACTTACGCAGACCACTGGATGAGCAATCTCTGATGAACATTCTTCAATCAGATCTAATTCAATCAGTTCATCTATCTGGACATCCACTTGTGATTTCAACGCTTCTGGAATCCTGTAAACATATGGCTTCTTCCGTTCTTTATCGGGTTCCAGTCTTATTTTATGGCCGCCAACTTTTGCTTTCTGTACCTTCCCAGTAAATATGTCTCGATGTCGGTGAAGTAAATCCCTCAATTGACTTTGTATTTCCACTGGGAGGTGATTCATGTCAACCTCGGAGGTAATATCTGCCGATGGATATCCCGAATTGATTCTAGGTGAAGCTTGAATCTCCCCAAACTCTTGATCATCCTCAAAGATGATTCCTACTGCATTCACTCTCGGAAAATACCTCCTGATTTTATTAGCATGACAATGTCAAACTTTTCTATCCGGCAGTTTTACTTTGTACGAGTGGGGAGGACGGAACTCAACGACTTCCCCAGGACCCGTCCATCGTGCGTAAAGTTTGTTTGACGAGTCTGGGATCAGCAGATACACTTGCTCACCCACTTGAAATTCTTTTGGAACAGCACGCCTGTTGAAATAATCCGCATACATTTTCTGTTTGCCTGCTGCAATTACTGACGCTTGCTCTGCCGCACGTTCGAAATTGATTTTTTGTTCTTGTAAGTAATCTACAATGGACTTGTCCATGTTCAAAGGTATAGGGACATCACCACACCAGCTGGATTTGAGCACACTCAGAGGACCCCTAGCTTCTCTGCCATACATCAACTTGAAAGGCGAGACGCCGGTCGTACAATTCGGTACCTCTCTGTATGCAAACAATACGTATGGAATATACTTGTCCCAGTTGCTCGGATCAGAACGGATTATATGATGAAGGGCGTTCTTCAAGACTCGATTATACCACTCTACGAGCCCGTTACTTGCAGGATATCCAGGTACTGAAAACCTGGGCGAGCACCCCAATCGTTCGACGAATTCTCGTGTGAGCTTAGAAACAAAATTAGTACCTTGATCACTAGCGATAACATTTGGTATTCCAGTCCTCATAAAAATACTCAATAACGCCTCACACGTCGCCCTCGCTGTCAAGGAGCGAAGGGGTATAGCCTCTGGCCATCGAGAATGCTAATCAACCACGCACAAAACATATTTATGTTTGCGTGCAGAAGGGGGTTCAATGGGTCCAATGACATCGACATTAACCACTTCGAACGGTAACCCGGGTCGCAGCACCGGCGTGATTGGAATTTTGTCAATGGCCTTTTCCGGACTACGTAGCTGACAGCTTTCACAAGATTTACAAAATTCTGCAACATCCACCGTCATATTTGGCCAATAGAAGCTATATCTAATTCTCTCATTGGTTTTCTTTTGTCCCATATGGCTACCAAACACGGATTCATGCGCTAATTTCAAAACCTGTTGCCTTCTGTTTTCAGGTAAAACTAATTGATTAACAGTTTCACCAGCAACCTTATCTTTGTGAAATAACAAGCCGCCTAGTAAGAAAAAGTTTCCTTTCTTCTTAGATGCGTCTTTCCACAGCTCTTTCAACGATTTGCACCTGTTTTGTTGTTTACACAAGATAGCACTCTGCAGATTCCTATCGCTATATCCGAAACCAACTTCGTTCTCAGCCTCAGGTAGAGGTGACACCTTGTCCTCTTCTTCAATACTCGCGCACACGCGCTCCTCACTTCGCTCCGTCGCAGGAGGATGGTGCTTTTCCCTTTCAGTGGGGAAAGACAATCGCCCTTCTTCGGTGTCTGCAGCCTCGCAAAGTAATCCATGTACGTTTGGTGGAATAATGCACTGTTCTCGAATTTTATCTGTTACTGCAGCGAGGATTTCAACAGGTTTACAAAAATCTTCGTTGTTTCCCACTTTCAACGAAGCACTAACATTCACAAGTGACGCTTCAATTCTTTCTCCAAACGCACTCGTTAAAATGATCTTCCCTTTCTTAATTATTGATTCCGGTATACAGTCCGAACGAATCACTGGAATTTGACATCCAGAATCCACCAAGCTTCTGAATTTTCTATTTCCTACACAATTATCTGCATAATGTAAAGGGTTCAGATCCAGATTTGGCTCACTCGAATCAAATAATTCCGATCGAATTTCTGCGGTCAACACATCATCTTCCAGGTTTTCTTTCGTGTTCGCCTTATATCTTTGATCACAATCTCGAGCGAAATGATTCAAACCACAGATGTAACACTCCTTTGGGCTTTTTCTGATATTCGTGTTTTCGGTCTTGTTCCAGCCTTTATCGCAACGATACTTCCGATTTGGTGGTGGATATGCTGTTTTTGTCGATGTTTCTCGTCCCTCTCCATAGCTGAAGTGTTGTCGCTGTAACGATGACTTTTCTTCTTCGAAGAAATCCTTCGAACTCTTGCCGATGTCTGCCCTGACGTTCTCGTAGTCATCCAATTTACTAGCAAGGATGTCGGGTCGCTTGAATTGAGACCACTCGTCAATAAAATGATCTCGAATCTCTGACGGTACTTTCCGTTTTATCTGATCCGTAATAATCAAATCAGACAGTTCTTCAATCGTGGTAATCTCCAGGCCTCGGATCCATTCAGTGAAGAAGTTTCTGAGTTCATAAGCAAAATCACACCACGTTGCTTCCGATCGTTTACTGTGCTTCGTGAACATCTGTCGAAACCTCTCGGGAGTAAGCTTATATCTCTTAAGCAAAATGGATTTGACTTGGTCATAGTCATCTGTTGTCTCTTCATTTTCTCTAGCAATGACTTGCGCCACATCATAAGGTAATAGTCCAATCAGATATGAAACCCAAAGTTCCCTTTTTATTTCGGCTCTTTTCGCTTGCCTTTCAAACAGCACCAGGTAGAGGCTAATCTCGTTGCTCTTCGGATCGAACTTTTGCAAAATGTTCTGTAGCTCTAGCCTTGGCCTTGCCATTGAGTTAATCGGGGATTCACCTGCCGCGCTGATGCGAATCCTTTCATTTTCTAGTTGCATTTTTCTGAGTTCGAACTCCATTCGTCTCTCCTCACTAGCTTCCATCCGTTTTCTCTCCTCACTTGCTTCCATCCGTTTTCTCTCCTCACTTGCTTCCATCCGTTTTCTCTCCTCACTTGCTTCCATCCGTTTTCTCTCCTCACTTGCTTCCATCCGTTTTCTCTCCTCACTTGCTTCCATCCGTTTTCTCTCCTCGCTTGCTTCCATCTCTTTCCGTTTTCTCTCCTCGCTTGCTTCCATCTCTGTCCGTTTTCTCTCCTCAATTACGGTGTTCAGAAACTGTTCGATGAACTCTTTGTCATAGCATTCTGCCTCCATTATTGCGGATTTGAGTTGAAATACTTTCATCTGCATAACATTTTCAAGCCCCATTTCCGCAGCGACTTGCTGTAAGTCCTCTTTTTTGCCTCTGGCTAAGAAAGCCATGATTCTCTCAAAGAAAAGAAAACCAGCGAATTTTCTTATGAAAAAAACACTCACCGCACTTTTCCTTCGTTCTTCCAACACTCTTCAAGTGCTCTTCGTATCGTCTCCTCACGACAAAAGTTCTCTTCGCGTCGCCTTCTCACGGCGAAAGTTTTTCCGTTAAATATTGTCCGATCTATTGCTCACTATCCTGCCGACTGCGCCAATGTAGTGACCTTATGTTCTTTGAATAGTGAGCACTCATGATGACAAGCATAAACAGAAATTTATTAATAAAAAAAAATAAAATAAGAACGTTAACATGAGACGACGATCCTACTCGATCGCTTTTCCACACCCTCTCTCTCCCTGTTTATTTTCGAATGTCCCCTTTTGTTTTTTCAACCTCCGGTCTCCTGGGGCTTTTCTTCTTCTTATGCTCTGGAGCCTTATACCATATTGTTACGTCAAGGTTTTAACTGAGAGACGCGCATACAGAACACTACAATTTACATAGGATAATAATTATCAATTATTGAAATTTTACAATTGAAAACAACAATTGATCTTAGCTGCTACATTATTCCACTGTTCTGTGATCAGCATCATTGCAGAATGTCTTGACAAGGTTTATTTTATGACCTGATTTTACAAAAACTGTTCATGATCATGTGTTATGAAACTTTTTCAAATTTTGCTTATCATTTTTATGCTATTTTTTATGCTATCAAAGAAATATACTTCCATTAGCATATTACAATCGGAACTTTCTGTAATTAATGCTCTTAATGACAAAAAAGGATTCAGATAAAATGTTACACTTTGATTCTAAGGTTGAAAAGCATAATTGGTATATTAAGTGGTACCCAGTCTCGATGCACTCCAGCTGAATAATGTCAATCTATCTAACTTCAAATTATCAAAAAAATTTGTAAAAATGTTTGAATCAAACAAAAAAATTTTAACATTAACTCAAGGAGAGCTCATAAAATTATGAATTAACCAAGTTCTACTGTACATTCAGAAAAATAAACCAACTTCTGATTACAAACTTAAACACACGTCTTGGAAATTAATCCAACACATATGCAATGTGTAATATTAACTGCCATATAACTAATCACTAAACTTCTTATTGTACTAAAATTCTTCGGAAGTGAAACATCTACAAGTTTTTTTTATACAATGAAGCTAGTCTAAGATGAACACTGTATGAGACGGAAACCTGTCATGACGGGAATCAAAAGATAGTCCCATGTATGATTCATTTTTATAAGACAGAAACCTGCCTAAAATGGAGCGTTACTTTAGTCTCTTGATGTTTCGTTCCATATAGATTCCACCGTGAATTTAAAAAATTTAATTAAATATCACAATGACTACCTTTGATGAATCCTCAATTTCTTGTCCAACTTGCATAACCAAGTTCACTAACTCTTCCATTTTCAAATCTTCATCGACCATACCAAACCTAACACATAGCATTCCATCGTCAGCCTCACCTGTGATCAAGTATGAAAAAAAATCAAATACATACCATATAAGTTCTTGAATTTCACGATGGTATATATATACATGCATTCAATTTAAATCGCTTTTCAAGATTATTGGGTCAACCAAAATACTGTGGATGCCACTTATTGGACTGATGGATGATGTTATCATTCAAGTATTGTTATCATGTTTGCAAAAGACGAAATGGACCTATACCATAAAATGATAAGAATTTCGTTGACAGTTATCAGGATTTCAGTTTATATTATGAATTTTTTTCTCATGCAAAATTTTATTTTTGGCACATTTTGAAGCTAAGATTGAACCAGACTTTTCCTCCAAGATATCGTTTTATCAACCTGCTATATGTAGAAGGTACACCTTCCCCTTCCCCCTTGTTCACAATAATTTTCTATACTCTGTTCATAATATCTTAATTGAACCAGAATAGCCGTTATGGTCTATGTATCAGTGGAGCTGTTTATACAATGCCTTTCTTATAGTGAGGGTAATGCAATAGGTAAAAAAAATCACTTCTTTCAATTTCTGGTCAGTTTCTTTCAGTTGACCAGATTCACAGTTTTCAGCTGAAATACTTAAATATAGCCTACTCAAGGTGAGCCCAAATACTCAAGAGATCTATGGGATTCATAAGTAAAAATGGGGGGAATTTCAACTTGGGGGGGGGGAGGAATCCTGTTCAATACAGTATGATAAAAACAAGAATAATTCAGCGGAATGCAGCAGCATGGTTAAATATTTTTCAATTCTGCCCACTTTTTGAATGGAATGGGACACATGATCAGCATATTTGCTTCTGGGTAGCTTTCGATTGTAATTATCAAATGGCTATTATTATCTCAGAAACTCTCAAGTCCCAATGTGATCATATTAAGAGGCATGCAGCACAGGCATACGAGGGGGGGGGAGGAAGGGGAGAGGTGCCCAATACGACCAAAAATTAATGGGAAAAAATTAAAATATCGAAAGCAAATACCAATTTCTGTTAATTTAAATGGTCTTGAAGGGAGGTAACTGAAAATTTTTGTGCCTCCCTTCCCCAGCTTTATTTTTTTGTGCTCTTTCTAAAGATCAATCCTTCGTACTTCCCTGGTTTGCACTATAGTTTCAATTGCAACCAGGATAAAAAAAACACAAGCTATTACTAATACTGCATTAATAAAAAAAGTGAAAGACAATAAAGGAAAAAATTCTCAAAATTTTCACTCCTTACCTACAGAGAATGCCGAATCAGAAGCTTTCAATTTCTCGACTAGTTCAGCATTCAAATTGTTGATGTCCTCTTTGCCAGTATCAGTGAGCTCATTAAGCCTATCACACCATATATCTGGTATATATCTGGACGAAAAAAGTTATAAATGTGTTTTAACCCTTTGAATTGTGAATCAACTTCCCACTAAATTTTATGTTGAGTTCTGAATGATTAGATTGTTATAAAGTAAGAATAAAGAAAAGAAAGATACCTTCTACAGTGATTTGATGAGCTATTTTAGCTTTTAATAAGCTTTTTATTTTAAAAAAAACGTAAAATAATGCTAATGAAAAAAGCTATGATAGTAATAAATATTGTGGTAGGGGAAAAAATCCCATAGCTGCCAACTTTGGAGAATTAGAATTAGGGAAATTTTCATGTGGATCCAAATTTTGCACAAAAACAAACATAAAAAGAGTTTTTGAAAAACAATGTAGGATTTTTTCCCTTTGCAAAAACGTGATATTGCGCAAGCTGTTGCCAATCAGTGCCAAGTCATCAATCATACCAACCAGTGGATTAAATTACCCCCAGTCATTACCACTCCCAAATCAAATCACGGCAACAAAAAAATCTCCATCACGCCCGAAATGGGACATATGGTCAAAGCAAATACAAGGCATTCCACCAATTTCAGATGTCAAAAAACCAAATTGATGCTGGTCACATGGCAAATTTTGTCCCCCCCCCCAAACATTAATGAAATACTTTTTTTTTTATACAGTGGCAATGATTTGCATCATGCTTGTGGAATTCAGGAATGGGAAAGGAAAGTAAAGTCTTTCTTCCAGGTAAATTTTTCAGGAATAAGTTGTTTTTTCAAAAGTAGGAATTTTTCACAATAATGTAGAAATTCCAGATTCATACATAAGAATTTTTCAGAAGTTTATGAAACCCTATTTTATACTGGTTAGTTTTTATTTACACTTGCTTTCTAACAAAATGGCTTCTATTAAGGAAACATTTTATTTTCTGGATATTATGCTGAGGTGAACTCGGAAAGGAAAGTCATCTTGTCTCCGCCGGGACTCGAACCCAGGCGCTCTGACATACTGGGCAAGCATGCTACCATCTACACCACTGGAGACACGACCCTGCCTTCCTTATTTCATGCACTGTGGTGTGAGGCACTGAAGTAGAGACATTAGTAGCCTCTCTTAACTTCAGGAATTGGCCCCCAGGTGGGACGGTTAATAGAGATAGATGACAGCATGCAAGAGGGCCTGGGTTTGAGTCCCGGCGAAGACAAGATGACTTCCCTTTCCGAGTTAACCTCAGCATAATATCCAGAAAATAAAATGTTTCCTTGATATTTTGGGCTGAGAAAAAGCCATCTATCTCTCTACTAATGTCTACTAATGTCTGAAGTAGAGGCTACTAATGTCTCTACTTCAGTGCCTCACACCACAGTGCGTGAAATAATGAAGGCAGGGTCGTGTCTCCAGTGGTGTAGATGGTAGCATGCTTGCCCGGTATGAAATAGGGCATGGGTTCAAGTCCCGGCGGAGACAAGATGACTTTCCTTTCCAAGTTCACCTCAGCATAATATCCAGAAAATAAAATGTTTCCTTGATATCTTGGGCTGAAAAAAAGCCATCTATCTCTCTGGCTTCCACTTAGTTACTGAGAAGAATAATACATCTAACTGTGAATAAAAATAAAATAGGTCACAATTCTGAATTCGGGCACACTACACATACATATGTTATCATAAATTTTTTTTAGGTTGATGGTAAACCATTAGTTTGTGATACGATAGATCAATTGACTGGATGCTTGTTTATCGGGAACTCTATAAATCAAAATCAATTTCCTCAATACCCTTTCTTTCCCTTTAGTGGTGATGAAACTATCTTGAAAGTCTGAAATTCTCTTGCTGACAAAAATGAAGATGTTTCTGATTCGTCTCGAAAGATGTTTTGAATTCAGATTCCATCAGACATAATGTTGCTAAAAAATACTTCTTGATACATAAATTTACACAGCAAAATGTGACAAAATTGTCTATTTGTTGATTGGATGTATATTTAATTAGGACTATTATTAGTACTGATTAAACTGGCCATATAAATAGATGGCTAGCATAGCATATGACAAATCACAAAGATATATGGGTGCCAGAACAATCTCTTAAGGTGCCAAATATTTTTTTGTATGAAAAACAGGTCAAAAATAATATCTCTTTCAACTTTTTCAGGACATAGAGACAGCCTTTTGTATTGATAGATACCCCGATATAAATTCCAAAAATTTTCTATTTCCTCAAATTCCATTTAGTAACTAGATAAATTCCATTTAGTAACTAGATAAATTCCATTTAGTAACTAGATAAATTCCATTTAGTAACTAGATAAATTCCATTTAGTAACTAGATAAATTCCATTTAGTAACTAGATAAATTCCATTTAGTAACTAGATAAATTCCATTTAGTAACTAGATAAATTCCATTGGAGCCTAACCTTTTATATATTAAGATCACTGAAATATATAAAAGGTTAGGCTCCAATACTAATTTCTTAGTTGCCATGGTGACCTGACACCCGCGATTCGTCCTGCCCTGGTGTCGCGTGTATGTACCTGTACCTAATGTGAAGTTTGTTTTGGGGAAATGCCTGTTATGTGCTTAAGAAGTTCTGCCATATTGCTCAACATATTCCAATTACATTGGTTGACATCTAGAGAAAAATACAGAGGTACCTTCTAACAGACATCCATGAGATCAAAATTTTTTAAGCTATGAGAAATATTTACTAATAGATAGCAAAATACATTGAAGCCCTATTTCACTGGACTTTAACCAATCATCTGGCCATGATGTGTATTTATGTCATGGTAGCATAACGGGAAATCAATTGGCCAAATACCTGGTTAAAAGCATTTGTTAAAAGATTTTCCACTGTATGTTAATTTGATTTGACTTTTTAAAGAACAAAGATGCAATGACTTTCCTCCCACCTCTAGTAAGATCACTGAAATATTTATGTGTTGGTTGCCATCAGGGCCATAACTAGAGGGGAAAGGGGGAAACTTCCCCAGGTGGAAAAAATTAGGGAGTGGAAATTTTTTATGTGGGAACAAAGAACACTGTTATAAAACTATCAAATTTTAAAGTTGCGGGGGACAACAAAAATTCTAGTTACGGCCCTGGTTGTCATATATAACTAATTCATGTTTTAAATGTGTTGTAGACTTTGGATATGCAAACTACAAGAATAAAATATAACAAATATAAGATCTGTATAAACATGAATTTGCAATGCGAGGAATGTACTCTGTGGATTTCAGAAATCATGGGGTTTATTTTACCTTGCACCACCCATACCAGCCCAGTCTTTGATCTGTACAAGCATTAACTTGCGATGTGAGGCATGTGCTCTGTAAAGAAGCTCTTTTTGCCTCACTGTGGTCATCAGAATGCTCTGTAAAAGATTATGAAAGAGAAAAAATTAGTTAACAAAAATCTGATTCTTTGGAGCAGCACCACAACAACAGAGATATTCAAGTTCATAATAACATCAATGATGGATTTTATTTAAAATGTCATCATCCGCCCCCTGTTAATTCACACTAAAAAGCAATTGACAATGTAGAATAATTTAAAAAATAGTAATAAAATTATAAAATAAATAAATGAAGAATTTAAAACAAATTAAAACTAAGTATATTTTTAATATAATCAAGCTATGTAAAATATGTGTATATGTTATGATAAAAGTACCAAGTGAACTACTACTTAACTGTAGATACCTTCACATTCCTCTACAGAATTTCTAAAGAATTGGACCATACTGGAATGCGAGTTTTGGGCGCATGTGTAATCCTAATGTATTTATGTTGCCAGAATTGTGCTTGTTTCCAGTCTGATGTTGTTATAAGAAGATTTCATATGGAGGAGGTGGATTTGTAATCATGTTGCTACCTGTTGTGTTTTTTCCATTTCGAGTATTTCTGAAAGTTCGAATTGGCTTAATATCGATATTTCTGTCTCAACTGCTTCCTTTCTTATTGTTTAGTTTATTATTTTAACATATCGTGATATTTATTTAGGGCAGGTATGAATTGGAGGGGGGGGGCCTTTTTCCTTTGCTGGAGCAAGTAGAACCAAAGACTGTGCAAATTCCGTACCTACTTGCATTGGCTTAATCAACTATGGTACAAAACTGGAGAAAGGGATAATATAAAGCTCCTGAGTCAACACAAGCTTCATCTATAGACCTGAAAAATGAAAGTTGAGAAATAGAGAAAGAGAACAAAACTTCATAGACATAGTGTCAAAAACCATTTCAGAAGCAAAAGTTGGTGTGACTGTGTTCTCGTCAAATTCATAAATAAAAAGTCAGTAAAAATGTTTATTGGGCCAACTAACCAAAGTTAAGACTCATCAGGAACCAAAATATGGAAGAAGAATATCATTACCACATCTACCTTTCATTGGCAGAACATTGAAAGTAAAAATACTATTAGAAGTGATGGAACTCTTACATTTTTATCACCTTGCAAGTTTGACAAACTACGAAAAAAAATTCATGTTTCCCTTATTTTGCCTCAGTTAATGTTTATGGGGCAGGGTATTATTATATTGCAAGTTTATAAATTAATAAATTTTATTAATTACTAATTACAATTTATCAATAAGAGTGCCTACAAAAGTTTCCATTTCAAGCTTTTATCTCACTGTAATAAAACCTAGGTTTGAGTAGTCTCTTGGCTTTCAGCATAACATAACAGTATAGCTCCTTGTTCAAAATCTCATGTAAAGAAACCATATGCTACAAATGAACATTAAAATATTTTATGTAGGTACTAGACAACCAATTTTCAGTAAAATAGGTATAATTTCACATTACCATGCACTATAGCATGAAAATATTAATTCATTTTCTCAACTATTTTAATTGCAAAAAAGTAATACAACTGTAACACTCATGTATTTAATTTTTTCTTCCCAGCTTAATCTTCACTTTTGGGTATACACTATACCATGTACTTCAAGAGAAAAATAAAAATTACCAAGGTATTTGGACAAATGTAACTCAGCTTAACAATTCAACTTGACATGGGAAACTTAAAAAAAAAAATTTCTAACATATTGAATAATAAACAAAATTAACTTACTAACTGATGTTGCAGACAAGAACAGTAATGGTCAATGTCTTTTTTTGTCGTACTCATCACTGCAAAGTAAATTATAAAAAAATATGAGTCATTTTTTCTTCTAAAAATATATATGCAATGTGTGATAAAGAGGCTTCCAATGCAAAGAAATTAAGTTAATAATTCAAGAAGGTATAGAGAGATTTAAAAAGTCACACAAACAAGTAATCTAATAAGCTTAATGTGGAATAGAACAATGGAGGTGTGCCAGATACTGGTACAAAAAGCATTTTTGTGGATTCAAACACATACAGAATCTTGATTACTGTCTTCCGATTTTTCAATAATAAGAGGCGCAGTTCAAAATTAAGGGCCAAGCAAGTATAAAAAACGAGTGGCAATACCGATTGGGTCGCACATGCTTAGTAGAATTACTTGGTCTGTTGGGAATGTAACGGTCATATTGTTGTCATTTGATTGTTGTCTGCCTTCGCAAGACAGTGTGTTAAAATGAGTGCAGTAATAACAAATCCCACCAGTAGTGAAATTCTATCGGTGATTAGATTTCTAAATGCAAGATCACATAAGGCTGCTCAAATTCACAGTCAATTGTGTGAAACATATGGACCTACCACAATGAGTGAAGGAAAAGTGAGGCAATGGTGTCGTGAGTTTAAGAAAAGGCGTTCAAATGTTCACAATGAGCAGAGGAGTGGCAGACCTAGTGTCCGGACTGACGATTTTGTTGAGCGTGTGAATGCAAAAGTGAAATAAAATCATAGCTTTACAATATAAGCAATCTTTCTCTAGAATTTCCAGAAGTTTCTGGGACATTATTGAGAATCGTGACTGAAACTCTAAGTTATCAGAAACTGTGTGCACGATGGGTACAGAAAATTCTCAGATGCTCACAAAGATCGCAGAATGGCATCTGCACGTGCTTTTCTCGACAACTTTAACCACAATGGAGACAAATTTCTTTTCCATATTGTCACTGGTGATGATATGTGGATTTCATACGTCAATGCTGAGATGAAACAACAATCCATGCAGTGGCATCATTCTGGTTCACCTAAACTGAAAAATTCAAACAAATCCAGTCTCAAAGGAAAATCATGGCAACTGTATTCTGGGTCCAAAAGGGTGTACTTTTCATTGATTTTATGGAACCTGGAACAACCATTACATCACAAGTCTATTGTGAAACACTTTCTGAACTGCACCGTGCTATTCAAAACAGACGACGGGAAATGCTAAGCTCCGAAACTGTTAAAAATTTAGATGGGAGATTTTTTATCATCCCCTCTCTTATAGTCCTGATCTTGTCCCAGTGACTTTCATCTCTTCTGACATCTCAAAAAAAACTGGCTTGCGTCTACACGTTTTGAGGAAAGTGAGGAATTGAAAATCTCAATGCAAAACTGGCTGAAATCCCAGGCAGCAGAATTTTATGCAGAAGGTTTGAAGAAATTTGTTTCACGATATCAAAAGTAGAAATGAATTACCTTTTGGGTTTGATAATACAATTGAATAATCGACGTTAAATCTACACAAAATTCAAAACGAACACGGCTATAAGCGTTTCGGAACTATATGAAGTTCCTTCATCAGTAGCAGAAACAAAGAAGAAAGAAAATATTGAAAAACTCCTTATAGCGGGAGTTACTCGCTGTTGTAGACAAGAGTCAAATTCAAAAATTTTTGACTCTCGTCTACAACAGCGTCAAATTTTCAATTTTTTTTTTTTTCGAATTTGACTCTGGTCTACAACAGCGAGTAACTCCCACTATAAGGAGTTTTTCAATATTTCATTTCTTCTTTGTTTCTGCTACTGATGAAGGAACTTCATATAGTTCTGAAACGAGTATAGCCGTGTTAGTTTTGAATTTTGGGTAGATTTAACGTCGATTATTCAATTGTTATATCAAAAGTGTTTGGAACGCAATGGTGATTATGTAGAAAAATAAAGTAATCATGTAAATTTTTGAAACTATTAATAAATTTGTCATTTTTTCAATTATTTTCATTTCATTACTGATCACTGCTTAATTCTGAATTGCACCTCATAGCTTAATATAGTATTAAACTATGCTGTTAGAAAAATTATTTAATAACATACCGTGAGCAGTTTCCATGAAACAGATTCGTAGACACACTCCATATTCATCAACATCTGCAACATCTGTTTTTATAGATAGGAAGTTCCTTGCAAGGAGCTGAGCTAACTGTGAAGAAAAAAAAGTGTCAAAAATAAAACACATATTGACAACCCTTAAAAGGGTTCAAATTATTTCATCAAAATCCGGTCGAATAAATAAAACTAGAAGCAAAACTCACTATTTAAACTCAGTGGGTTTTTCTTTTGGTGCTAAAAATTAAAAATGTATAGGATTTACTCACCCACGAATTCAAATTATCATAATATGATGGATTTCTTTGTTCAAACTGATTTTGTTTCTCTTTTTCTAAAATGAATAAAAACCTATTTAAAACCAGATCATTGCACAACAAACAAAAGTAAATTATTTGTTACACATCAGATGATTTTACTCACATCAGGTATCAGATGAAGCTAAAACAAAAATTATAAAATTACCACAACATTCAGAAACAATTAAATTCCCGAAATAAAACATGTCAGAAGCACTGAAGGAATAGTTCTTCGGCATCTCACACCAAGGTATCTCGATTTAAATCAGCTTAATTTGAATCATGATTTTTACAAATTTTTATGTGCTAATCTTAGGTTGGTTGCCACAGGTTGGTAACTAAGAGCACACAGGAACTGTTTGCTCAAGGAAAAACTGGAACTAAACCCCAAAACTCAAATTATATATTACAATATATTTAAATGATACATATAATAAAGTTTATTTAATCTGATAATGTATAAGCTTTAGTTATTTTTAGATAATGTAATCACAAGAATTTTTTGCTAGAACCACTATTACTAGGTTAATGTGCTAATCCCTTGGTGGAGGACTTCTTGTGGTAACAATTTGTTTGGCGATCATCTTATTGCCATTTCTGTTGTACCTCTTTGTCAAGAAAGATTCTGACAAGGGCGAATCAGGTATCAAACCACAACATCCTTTGGTACATTATGGGAGAATATCATCAATCTGAGTTACTATACTCCACAACTGTTTCTACCAAAATAATACTCATATGAGAGATTGGAATAGATAAAAGTCAACTTTTCTTCTAAATAAGAGTACAATATTTGAAACATTGTACCACAGAACCAGTTATCAACATTTCTTGTTTTTCTCTCCAAAAAATTTGAAAATTAAAAACCTCATTTGTTATAGTCTTTTGAAACAAACACAATATTGTGCTCAAATTACCTGATTCTTGTGGCTGATAAAACTGAAATACGACAATCGGAAGCGTATCAGCAAAAGGCACCTGTAAATTAGATTAAGAATTTTTAGTTGTCAAACATTATTATTTATCTTAAATGAAGGACCTTTTTCTAGATCTGTAGCTAAAAACATGTAATTCAATATCAGCATCGATAAACAGTAGAAACCTGTTACACCACTGGTACGAGAGAACACAATTTAACCTATATATAATTTCACGGTGTATCAAAATGCAATATAACTGGGTATTTTTTACATTACAACCTGTACTCTGCATACACTTTTCCCAGGGACTCTGCGCCCAGTCTAAGAAAAAAATTATATGAATCAGCAAATGCATCAAATAAATATTTAAAAAAAGAGGCTAAAAGGGGTCCTCTATAGAGATTAATTCCAAACATGCTCTGTGAGTTATAAAGGTTAAGAACCACTACTCTATATATAATTTGGCTACAATCCATTTATTTGAGGAATAAAGTATTGAAAGCTTCAAAGTTTCTAGAATCACCTAGGATTCCAAATGAACAAAGGCCTTCGATGACGCAGTTGGAATTGGATATAATTAAAAAAAAAAAAGTTAATCCAATCAGATAGAATCATGATTCACTCACATCAATTTCTATCAAAAGCAATAAACTTCATCTTGTAGCATATTACCTTGTCATTTTCAATCTGCTTGTCCACCGAAGAAGCACTTTCTACTGACCTTGTGTAGTGATCCCTGCCCTGTACGAAAATAAAGATTTCTTTAAGTAAAACTTATTTGGATAAGCATGGCATATTATTCAATGTACAAAAGGTTGCTCGGAAAATAATGATACTTAATGTAAATACAGAAAAGTAGTTTAACTGCATAAGTGGGCCATTGATGCCATTCGTGTACATCAAAAGTCAAGAAATTCAAAAACTTGATCTAAGAAGAAAATTCCTTCTGAGATATTACTTCCGTTTTCTAGGACAGAAGAAGCATTCTTCCAATTGCCTTGATAAACCTCCTAGCAACATCATTAATTCTGTTACATATTGCCAAACCACACAACACCTTTGACAGACTGTTCAAACAAAGTATAATATTGACAAGTGATGTTCTACTCTGGATCACACAGAGACAGTCACCAATCACTTCTCAAGCAGATACAAGTGGAAAGTTTCAACCATACAGCATGCAGCCTATGCTAGAGTATTTCATTTGTTTAACTGAAAAAACATCTTGAAGACAACATATTCATGACAATTTCGCAATAAAAAATGAGTTTAAATGTGGTTCTGGTAGCCAGCGACAGATTTCTATGACACTGGAGTACAGAAATAAGTATCTAGACCGAATAAATGTTGGAATAGTGGTTGCAATTGTGTAGAAAAATGACGCGCATGAGCTGGTGCATAATTCTCAATAGACGTTTTGTCAAAAAAAAATATTTTGAATATAATAGTCATTGTATTTTCCCTTTCCAAGCACATTTCATACTTAAATTGAATAGCATATTGATTTATCATAACCATATCATTCCTCTCGTGTCAAAAGCGTGAATGTACAAATTTTCACTTTTTGGGGTTTATCAGCTGATTGAATCCCTTATTTTGCTATCTAAGTTTTTCCAGAAACATGAATGTCTAACACACCCCCCCCTTCCTGTTGAAAAACATGTTACAAAACATTTTAGGAAAATGACACTCACAGAGCAACATAGGTAAAGTAAACATTCAAACATCATTCCCATATTTTGTAAATTTTCACATTCATGCCTCTGACATGAGGGGACAACAAAGACATATTTTAATTTTAATCTATTTCAACATTTCAACCTATACAAAAAAGTAACTAAAGAATGTAACTTGACATACTACAGTCAAGCCTCAGTATAATGTCTATTTCTTCAATATAATGTTTGGATTCTAAAATCACTTAAACTGAAGAGCCAAAAAAACTGGTACAGGCATGCGTATGCAAATAAAGAGATATGGAACCAATCAGAGTACGGCACTGCGGTCAGCAACGCCTATATAACACAACAAGTGCCTGGCATAGTTGTTAGATCCGTTACTGCTGCTAGAATGGCAGGTTATGGAGATTTAAGTGAGTTTGGACGTGGTGTTATAGTCGGCGCACGAGAGATGGGGCATAGCATCTCCGAGGTAGCGATGAAATTAGGATTTTCACGTACGACCATTTAGCGAATGTACCGTGAATATCGGGAATCTGGTAAAAAATTAAATCTACGACATCGCTGCAGCCGGAAAAAGATCATGCAAGAATGGGACCAACGACGACTGCCGAGAATCATTAAACGTGACAGACGTGCAACCCTTCCGCAAATTGCTGCAGATTTCAATGCTGGGCCATCAACAAGTGTCAGCGTGCGAACCATTCAACGAAACATCATCGATATGGGCTTTCGGAGCCGAAGGCCCACTCGTGTACCCTTGATGACTGCACGACACAAAGCTTTACGCCTTGCCTGGGACCGACAACACCGACATTGGACTGTTGAGGACTGGAAACACGTTGCCTGGTCTGACAAGTCTCGGTTCCAATTGCTTCGAGCTGATGGACATGTACAGGTATGGAGACAACCTCATGAATCCATGGACCCTACATGTCAACAGAGGACTGTTCAAGCTGGTGGAGGCTCTGTGATGGTATGGGGCGTGTGCAGTTGGCGTGATATGGGACCCCTGATACCTCTAGATACAACTCTGACAGGTACGTAAGCATCCTGTCTGATCACCTGCACCCATTCATGTCCATTGTGCATTCTGACGGACTTGGACAATTTCAGCAGGACAATGCGACACCCCACACGTCCAGAATTGCTACAAGGTGGCTCCAGGAACATTCTTCTGACTTTAGGCACTTCCGCTGGCCACCTAAATCCCCAGACATGAACATTATTGAACATATCTGGGATGCCTTGCAACGTGCTGTTCAGAAGAGATCTCCACCCCCTCTTACTCCTACGGATTTATGGACAGCCCTGCAGGATTCATGGTGTCAATTACCTCCAGCACTACTTCAGACATTAGTCGAGTCCATGCCAAGTCGTGTTGCGGCACTTCTGCGGGCTCGCGGGGCCCTACACGATATTAGGCAAGTGCCAGTTTTTTTGGCTCTTCAGTGTATATTAAGTAATTTTCAAAAGTAACAAGAAGTCTACTTCAGGCACTCTCAATCTTGTGTTTTCAACAATTTTTTGATTTCAATACATAATTTTCCAATGAACACCAAAATTTCAACTCATGGGGGGGCCGAAGTTGTACCCCAAAACCCTTCCCTTGTATATATAGGCCAGTGATCCTTACTCATATAGAGGAAAGATATATTTTCTTTTCAATGTTTTACATCCCACTGCAACTGATATTTATTCATTTATTATTTTTTGGAAATGGTTCTTGCCTAATTTGATGAGAGTGGACAGATGGTGCCTAAATGGCTTTTGGAACAGAAATGCTGTTCTAACTGGATATATGCAAGAAAACTTGCAAACTGAAATTGAAGATGAAATCGATTATGAACTTTATACCTGATTCATATATGCGATTTCATATTAAAATTAAGATTTAATATGCAATAGAGGATTATATATTTGATTTAAAATTTTATATGTAGATTATGATCTCACAGCTGATTTTATGCTTAGATTATGATTTTATATAGGGTGGGCAAACCATTAGTAGAAACAAAAAATTCATAAAAACCGGAAAAATAAACAAAATAAAAGACAGTTTGCAGGGTTAGCATCGTTAGGTCACAGGAACTTTTTTAAGACAGGAAAAAAAAATAACAACCGGCAGGTGATGCTAACATACACAAGTCAAAGAAAATATATGCAAATGACAAACAGTCCAAATTGTTTATTACAGCAGTATGTGTTCCACATGACCACCACCATAGGAGATAACACATTGTGGGCGAGTCACAAATCCAGCAACGGCAGAGTGCAGCAGGTCAACATACAGTTTACAATGGTGAACTGAACTAGTTTTAGATTAGGAGCGGAAGTTCTTTATAACCGTCTCACTTGCACATTTCCGCCAAAAAATCTCTCGTACCAGAATAACCTATCGGCTGTTTCTTAATTATTTTTTTTCCTGTCAAAAAAATTCCAGTGAACTATGCTAACCCTGCAAACCATTTTTTATTTTGGTTATTTTTCTGGTTTTCATTCATTTTTAAAGTTTTTACAGACTTTTTGCCTACCCTGAACTTATGATTACAATGTATCTTTTAATGTAGGTTTTTGTAAATTGCCAGAGGTATCCAGTCTGTGAAAACAATGAGCTGATATTACCATATGGCGATGTGGCCTGGGTATCTTTCGGTTTGATGGCAAACTGAAACATCATTATAGAAAATTTTTTACATTTGCAAATGTCATTTCCAAGATGTTCAAAGAATGAAAAGAAATTGTGTTTTGCAAAGAGAAAGAAAAATTTGATTTATATTTTGTGAGAATCATATTTGCCTGAAACCAGTTTTTTGAAACAATGCAGTTAAAAATTATTATGGATAAACCATGAACATTTTTGAACACCATTTTTATAGTGCTATTGATGGTAGGTGATGATGGTAATGATGAAAACATTTTAAACAGGAAAAAAGAAAAACTGAGTTCCGCTATTTGAAAACGTTAAAGAAGCGTCACTAAGATGGCTAAAAATATTGGTGAACTCATTAAGTCAAAATGTAACAATATAGTCTCCTACTAAAAGAAAAAAGCTCTTGTAGCCGAAAAAGTTAGTCATACATTATTTTTCATAAAATAACAAGACAAGCTTTCAAGACGTTTGTAGAAAATCCAAATGAAAGTACTCTAAACAAATGGGAGATTGTTATTCTTTAAGATTTTCCTACATCTGGCAGAGTTCTTGTAACATTTTAGACACTGACAAATATGTGCTCTTTTACCACCTCTAACAATATAAAAATTAAAGCATTGAAGATGTGATCTTCAATTTATGTAATAGCCTATATGCATAATAAAAGGATGAAAATGAATAATTAGACAAACATTCCCAATGCACTTGTGAGTTTTTTTTTCTTTTTATGCTTATGGTCACACACATGCACAGGTGACTATGAATAATTCACCATCAACATTGTTTTGGAAATAAAAAATTGAAAGAAAAAAAAATGTCACTAAAAATGTAATTTTGATAATGACAAAAAATTTTCATCCACTCACAATGATTCTGAACTCCTTCACTGTTTCAATTTGCCTCAGAAAATAACTAGTCTGAAAAAAAAGAAAAAAAAATTCTGAAACATGGGAAAAGTTAAGTTTTTTGAGTACAAAATAATGATTTAGTGACTTCACTAAAGTACCAGGTTAAAATTTGTGTATAATGAAGCGCTACTAATATGGGCTATAATAATAAGTGCTTCCATCTTCTATAATGATGGAATAGAAGATGGTGTAAGGATAGGACTTACACTTATCAAACATGAAATGACAGTACAAGAAACACTTTTTTTTACACAAAAACTGGAGGAAAGAAACAAAGCATAACAACTGAACAAAAATAATGCATAACAGTACATAGTGCATACAGTATAAACTAGAGTATGAGTTTCCAATCGGTTTTCTGCAGAAACTAAGGATTATAGCAGAGCTTTCTTGGGAGGTCCTACAGTGTTTGGTTCATCCTGCTTAAGATGTCATTAGGATTATACAATGAAAATTTTGCGAGAAGGTGAAAACTTCTCGAATGAAAAAATTTTCAATACAAGAGAAAAAAAATTGGGATTCTATAAATGACTTCTTAAAAGTGAAAATGCCTAAAACAAGGATATCTTAAATGGGATCTACTTACTGTATTATGCACGAACATTTACTTTCACTGAGTTGCCAATTGTCATATTGTTATTTATGCTCTCTGAAGAGCTGATTAGAACAGGACCTACTATTTAGAGCCAAATTTTAATGGTCAGACCAATAGTTCTCAACCTTTTGTGTTCCCACTGACCCCGATCCCATCAAATAAAATGGAGGACATAGATCCCTTCACAAAATAATATTGAACGCAAGAATTACATTGAAAAAATTTGCAAACAATAAGTTGTTTTTCCTCCAAGCTCACGACATCCCCCCCCAACCCCTCTAAGGATCCCAAAGGTTAAACTATTGAAGGGTTTATTAATGCATGCATACTTGCCAACCTCCAAAAGGTAAAAATCCTTTAACTTTCTCATGAAAATCCAGCAATTTGCTCAAAAATTTTGTAAACTTTAAAAAAAATTTATGGACATAATAAGAATTAAAATAAGAAATAATACATAAGGTGACCATATTACCCATATTTTACGAAACACAGCTATATTTTTCATTATAATTTTGGTGTCCGACTATTCTAAAGGAATTTCAGTTTTTCCAACAATGCTTCCATGAGAATTTCTGATATTTACTGGACATTTTCATTATGTTAAAAGTTAGTTTTTTTTTTCGTGAAATTATTCCAATTGACTGAGATTTGTAAAAGTCCTTAATTTCCCACCCATCGACAATTTTCATTAATAATTTAGAATTTTGCCCATAATTCAGATGCCCCGTATTTTACAGAATATAGATCCTGATTTTTTGTAATTTCCACCATGAAATATGGTCAGCGTAGCATTACATAAAGAAAGTATGGTGCTTGAATCATCTACAAGCCCTTTTAACATTAACATGCATATAAAAAACATTTTCAACGTGAATGGACATGTTTGTGTACATTCATATATTTAGATGGCTTTGACCATCTTTCATATAGGCTACCACAACTGGAGTCAAGGAGGGGCTATGTTGCAAGATCTTTTTAATGTAATGGGGACGAGGTTTCTTTCTAAAAAATTTTGTCATTTTTATTCTTTTTAAGTTGATGACAATAGCTGAAACCTGGCAACATAAATTCATTACCTGGAAGCTCTGAGAATGTCATGAAATCCAGTATTCCTGGGCTAAATCCAGAAAGTTGGCAGCTCTGTGCATATATGCATTATATATAATGAATAATGTGAGAAATATTGATGACTCTAAGATTTTCAGAAGGAAATTAAAATTTTAACTGGATTAAAGATATTTGACTAAATTATAATATAATAAGAATTGTTTCCATGACATGAGATAGACAAATGCATCACCCCCTGATGTGACAAAATATAATAATACAAATACAATGCCACAACAGGCAAAATGCCCAACGAGGTGGCTGAGGAAGAAGGTGTGCCCATAATAAATATGGATGACATATATTTCAAAAATACAGCAACTGTATAACAAATGCAATTACAAACAATATATATACATGATGAAATATTGTACAATGCCCAAAAGAATACTTATGGTTGTCTTATTCTAAGTATGGATAACTTCTCAATTTACCCCAACATGCTCATCATATTTCTTTTTAAACGTGTCAATTGTGTTACAATTTACTACCTCTAAGGGTAAGCCATTCCATTTATTAATAACCCTATTAGAGAAAATTTCCCAGCGACACCATAACCTCACATTGTCACTTACCAATCGATACTGGTGTCTTCTTGTAAAAGCAGTTGGTTGACAGTGTACTAATAATTCATGGTCCATCCTATCCATCCCGTTAAAAATTTTGAACACTTGGATCATATCTCCTTGACACCTGCAATCATCCAATGTAAACATTCAAAAAATGAAGTCTCTCTCTTCATAACTCAAGCCCTGTGTGCCAATAAGGACAAGTGTAGTTCTTCTCTGCACCCCTTCAACCAAGTCTATGTCCCTCTATGTGTGTGGGTATGGTCTCCAAAACCTTATATTTTATAATATAATGTAATGTACATGTGTCGAGTTGTACACTTTGCACACAGAAAAACACTTTGTACAGGAAAGGGAAAACATGCGATGAGGATGTACACTGTGGTACGATGACGCCATCTAACGAGTGAAAAATGAATTGTGAGCATTTACTGAGGGTGTCTGCACACCACAAAACTATTGAGCATGTTCACAGAACGAATTATACACAACTGAAGTTATATTGTACTTTTAAACATAGTGAATTTTTTTTCCATTTGTAAAACTGGAATGCTCAATCAATTGGAGTTTGTGCAGTTATTTAAAAAATAAATTAATTGTCATTACCTCCAATAGAGTTAGAGTAATGAGAAAACAAAAAGGAACAGATATGTTAAACTCACCAAATCTAAACAATGTCTTATCCTTTGACAAATATTTTCATAACCTAAAGCTTGAAACGTAACCCAAACAGGAAGAACATAATCAAGCAATAATTGCGAGGCAAGTCCTAAAGCTGTTGTGCGCACATTAGCTGGCGGTGCTGCTAATCTGTAGAGAGTCTAAAAATGTTAAAGAATTCAAACATACTAATTACCTTACTCATATAAAATAAAAAGAAACTTGAAAAAAAAAATGCATACCCTTTCATAAAAATTATTTTTCATGTATAACACTGAAAAACCAAACCCGTGAAAAAGAAAGTCAAACATTGACCAATTTTTTTGATAAAAGAAAAAAAAATGAAATTTCAATACGTCACAAAGTATATAACTAAAAAGTAATTAATTAAAACTAAAGGAAATAGAAATTTGCAGATGTGTTATTACATAAGAAACAAAAATTTAAAAAATTTCATACATTTAAATTTTTTACTGCTCTAGCAAGATAGAAGCAAAAATGTAATTTTTTTTCCTCTCTTTGAACAGTTTTAAATAAAACATAACATAAAATACAGCTTTCAAAGGATACAACAAACGACAAATTTGGAACTCCAACCCATTTCCCTAGCCACAAAGTCATGCTGTCCACAATATCAAAGTTCTACAGTGGAGAAAATAAAGTAATGTACCTAAGTATTTGTTTATTGATTTGGACAGATATATCAATTAAAGGAAACCATTAATTCTTCAGAAAAACTATCAGATTTTGCAATTTCTCTAAAGCATAATTTCTCACAGAATCTGGTGGCTCTAAGCACAAAGATGCCAGTGCATGTCCATCTACATGTAGCCATATGTTGTGAGCACTGCATAGCTCTTTCAATCTTTGAAAATCATCTACTTGACCAAGTAGTGAGCTGCCAGCACAAGCAATAATTAGAAGAGGCGTTTTTGCAGCAGCTACATCAGCAAGGATCAACTTTTCTAAAGCATGCAGATCCTGGAAAGGAATAATACAATAGTTATTTGTTTGAATAAACCTAATTTGGGCAACAAACATTATTAAAATTTCAAGAAAACAGATATTTTCTGGATAATATGCTGAGGAGAACTCAGAAATAAAAGTCATCTGGTCTCCGCAGGGACTTGAACCCAGGTCCTCTCACAAACTAGGCAAGCACTGCAAGAAGGCCTGAGTTTGAGTCCAAGCAGAGACAAGATTAATTTTTTTTTTTTTTTCTGAGTTCCTGTTAGCTAAATATCCAGAAAATATTTGTTTCCTTGACATTTGGGCTGAGAAAACGCTGTCTATCTCTCTCAATATCAAGAACTTCCAAAATCTAAAAAAAAAAGATAAAATGATAGGTTTTCAACTTCACTTTAAAGCAATGTGTTCTTCAACCTTTTTATATCTGTGTACCGGTAAAAATAGTTGAACAATTTCACAAACGACTTGAAATGGGATAAATAATTTGCAGACAGATTAGTAAATAAAATACCAGTTTTATTTTCCCTAATTTAAAATTAAGTAGCAACTATGTGAATAACGCAAAATGTTTCATAGACCGGCAGTTGAAGACCACTGTTCTAAAATCATTTGATCATTTTTTGTCGCACCACTGTCATTTTCTGCACACGAGGGCTAATTAAACCGGGACC
Organism: Pholcus phalangioides; assembly: GCF_987345545.1. NCBI lineage: Eukaryota > Metazoa > Arthropoda > Arachnida > Araneae > Pholcidae > Pholcus > Pholcus phalangioides. Next base: position 7,018,174 of record NW_028301620.1, on the reverse strand, counting down.
TACAATTTATTGCTGATTCCAAACGGCAGGCTTGTTTTTTTTTTATACTCGTTGAAGGCTCTAAAATCATTCCAACATTTATAATAGATTGAATGTTTGTTACATAAATGTGATAGTTTCAATAATTCATCACAGTTCCCTTCTATGAAAAAGAAAATATTGGTGAGAGCGCAAAAATGTTTAGGCCTATTCCTGCTTATTAAGAAGTTCACTCGGCAATCAGACTTTTGACACTAAAGAAAATAATTCAATCAAATGATCAACTCAATATCAAATAAATATCATGGAAACTGTGCTTTGGAGCCTTTTTTTGGACATCGTGAAGGTTTTTCATTGGAACAGAATCCCTTTTCATTGACATCTTAGAAATCAAATACACAAGAAGAATCCTGCGGTTTCAATAATCAAGCGTAAGACAAAGAGTATGGAAAATCACATTATTTTTAATTATTTAACCGACAAAATATTATACTTTTTGATGAAAAACTGTTTATAATTATACCATCTTGCATGGTGCTCCCTCACGGCTGTTGCCTGGAACTGATGTAATACTTGAAAGAGGCAAACCCAACTGAAAAATAAATTTTTGATGATACTATAAAACTCTAAATTTTTGATATAAAGAGATGTATTATTATTTTATTTAGCCAGCAAAAAAAAAAAAGTAAATTAGTTCATGTATTTATATGATTATTTAATAGTTAAATTCATAGATATTTTCTATCTGTCATCTTATTTAGAGAGAATAGATGAAAAAATAGATTTAAAAATTTGTATTCATCTAAAAATACTGTTTGGAATTAACATTATTACGATTCTAATATCCCTTGTAAAATGTGTGGTAAACGTGGTAAGTGCCAAAAGCGAAAATGTTGGGAAATCGCAAAAAACTTTTTTCACACACAACAATATGTTCACACTAGCGATCTATTTGCCCTCTCTTTTGAACTACTTAGAAGATTACCAGGCACTTTTCACATTTGCCACATTATAAAGCATTGCTCATTTGATACTTTAATGGGAACAACCATGTTTGAAATTTTTTGGCACTTACATTGTTTACCCCTTTGTCTTCAAATATATTTCAGGGTTCCTACAACTTCTAACTGGAAGATTTCCCTAACAATGAAATAAAATAGCCGAATATTTTCTGAAACATCAAAATTGATATTACCCCTACCATAACAAGTGTGTTATACAAATAACAGCAATATAAAAAATATAAATATAATATATACAAATATAAGCAATAACAGAATATCAAGATTTCCCTTTAAAAAGAGACAGAGAATCTTTTTTTGTCCAAAAAAATTAACGATAGTGCTCTCAAACACAGAACTGTTTAATTTTGTTATTTCTTTCATTATGCATTTTTTTAATTTTGCTTTTTATTATGTGTTCTTCCATATTGGCCAGCATGCTGAGAAATGTGAATTACAGATTATGGACAGTTCTTAAACATTTAAAATAATCAAGAATTGATAGAATTGGCTGCTCTGAATTTTATTTCGCCGCATCTTAAGGTTCTTCAGATAGTTTAAGCTTCATGCTTGTTTTTGCTATCACAATCTCAATCAATCATAAATGTCAGATATACTAAACATATGCATATTCGTTCTCAGAGCTAATACCATAACTTTTAAATTAGCAGTGCTTGAAAAATTTGAGTTAAATATATTTGGAGCTACAGAGTATTTTTTATTCTTTGCTCACAAGTGCAGGATTGAATGAATTGAGCTGCAAAAAAAATTGACTTGTAGGCCCAGACAATGATTTCTGTCTTCCATATAGAATAAATATATTAATAATTATCAATTATAATCCATCCATTATAATGGATGATGCTAGAAAGCAACTATTAACTACAGCTACACAGGCATTCAGTAGGAAAGGAACATAAGGAAAAACTAATAAAGAATGTAATAAAGAGTGAATTAAAAAAAAGTGTTAAAAATATAGTAGTAAGAAAAAATAGAGAGAGAGAACAAAAATATGGCATGTCACTCAGGAGAAAAGACTTGATAGACCTGGACAGAAAATTAATATAGCATCTCGCAATCTCTGGAGCAAAATTCCAATGCTTAAAAATTTCCCTGATTTTCAATGTCTGATCCTTGACTTTTCTTGACAACAAAGTTTTCCCTGATTTTCCAGGTATTAGGAACCTTGTATCAATATTTTCAATACATAAAAACATCTAAAATGGTGAGGAAAATTTTATTATTTTGAGCAAAACAATCAAATCACAAGTCATTGCTCTGCTCCCTACAGCACTGTTTTCAGCTCACAAAATCACAAAGAAAAACTTACTTCGGTACAAATATACAGTTCAAGACCAGGCCTGCAAAGTCCATTGTAATAAATAACTGGAGGGCGGGTATACAGCGCTTCATAACCATCAGATGCATACTTGGGATATCTGGTGTGCAGCACCAGGCGAGCAACTTTAACCAACCCTTCTCTAACATCTCGGTGGAAAAAAGAAGAAGAATCAAAGAACCTATTGGCAAGAGTAAATATAAATCAAGTACCACCAACACAAATCTTTCTTCTTCTTTTTTTTTTTATGCACAATAAAATGTTAAATAAAAGCTTGCCTTAAACATTTTGAATGATATTTAACTTGCACACAAATTTGTCTCTTTGAAGCAAATTATTAAAAAAAAAAACCAGCAAAAACAAAGTAAATATGGGAATACCTCAGCTAATGAACATCTCAGCACACAAAGAAATGTTTTGGGTAAGATTTTTTTAACGATGTTTGTATCTCAGCTAATGAAAATTTTGTACATGTGTATTCATTCCCTAACAAAACAGCCAAATTGTGAGCTAAATTTTTGTACAAATCATCAGAAATGCAGCTACTTAAGCCAAATTAAATTACATCCTAATTGGAATCACTTTCCAGATATGCCTCTATTTCTCTTTTGGAAAGCATTAAGCCATTTCATGTAAAATAAATGCTTAAGCTAAGAAAAAACATTTAAAAGGGAAGCTTATACTTGAATGTTCAGAGCAGGCATTCTTTCAGTGCAAAGACACTCATAGGATCAAATTCAATGGTCTGGGCACTGGGCATTATAGGAGCTTATCTATCTGCATATATGAGATAGAGAAATGAGCTGACCATATCACACAGACACCTATGAACCTGACTAGTTTGTGCACCATAGTACATACTTCCCAACTGCCACAGATTTCTACCATAAAATATGAAACTACAGCAAATCGTAAAAAAACTATGGAAGTCTGGTTTTTTTTTTTTTTGGAAACTTCTTTTGTTCAAGACTTTCTTTGAATTTCATTACCCTATCGAGTACAAAATGACACATCTCCAAAAAATAAATATCAAGCCAAGAATATAAAATTAATACCAAACCAAAAATTCACATAAAAGGTGTGGTTTATACTAAAATAACATATTGCAGCCTAGACATTTTTTTGATAAATAAAAGAAAGTTGAAATTTCACTCACAGATAGTGCTGTAAAATAAAAAACTCAATATTTATATATATAAAATTGATTTTCTGTGTGTCTGTCAGTATGTGCGTTCTTTATACAAATGTACAATTTCATACCAATGTTTGCCAAGTTTTTTGTGTGTACTAAACAGGCCACAAATTGAGCGATAGGCTACTTTAAAAGTTGCAGAGTTTGGAAAATGTCCAATAGGGTAAAAAAAAACTGTCAAGCAACAATGACTTTTTGAATGCCTACTCTGGTCACCTAGGTTTCCCAAACAATGTTTTTTCCCTTTTTAATGCTCACAGTATATAAAGAAAATGTGGGCAGTCCCAGTATTACTGCTAGTTTGATAAAGAATGTCAAATTCACATTTTTTCTAAAGTTGAAGAAAAACTGATTTGAATTTTTAAAAAGTCACAAAAAAAATTGAGGGGGAACTGCCCGCAAAGAATTTTTTTCAAAAAAAATTGAGGGGGGGAACTGCACCCAAAAAATATTTTCAAAAAAAAAATTGGGGGGACCCCCTCCCTTCCAGGTGATGAACATTGAACCTACAGAGAGACTTGGTCTTGGTTCCAAGGTTGGCATGTATGCATAGTGTATAATAAAAGATCTTAGTCTCTCTTCTTCTTTATTCTATCATGAAGTTGTTTATCTCTGCTTTTGGTCAGTTTTCAACTTTTTTACAAAGCTTCTTAGTGTTTTATAAAAGTTATCTTTAAATTCTGGACATTTACCTGGAACAAATCACTGTTTTGTCTAGAAACCAGTGGAAAATTACATTTCAGATTATGAATGTGATTCTGGAATGAATTATCTTTGTTAGCTGAGGTACCGCTGTACTTTATGGCTTTAAGTGTTCATGTTTTCAAGAGGAAACTTATACAAACCTGAACATATGACTAATCCATACTGTGGTTTCTGATAAAATTTGCAGTGCAATTTTACGAGCAAGCTTCATCTCATTGATTCCAATAAAACCAGCTAAAGAATGGGAAACCAGAGAGATCTTTTGAAGATTTTCCAAGGTAGGAACGAATCGCCTGCAGATATCCATCAATACTTATATATAGACAACTATTTTTTAATGATTCATTTTTTAAATATCTAATATCATCAAAAAGGTTAACATTAATTCCAATAACTTTATAATCATTTGTGAATATTGTTACCTCAGGAAATACATTTGTAACGGTACTATACCATAAATTTGTAAAATCAACTAGATTTTTTTTCAAAAGCACTAAATTTTACAAAAGGTTTCATAAATATATATTCACTGTGCTTCATGACTTCATGTAAGAATTTTGAGCATTAACAGAACATCAAAAAATGAATTATTTTCATATAAGAGAGCATGACCAGAAATTATATACAATAGGACCCCGATTATCAGAACCTCAATTAACCCCTGTTTCTTGTTATTAAGACATTTTTCATAAATTGATGTTAACACATTATTGACCAGTCAAAGTTAACTTTTGTGCTATATATTCTTGACCAGCCAACAATGTGTTAACACTAGAAAGATGGATGTGGTAGAATAAACTGAAAGCTTACAAATTTCCAGACTTTTCTGAATTATCGTGTTTCAGGGTTGTTTCGTTTAAACCACGGTTTTAACCAAGTGGTTTTTTTAGAAAATAAAATAAAAGTGGCCTAAAAAATATCATATTGGTTCATTATTAGCCAAAATGTTTCATTTTTACCACATTTTATATCCTTGGGGTACATTCTGATAGTATATCTTTAAATGACATAAGATTTTATAAGTGGTTTTTTGTCAAAAAGTCTCATAAAAGTGGCCAGAATATATTTTTTTCATATGAAGTATCTTAGTTATTTAAAGTTATATACAAAAGCCAAAATTTCTCATTCTTACAACATTTTCTAACCTTTGGTTACATTCTGATACTCTATATCTTTAGCAAATTCATGAATAAGGATTGCATCACACATTGTAGTGGTGTATGTAAAAATGTAGTGGTGTATTATCTCACAGGCTTCTTTTTCTCTTCACAAAGAAGCAGCAACAGTAGTGACACCATCATGCTAGGGGCACAGATGGTCCTATAATCCAATAAAGACACCAGCTGTCCTTAAAGGACAAAGGCTAGTGTACTAGTAGGTTACCTCAAACATTTTCTTTCCCATAAGAAGTAGCACATCTTCTACTGTATATCTCCCAGTCTTAATATTTAATAGTTGTTTTTTTTTTATACTTTCACTGTTAAGTCCAGTTAATCAAGGTTCTACTGTATAGTAGTAACAGATTTATGAAAAATAATCAGCTATATACAGGGTGATTATAATTTAAGTTTTGATTCCAAAACTATACAATAAGTACTGGTCAGAATGACTTGAAAATTTGCATGGATACTCCGAAGCAATGGAAGTTTCTCTCGCAAAAGATAAAAGTGCAAAATGTGCAAGTAGATGATGCTGTACTTGGCCAGCAGTACAATCTATTTTGTGCAACCACATCATTTTGGCACTTCCACAGCATGAGTGTGTGGATAGAACTTCTATCAAGATGCACATCGCAAGCAGCTGCTGAAGACCCATTTTGACAATAATAGATGCAACTTAACCCTTGCAACTTCTGGCTGTGGAGGAGGGGGGGGGGGTACTTCAAAATGTTATAAACAATGGTGAGATTGCAAACTTTGGTGAATTGCAATCTCCAGCACATCCCCTATATGTTAGAAGTTCCTCAGGAATATTAACGTGGGGCGCATTTGGTTTAATAAAGCTGAATTGCAAGCACATCCACATCATGACCATGGCATACTCTAATCTGAATTACCTTTTGGGTTTGATAATACAATTGAATAATCGACGTTTGGATGTACCCAAAATTCCAAAACGAACACAGCTATACGCGTTTCGGAACTATATGAAGTTCCTTCATCAGTAGCAGAAACAAAGAAAGAAAGAAAAATATTGAAAAACTCCTTATAGCGAGAGCATGGTTCATACTCTTTGAATGTAAAAAATTCAAGGACTATTCAAGCACTTTTCCAGGAAAAATTTTAAAATTCAAAGACATTCATATCACAGTTGTTAAAAACTGTGATTTTTTTACAAAAATGAAATTACTTGGATTTTTTAATTTATATTCAACATTCACTCATTTTTAATTTTGAAATGCTTATTTTTTAAAGATATATAATTTTTTAAAACAATTATAGTTCTCTTTCAACTTGTAGACAATGTCAAGTTCTAAAGGTTTGTAGTTTAGTATGCAAATGACATTTAAGCAGAAATCATTCTATGTTTGAAACAGTATTGAACTTTGCCTTCGATAAAAAAAATTAGAAAGCATGTAATCATATATCTACAGCAGCAGTTCTCAACCGGTGCTCCGCAGAGTCCTTGAAGCTCTGTGTGCACTTCCCAGGGGCACCGCTGCCACTCGAGGATAATAAAATAAATCAATAAATTTGATAAACAAACAAACAAAAAAAGAGGCCTAAAGGGTACCACCATATAAATAATATACTAAAAAGGGCTCCTCGAGTAAAACAGGGCTCTACTATAGACATTGTACACTGAAAAGGACTCCGCGAGTCAGAAAAGGTTGAAAACCGCTGATCTGGAGTAACTATATGAACTGTACTTCTTGGAGCATTCCCATATTTTCATGTAATTTTGGTCATCCAACTTTTTCATGAAAATGTCCCATTATTTTCCATATATTTTCAACAAAGTCTATTGAAATTTTTATTCCTTACTGAAATTAAGTACTAAAATTATTTCCCCACTCCTATGAATTATATTATGATAATTATGATTTTTAAATATTGTCATGTTAATGTTTTTTCCCATATAGATATACTGCTTCAATTCAATGGTGCTTTATTTTCTGCCTTTTCTTTTGGCAATTTTAGCAGTAATTGGCAAGTTTGCTTACCTTTATTATCATTTTTGGTGACAATTGATGATTTTCCCGTATTTTTATCGAGGAAATACAGTCAGCTCACATATATGCAACTGACATTCATTAATTCAATAGTTTAAAATATTTTGAAGCAATATCTGAAGCACAGTGACTGAAGCTGCCCGACTTTAAGCAACATCATTTTGAGCATAGAAATACCTCAGTACTGTACACGTGACCATATGTACTGTTTTGAAAACACATAATTATTGTGCCATTGTTGCCCCAGTGGAATATGGTTTAGAGGGGAACAAAAATAGAATGAAGAAATGCACACAAAAATTTCTTTCAAGCACTTATAAGCACTCGAGAATCATTTATATTTTTTTCAAGGACTGTAATGATTTTTCAAAGACTTTTAAAGACTTGAAAATGAATTTTTTTTTTTTTAAGGACTTTCAAGGATTTTCAAGAACTGTACGAACCCTGGGGAGTTACTCCGCTATAAGAAGTTTAGTTTAGTTTAGTTTTTCAATATTTTTCTTTCTTCCTTGTTTCTGCTACTGATGAAGGAACTTCATATAGTTCCGGGACGCGTATAGCCGTGTTCGTTTTGGAATTTTGGGTACATCCAAACCTCGATTATTCAATTGTATACTCTGATCTGTTGTTGAACAAGAATTTTTGTGCTTTCAACCTCATAGCCAGAACACGGTGGACAACATATTTAACATTTCTTAAGTTCTAGTTATTTGATCAATTACTTTATTTTTTGTGATGTTTCCATGAATTATGAAATTGTGCAATGCTATAATTAAGTTATCATTTTGCCATGACTGGCTATCGTTTCCATTCTGCGAGCAAATTTCCCACATGTTGGATTATGTTATTAATTTTACATTTTTAAGTATTTTTTCCGCTTTACCAAATAAAATTGCATTTCTTCAGGAATATTCATGTCAATTTTCAAGTCATTCTCACAATCATTCTTTTTTTACAGTGTTTTGAAATCAGAACCTTAGTTATAATCACCCTGTATATCTTAAATCATTGCTAATTAATCTGCATTATTTATGCTTCATTAAATATACATTATATTCACCTAATTTTCATTAGTTTCTGCAAAATAGCTTCCTAATTAATAATTAAGTACACTAAAAGTAACTGGAGAAAAAACCTTTATATATATTATATGATTAAAAATAACATTAAAAGAATTTTCAAAAACACAGTAATCCATTGAGTTAAGCAAAAAATAATTAAATTGCAAAAGTTGGTTTTTGTTAAAATGTAAGAAATATTTATTGGTTAATTAATATAGAAATAGTGTTAATTACATTAATAAACATTTTATCTTAATTAATTATTAGAAGTTTGAATGATTTTTCAGAAATTTTATTGTTTTTAATGTTAATACAATTTAAAACAAAAACCAGTTTAAACCAAAAAAACCCAGTTTTTTGGTTTTTTCAAAAAAAACATTTTTTTTACCAACCCTGTCATGTTTTCATTGTACACTGAAGCTTTTTATTATCTCTCTTCTCAACGAAGATACATACGGATATACCTAAAAAGGAGGAGGGGGGTCACACTGACCCTCCCATATATTTTAGAACACACATTCACTATAGAGTACTACCACATTGTCACAATTTATTTTGCAAGGCCAAAATTCTTCTAATAGTCCCTTTGTGCATCCAATACGGTATAGTCTCAGTAAGACATTTTTTACCTTCATCCTTATCTGCAGATGTCAGGCAGTGGGTATCTCAGCTTTTTTTTTGTCAAGTATTTTTGTCATTTTGTCCGATAACTTTTTGTTCTGAAAAGTAGAAATATCCACGTGCTTGTGATTACTGTAGAAATGACAAAAAGACACAGATTCACAAAAGAAGAAATTTCTCAGAAGTTGGCAAAGACTGTATGAAACAAACCCAGATGAAGTGGTGCAAATGATGAGAATTCAGAGGCAATTGAAAATTACCCCATGCAGAACATTTGTGATGTATTGATAATGAATGTGCGAATCAGTGAAATTATAGGTACCTCCAACAATGTCTCAGCTGATGCAAAATGAAATGCTACTAGAAGCAATAAACACAAACCATACAGAAGCCATCAATGAAAACAACCTTGTCCAACACCAAACGTCAACTGATTTCCATAAATACCCGAGATTTCAGTAATATCCTGTATATAGAAGCTACAGAAACTTTGCAGATTGAGGTGTATGAAATGCAATGGGATCTATCTCGTCAACAGGATGTCTAATATTCCAAAATATTTTACGAGAAACCCATTGCTTACAGATATTAATTCCATATCACTGGAATTATGTGAATATTCTCAAATCTAAATCGACAAACTTGGCTGGAACCCATCGGAAAGAACATCATCAGGTTCTTCCAGCTGCGGAAAAAATAAATCAAGATCAAACTCGTTGATCCTATTCAAAATTTAGAGGGGATGTAACACTGAAATCAGGAATATAGAAAATACAAATCCCCAGTCTCGAGTTTCCTCCACACTGACACACATCAAGAGATCGTTTGCACAGAATGCTTTAAAAAATAAATAAAAATATATTAATAGATCAATGGTTTCACTCACTTATTCTTGGTGTTATAACTTCATTCTGTCATAAAAAACTCATGATATGTTTTAAAGTATTAAAATGTTAAAAGCTATGGAGGTCACACAGACCCCTCCCTTTCTGTCTTTCTAGTATAGTCCCCTAACCAGTTTTTCTAGTGTTAAATGCACTAGTTGATTAGATGCAGTAAAACAAAATTTGAAACACCTTAGCATTGCATCTACTTCATTGAGCTGAATTACACACACACACACACGCACAGTCTATTGTGAATTTTTTTAATTAGGCTACAGGATATTCTTTGTATCTGACTGATTTTCAGCGTATATGGCTAATTAGATCAGTATCTACTGTTTGAAGCTGATTCTGAATACCTTGAATTTCATCCAGATCAAAAACTTTGGTATGAACACAACTGTGCCAGACCTCATAATAATTTCTGACTACAATACAAATACTAAAATGTTTAATTTGTAATACATATTACATATATACATATTATTTGAAATAAATGTTGTATTTGCAATATAAATAATATAAATATTGAAATGTTTAAAATGTTGCAAGTTTTAGCAATTTACAGCCATGCTCTATAAATATTTTTGTCTATGCAAAATATGGACCTTTTGAAAGAAATAAAAGGTGATAAATACCTATTACAAAGAACTGGGTCTTCATCATCTTGTTCATCTTCGTCCTGAAGAAGAAGACCCATCAAGCGATTCCTTATGTCTTCATAAGGCACTTCCCTATTTCAATTGAATAACAGAGAATTTAGTTAGTGAGAATGCAAGTCAAAAAATACTAAACTATTATCATACTTGAATAAAATGCTTGAAACCATTGAAGTAGAAATTGGCTTTTTCTAACAAGGATTTTTCTATTCTTTTCAAAAAATCATGAAGTCACAAATGTTCTTTTTCTTTGCTCTCTTTTGTGAACAATCCACAAATTGGTTGACTTAACTTCCACAAAAGCTTTTGAAGTTTCCAAATTCCAGGAACTGCTTTGTTTTCTCATCCTCATAACGGTTGTAATTATTTGGAGCCTACTAAATACTTTCATACACTTGGAGAGAATTCCAGTTTGCATTCTAACCCTCTGTCGGGCACAGAAGGCCATTTTTTCACCTCGCTCGACCACTAGGCTGTGTTGGCACCTGAGGTTCCCAGTAACTACCTCAGTTGAGCTCTATGCAACCTTCCCACTCAGTTTGTTTTTGACCTTCACTAAGGAAAGTTATTCAAGTTTCGTTCAAAGAAGCTCATTGTGCCGGAACTCTTCACATTTTAGAAAATATGGTGCAATACGTATACAACTATAATGTGCAATCAGTGTTTTACTCGGGAGAAGATATGAACCCCTCTCCAAAGATAACTGAATAGATATTAATACTGTAAATGTTTTTAAATCATTTTCTAACTTCACTTTGTTTACAGTATTTGATAGTAGGTCAAAAATTTCATTAAAATTTGTTTTAGTTTCATGCCAAATATGCATGCAGGTTTTTTTTTCAGAAAATTTTCTTTTTTCTTTTGACACCCTTAATAAAGATATTCTTCACTTGGCAGTTGTACAAATGAACTGAATTGGGTGCTCATAGTGTTTTTTGAATGTGTACCCATGAAACACATTGCACCCAAACTCAGCGGCCAACATATTGTGCCTGGCAGAGAATTAAGTTAACTTACAAGTTGAATATTTTCTTATTAATGCTCAAGCAAAAACCATACTATTTAGTGAGAGTATGGTTTTGTTTGAATTTATTAATTTTATCTGATGGAAGTTCAATGACTCAATTAAATTAGTGATTAATTATTTAAACAGCAACTGAATGCTCAAAGTTTAATTGAAGGACAACCATCAACGTCCCAAAGTGTTTCCCAAGAAGTTTGTCCCATGAATTCTGAATCCCCCGCATTCTTTAAGGCAGTTGTTGACACACATTTTTGGAAGAAAAATTTCAACCTTTTTCTTGACTGCAATTTGTTGTTGTTTTTTTTCCATAGATATTTTAAAAATGGCAGTATAATTGCAACTTTTCTCACAAAAAAAAAATTGTAGATCTCATGCAGAAGCTTATAATAATCTGCACAAAAAAGAAATTCATATGCTTTTCTTCAGGCTTAATCTGCAGATTACACTGAACAACAATCAAATTTCATCCCACACAAAAATATACATTTGCGAATGGTTTTGCCATGTATTTATGTTTTTGTGAATATCAATATTATGTCTCTAAATATTAGTGAAATCTCCATATATTTATGTCATTTTTTTGTGTATACTTATTGTTTTCTATATATTTATGTTGTTTTTCAATGTATTATACAGTCATGATAATTTGAGTCCCTAAATTTTGAATAATCTGAGGTGCTGGAGTTTTTTTGAATATCTTTTCAAAACCTCTCTGTTTTTTTATCAAGAATGAGTTTCTTTTCTTTTAGCTCATTTTTCCCTACAAGTACAAGTAATTTCAGTTTGAAATGGTCTTGATTCCTAGTTTAGAATTTTTCACAGCCTTCCTATAGTAAATTTGCAATGTGCAAAAAGAAAATTCAGTCAAACTTGGTTAATTTGAAGCTTCAGGGGACAGCAAAAAAGTTTGAATTATCCAAAATTCAAATTATCCAATTCTTTAATATAGGATAACTGTACTTTCACAAAAAATCGAAAACTCTCAATTAAAAATGTATTGAATGATTTTATTTACTATGCCTGCATAAATAGTAAATGATCAAGAAAACTGTTTATTTTTAATTTTCTTTCTTTTTAATGTTCTTAAATACTGAAAAATATCTTCATGTTGATTTATAGAATAAAAGATGCTATTTTTCAGCATTAACAGCATTATTTTTTCTACCATGCCCATAGCTTCTGCGAGTGTGAACTAGGGACCTCTGTTGCTTGCTTATATATTTGTGTTCATCCTTCTCCTGATCCACCGCAGTTTTTTTCCCAGAGTTAAACTGCAAGTATCAACCTTGTTTGGACATGGTGAGAAGTATAAAAGTAAGAGCTGCACTGATATTCCAAAATCAACAATGCTAAAGAGACATTAATCTCCACATTTTACCAGAGAAGTGACTGGGATTTCAGCACTCCAGCTTTCAAACATTCTGTATATGTAGAGATTGCCAATCACACACAAACTTTCATACTTCCTAAGTAGTAGCTTTTGCATCTGCTCTTGGCAGGTGGCCAAAAGACAAAAGCTGGTGCAAAACTGGTAATGAAAACACTGCTTCTTATTGCTAAGAGCCACAACAAGAAGTTCAGATTTTGTTGACTATAATTTTTTCAATGATGGCTGCATGTTATATTCTGGAAAATATCAGTAAACAATGGCAAACAGGATGACCAAAATTTAATCAAAAATTATGAGAAAATAGACATTTTGCAAATGACAGATGAGAATCAAACTTTGAAAAAAGATCTTAAACTTAGGACTTATTTACTAACTTACCTTAAAGATCTTAGGTAATTTTAACATTAAATTGATAGAAAACTCAAGGGAAACTCCTAAAGTTTGAATTAGCCAAGTTCCCCTGTTACATTCATATCAAGCTCCCCAAGGCTGGAGCTTCGGTGGTTGTCTTCCCACAAAAGACGTCTTTAGATCTTGACAGTTTAATGAATTAGACTGTTAAGGTAACCGGGTAGATAACTCCCCACCCCTGCTTGAAATGTTATTTTCTACTATTTTTCTGGTAATTTAAGGTTTCAGTAACACAAGAAGGTCTGTCCTGTTCAACTTGGGTTATCAAGACTCTACTGTATTGTGTTATTATATGTGTATTAAATATGCAATTTCAGAGAAAACTGTAACTAACCCAGTTCTTTTATGGTCTAGTTTGTTTTCAGCACACCGGATTACATAAGATATGACTATTTTTTGTTTCAGGCGCAGAAGCTTTGTTAAAATTTTTTGCTCAAAGTTATGGAGACAAAAATTTCCAAAGATCTTTCATGAAACAGAAACCAATCTTAAACAGAATTTAAAAAATTTCGGATGACTGGAAACCTGCTGAAGACAGACTTTGCTAACGATAGAAATGGGTGGGGGGGTCATATTTCATGTCTGCCAAACTGAATATTTATAGAAATAATTTTTTTGTGTTTTTGATTTAATAAATTTTAAGCCTATAACTACTAAGAACCAGTCAGATATGTATAATATGAAATCGCTGTTTGTTATTTTCACATTAATTAATAAATTTCTGGATATACCTATCTTTCAGGAACACTTAGATTTCTTTGAGATGTAAAGCAGGGGGTGGGGTCCAGTCTTTTAATGTTCAACATATATTTATTTTGTTTTACATATACAGTACACTCAGAAGAGAAAAAATAATTGAAAATTGCTCACACTTTCGAAAGTTGATCTGGAACATATTTGATCATATTATCTGGTGGAGGTCCCTCTTCATTCATTCTAAATGGAAAACAAAGAAAATTTACTAAAATGACAAGTTATTTAAAAAACATAGTTAATTTTTCTTATATAGTGCACACTGCTTAATGTAATCACATCAGGACTCTAATTCCTCATTAAAATAACCAAATGATGACTGTATCTGAAAAAATCCTGGTTGTAAGTATGATGACCATGTCTTGTTTGATCAGACAGGATGTATGGAAACCGGACAATTATTTCTTTCCCACATAACAGGTTTCAAAATGATTTTTGTTTTTCAATTGTTTCTACAAGATTTTTTTCCTTCTTTTAAGTTAAAATATATATATATTTTTTTTTAATTCAAAAATTGTGAAGAGTTGGAATTTAGCCGCCTAATGTGCATTAGCTATAAATTATACTTTTTATAGTGTACGCGGTATGTTCCATAGATTCTCTCATGAAAGTGTTCCAGCTAAGGAACTATGAACAGGGTCAATTGAAAAAAAACTGACCATAAACTTGGAAACAATGACTTCCTCTCCCTTATACCTTTTATATTTCACATAACAGGAAAGAAATTGCAAAAGCAGCATAACACGTATGTAGATCATAGCAGCTGTTACAGCCAGATTATGAACTGAGTATAGAAATTTTAGTCAATAAGGGAACCTTCAGATCTACTACATAGTCTTGCAGATTGTTAACAATAACTTATAGGGACAAAATGAGTATGGTTCAACCTTAGCTTTAAAATACACAAAAAGAAAAAACTTTTGATGAAAAAAATGATAGCATGAACCAAATTCCTAATAACTATAAAGAAATTTTTTTCCCATGTTATGATATTGGTCTGTTCCGTACTTAGCAAAAGTGATAACAATACTCAGATGATAGTATTATCCATGAAGTGATTCTAATATGCATCGTCTACTGTATCTCTAAAGCAGGGGTTTAACAATCTCCGGCCCATGGGCTGAATGCACACCACCAAAGGGTTCCATCCTGCCTGCGAAAGGGGTTCTGGTATACACTATCTACCAATAAGTATTTGGACACCTATGCAAATGACGATATCTGCGGTCCTGAGATACGTCACGCCCTCTGCCGGTATATATCGGGGAAGGAAACAACATCGGCATTAGTCACATGCAAGATGCCGCGCAGTTCGGAGCTCTCTGATTTCGAGAAAGGTATAATTATCGGGTATCACAAAAATGACCGATCCTTAAGGGACATATCTAGCAAGCTGAAGTACCCAAAATCGACAGTGGCCTATGTGATTAAGAAGCGGAAGGTGAGCTGTGATTGTCGGAATTTGCCCCGAGTCGGCAGACCAACGAAACTGGGAGATAGAGACCGACGGGTACTGTCCAGAGAAATTCGGAAGAACCGCACCCAACCGATGGCCCTCATCCGCGAGGAGTTTCAACAGGCATCCGGGAGATGAATTTCAATGATGATTTCAATGAATACCATACGTAAGGAAGCACATCTGATTGGTTTTCATGGTCGTGCTGCTGCCCATAAGCCTTTGATCACAAAGTCCAACCACGTTGCTCGGTTAATGTGGTGCAAAGCAGATCAAAATTGGACCGTAGATCAGTGGAAACGGGTTCTTTGGAGCGACGAATCAAGGTTCACCCTCTACCATTCGGATGGCAGGGTCTGGGTCTGGCGTCTGCCTGGAGAACGTCTCCTGCCAGAATGCATTGTGCCAACAGTCAAGTTCGGCGGAGGTGGACTTATGGTCTGGGGGTGTTTCTCCTGGTATGGACTGGGACTCTTGGTCCCCATTCATGGTAAGCTCAATGCCGATGCCTACTGCACTATTTTGGATGACAATGTGCTTCCTACGTTGTGGCAGTTTTACGGGGTGGACCCCTGTTACTTCCAGGACGACAATGCCAGCTGTCATACTGCGAGGTCAACCAAGGCTTGGTATGGTGCCAATGGGGTTCATCGAATGGACTGGCCTGCCCAGAGCCCAGACCTGAACCCTATCGAGAACCTCTGGGACGAGTTGGATCGCCGAATTAAGGGGTGCCCTACCCGTCTAAAATCGGTGAAGGAACTGACATGCCGAGTGGAAGAAAATACCACTAGCCGTCACACAAGGACTTGTGGAAAGTATGCCCCGCAGGGTTCACGCTGTAATTGCCTCTCACAGAGGCTCTACCAACTATTGATTTTGAATAAAGTTAGTTTTTCTTTTCTATCACAGGTGTCCAAATACTTATTGGTAGATAGTGTAGAAGTATCAATACACACACAACCTGGGCTGACCATATTTCCATAACAAAAATACTATAGGAAAGTGGTTTACATAGGAGATATCTCCAAAGAAATTGTCAAATGATTGACAATGGCAATGAGTAATTGTCAAATAAATTGCCAAATACAGTCAAAAAAGTTTTTAAAGGCAAGTGAAAATGTCAACTGGAGCCAAAAAAATTTTTTTTAAAGGTAAGAAAGTTACTAAAAGAGTAAAATTGCTGATAAATCACCAACGGAGAGATATAGAAAGCTGCAAGACACAAAAAGTAAAAATGTAATTCAAAAAACAAATGTATGTGTTTGACAAATATGCAATTAAGAATGTATTTACATGACTATAATTTAAATATGGTAGAGTCATTATTATCGTAATATAACTTATAAAACATGGAAATAATCTGAATTCTTGATTTCAAAAATTAAAGTAAGTCTTGTTAAAAATAAGGGAAAAAAAGGACATTTTCTAGACAAGCCAAAATTACAAGAATATCCCATAAAATACAGGTCATACGGTCACTCTCTGCACAGATCATTCTCATGAAATCGGACCAAAAATTGGAAAAAAAAAGTTTAAAAAAATGTAGTCCAAAAAAATTTTTAGGGACGCTTCTTTTCTGCTGATAAATCAAATAGTCAGCACTAAAATTTATAAAAAATTTATGGTGAAAAAAGTTTTTAAATCATTTTAGAGACAGACAAATCTGAAGTGGTGTATTTTGTCTGTTTCAGCACGTAACCAGAGACATATTTATGGGGGGAGGGTGCTATAGCCCAGGGTGACAAGTTCAAAGGGACAGCAAATTTGATGAATGATTGATCAAGAAAATTAGTAGCATGGGAAAACGGCAGCAAAATTTATATAACCCTCAATAAATCTGCCTCGGTCAAGATAGCTACTACTACTGAACCACACATGCATTTCGTCCATATTCCTCTGTGGAATTTTGTTGAAACAGCTAGAGGCTGGGTCAGTGAGTGATGAAAAAGTGACCTAGAGAATTTGCAAGCACGTGAGGGAAGAGTGACTTAGAGCGTGTGCAAGCATTTGAATTACCAAAAGACTGGCCTAGAGAGTGTGAAAGAATAAAGAATAATTTAGAGCGTATACAAGCGTGTGAATGGCCAAAACTGGAGGAGAGGCCAAGCGGGTTATAGCACAGTGTGACAAATTCGAGGAAAACGAGTCAAGAGAGCCATAGAAGGGATGCAAAATTCATGTAGTCCACAGGCAGCAAAACCATAAATGTGCCTCTGCACTTAACTTGATATTTATGCTTGACAATCACAACATGTTCCATCTATTCTGGCAGCTCATTTTGAACTTTGACAAGCATGGATACTCTGAACAATTTTTTTGATGACCGCTAGGTGGCGCAGGAAGTAGGACAACGTTTTTTTCACGTCTCTCGTTTTCTTCTTATTTTATTGATTTAAATTGATTTATTTTAATAATTTAGGCTGTTTTATTTTGTAATTTAACGAGTAAATTGTAAGGAATGGAAAACTGTGGCGTGTGCAAGTCTAACATCGCAAATACGAAGGATTTGGTAAAATGCCGCGGGAAACTGTGGCCGAGGTTTCCATTTTGTATGCACTGGCATTACCGGCACTCTAAAGCAAGAGGCTTCGAGGAAAAATACATGGATGTGTGATTTCTGCAGGTCTTTTGAAAGTGCGATATTTTTGAGATTGGAATCAATGTTTGCGGATTTCAAGATAGAGATTTTGAAGGAGATCAAAGACAACTCGCAAAACCTGGAAGAAATGAAGGAGTCAATTGAGATCTACCGGGGTCAAATACACGAATTGCAAGTGTCAACCGATGAAATACGTTCAAAACAAGAATCCCTTTCTCGGAATCAGGCATCGCTGGAAGTTCAAATAAGTGACTTGATGTGCCAACTAAATGACCTGTCACAGTATTGCCAGAATCGGAATATAGAGATTTCTGGAATTCCACACACGAAAGATGAAAATGTAAAGACTATCGTATCCACGATCGGACAGAAAGTTGGACTTGAGGTATCGGAGATGGACATTGATGTTGCGCACCGGATCAGAAACTACGGTGACCAACAACCTGACAAAATCGTTGTACAATTCCGTTCACAGGACATACGAGATGCCTACATTACTGCATCACGAAAAATGCGTTTGATGGCGAAAGACATCCATGGCGCCTTCTCAGAGCAACAACGAGTGTTCATCAATGAGCACCTCACGCAGCAGAATAAACTACTTCTCAAGGAGGCCAGTTGGAGGAAGTTGCGAAACAGAAGGGTTATACTTTCGTGTGGGTCAAAGATGGTAAGATTCTAATGAGAAAGCAATCAGGTGATCGATCATTTCGCGTAGTGAATTCAGATATATTGAAAAATTTGTAACTCAGGTATGTGATTGATTTTGCTTGTTTTTTTTAAATGGATCAGAATTTGACATTTTCTACAGTTGATGATTTCAACATATTTTGTTATGACAATATATATAATCTTACCATGGCCCATTTAAATATACGTAGTTTACGTGCAAATTTTGACATCTTTGTAGCATATTTAGATCAGCTTGATATAAAACCCTCAATAATAATACTCAGTGAAATCTGGATCTCTGAATGCGAAACTTCGTTTTACAAGATACATGGGTACAGAAGTTTATTTAAATGTGGAAACATAAATCGCTCTGGTGTTATAGCACTGTTTTTTTCTGAAAGTATAATTTTTAATAAGTTGCATTTAAATGAGATGACATGTGTTGATTCGCTGTTGGTTGATTGCACTTACGGGAAATACAAATTTATTTTATTAAGCATTTACAAGTATCACATGTATTCTATTGACACATTCATACATAAACGAAATTAATTATTTGCTTGATTATAAACGAGATAAAGATATGTATTTGATCCGTGACTTAAACATTGATATTTTAAGATCTGAAGACTTAAATATTTTTTCTTATGTGAATTTGATGTCAAGATCTGGATTTGAATCGTTAATTAATTCTCCAACTAAAGAAACCGATGAAACGTCAACTTGCATAGATCATATTTTTTGTAGATCCAGAAATTTAAATTAAAAAAAACTGTACTTCACGATTTGTGCATAACTGATCATAAAATGGCTTTATTTTATTTAGAAACAGATCATGACAGCAATGACTCAAATTGTGAAACAAGGTGCTTTACCTATCTTGATAAAAATCAATTGATTGATCTTGTAAAAATGGTTACGTGGGATACTGTTTACAGTTGTGAATCTGCAAACTCGGCAATGAATACTTTCTTGGATTTAATTAAGAATTGTGTTGATGCTTCTACTAGAGTAAAGTATAATAAAAGAATAAGAAAACCCTGGATTACGAAAAAAATTTATGAAAAAATTAAAATTAAACATAGATTATTGAAAGAAATTAAAAAGAAACCGTTTGATATTGAGCTGCAATATAATTTCAAGATATTTAGAAATATGTTAAACAATGAGATAAAACAAAATAAGAATGACTATTATACTGCAGCATTTATTCAAGCAAATGGTGATTCAAAATCTCAATGGAATTTAATTAAATTAATTGGTGATTGGTGAGGATAAATATAGCAGCATTGACACGGTTTTTACTGAAACAACTGGTGAAATAACGAATCCAATTGATATTGCTGAATGTTTTAATGACTTTTTTCTAATTTTTGTAACAATAATCTTCCTAATAATTGTAATTCATTAAATTGTTCAAATTTAAATTTTTTTGAGAAATCTTTTTTTATATACCCTACGGATAGTCATGAAGTATTGAGTATAATAAATTCTTTACACTCCAAAAAATTGTCAGGATTTGACAAAATTAATTCCATAACATTGAAGTGCATTGCACCATATGTAAGTGATGTCTTATCGTTTATTTTTAATTTAAGTTTTATCACTGGCGAATTCCCAGAGTGCCTGAAACTTGCAATTGTTTCTCCAATACACAAGAAAGGGGACAAAAAGAATGTTAATAATTACAGACCGATTTCTTTACTATCTGTCTTCTCAAAGGTCATAGAAAAAACAATTAAATCCAGAATAATTAAATTTCTTAACAGCATTAATTTATTTTAGTGAGAACCAATTTGGATTCAGAAAGGCAAAAAGTACAGAGGACGCTCTTGTTAATTTTCTTTCAAATGTGTATATAGCAGATAACAATAATTGTAAAGTTGCGTCATTATTTTTAGATATCAGCAAAGCTTTTGATACCGTGAATCACAGTATTCTTCTAACCAAACTAGAATATGCAGGAATTCTGGGTTTGCCACTTTCAAAACATATCTTACTAACAGAGTTCAAAGTGTGAAAGTAAATTCCGTTTTCAGTTCTAAAAGACAAATTACATCTGGTGTACCTCAAGGATCAGTACTTGGACCTATTTTATTCCTAATATATATAAATGACCTGTGTAACTTTAATTTGAAAGGAAAAATCACTGCTTTTGCTGATGATTTAGCTCTTACTCTGAAAGCTCTTTAATCAACTTGAGGAATAACACGCAAAATGATCTTAACTCAATAAATATCTGGTTTAGAAATAATAATTTAAAATTAAATACAGATAAAACTAAATATATGTTATTTGGTTCTGGTACTTTCGATGATTTTGGAGTTTAAAATATCATAGTATGACAGATGGCTGTATCTCGGATTGTATGTGCACAGTTGTAAATAGAGTAGACACCTTTAAGTATTTAGGGATTTTTTTTAGATTCAAAACTATTCTGGAAAACACACATTAATTATTTGAGTGTAGAATTAAATCGGAACATTAGGAAATTTTATTTTATCAGGAATAAATGTTCCCAATCCATTTTAAAACTTCTTTATTTTGCGTTAGTAGAATCTAGATTGAGTTACGGCATTACATGTTGGGGTGGGACGTACTTCAACAATCTTTCTTCACTTTTTGTCACACAGAAGTCCTTCATCCATATCATTCTGAGTAAAAATAGACTCACGCATACATTTCCACTTTTCAATCAATTAAAGCTACTCCCTCTGCAACATCTGTATGTTTATAAAAGTTTAAAAATGGTTTTATAAAAGAAGTGACCATCTCAATCTGAAATTACGTAAGTCTGGAATGCAATTTATACGTCATACTATACAGGTACCAAGGCCAAATAAAACTTGTTTCCAAAAATTTTTCCTTTATTTAGCTCCCAAAATATTTAATTTACTTCCTCAGTTAATAAAAGAACAATCTTCATGTACATCTTTTTTTATCAATTTAAAATCTTGGTTGTTAAGTCAAGTGGATTTAAATTATCTGTTTGATATTGTAATGTAATCTTCTTTTATCTTGCATACGCTGCTAAATGCCAAATTTTTTTGTTTATCAATTCCATTCCTGTTGCCACTTATTTCTTGGTGTTATATATATGTTGGTTTTTTCTCTCGTTATTATTTATGCCGACAGATATGTATCGGATATTGTTTTGTGGGCTCACAAGCTTGCTTAGCCCCTAAATGTTTTGTAACTGTGTTTAAAAATCTTAAATAAAGGAAATTTTTTTATCTCAACTGAATTTTTATTTCATTTTATTGTTCCTTGCTCCTTTTTCCCATTAATTTTATGAGGACAACCGATTTCTGACTTGTCTGTTTTGCTGGAGCATGATATGCACTTTCAAAGGAAAGTCTATAGATGAAGCATTACATGTGGCGAACAAGAAATTTGGATTTTCTTACTCTTTTTCCTCCTCTTAACTTATGGCTGAACCTGTTTTCTGGTTACATGTTTTGCAACAGACACTGATAAAAAAAAACTAAGTATGTTGAAAACATGAGCTTTTCAGAAATGTCTCCGAACTGAAACATGTGGTAAAGAGAAAATAATTTTCAATTATAGTGAAATCTTCTCTTAATGGACACCCCTCAGATGCAGTCACCTCTCTTTTACGGCCAAATAATAATTCCCTGTAGGTATATAATAAAACTATGCTTTTTTAACCCTTGATTACGGATTTAACCCCTCTTTTACGGATGAATTTTTTGTCCCACTGGTGTCCGCAAAAAAGATTTCATTATATATATTTCTGCAAAAAAAAAGTAGTCAAAAGAAGGACATTTAATAAAGACACTCCTTTTTTTCCTAAATAAATATAATTAGTGAATTAATTTATGATTATAATTGATTGAAAGAACATTTAAGTGATGGCTAGATTCTTCTTAACCTTCTCATTACAAAATTTGATACGTGGCAAAATGTGGTGTAGGATTTGAACCAATGTTTTCCAAATGTAACGAATGGGAAAAAAAAGCATGGGGAAAATCATTTTCACTTCACCCAGTTGTTAAAAGCATTCATATGAATAGCGAAGCGTGACATCAGACATCATCCTAGAATAAATTTTCATTTGTCTATAAAGTATTCATAAAAAATATTTAAAATTATGAAAAAGATGAAATGTGAAAGAATATTAGCCCTAAAAATATATATTATTGAAGGAAAAAAAAGAATATATTTTGGTTTTCGGATAGAGAGTTATATTTTTAAAATTTGAAAAATGGGCTGTGGACAGACAGGAGAAGGACATTTTGTTGGAATGCTTTTTCCTTTTTTTTCTCTGCGCATGTGAGCCCCACGGAATGTGTCAATTGGCGGCAGCATGCTCTCACCCTCACAGGAGCGCTGCTTTATACAGACTGGTTTTCTCTATGTGTGTGTGCTCTTTTTCTGCATGTATGTCAGGATTATGTTTCTTTCCCCCACCCCCCGGATTGCTGGTTGTTATTTGTCAGCCATTTTATTTTTTGGTGACTGTAAATGATCTTGTTATTTCTTTTTGCTTGCAACTTTTACGGAATAAAAGTTGGAGTTCAAAATGAACTTCTGATTGTTGTTTTTTCTTCTTCACCTCAGTCGGCAAACTCTGCCCCCAACACATTTCCTTAACACATAAAATTTGTTCGAGCACATTTTAAAAATCTATTGATGAAAAAATTAAGAACAGAGTGGCGATCTGTCAGAAACTGGAACATAAATAATAAATGATGAAAACAAAAAAAGTTCTGCGGCACATATATTCAATGTTAACTTCTGGGGATGCAATTTAGACCAATTTCGTGAGAATGACCCATGCATGCGAGTGAACAGACGAGTATGCAAACACGTAAAGAGATCAAAAGAGTGACCAAAAGAGCAAAGAACGAGTCAGTGAGTGAACTAGAGAGTGAGGGACGAGACCAGTGACCGACTAAAAGAGTGACATAGAGAGTGGCTGAGCGTGAGAATGACCTGGAGATCAGTGAATGACCAAAAGAGGGAGTAAGCATGTTAATAACCAAACGAGTGACCTAGTAAACAAGTGGTCACGACAGTTAGGAACTAAAAAAGTGATCTACAGAGTTTCCGAGAATGAGAATGGCCTATAGGTCAAGGGACCAGGTCAGTGAGCGATCAAAAGAATCACCAAGAAAGTGTGCAAGCAAGGGAGGAGAATAGGGGAGTGTAGGGGAGTGACCTAGAGAGCGCGGTACCATGTCGGTGAGTGACAAAAAAAATGACCCAGAGTGTCTGAGCATGAGAATTGACTAAAAGATCAAGAGACCAGGTTAGTGAGCGATGAAAACATTGCTTAAGCATATGAGCTATAAAAAGAGTGGCCTAGAATATACAAGTTTCTGGCCCTCTATATGATATAGTTAAGTTATACATATAGTTAATGTAAACCTTACTTAGCATCATGAAAATGATCAACACTTTCTTCGGCTAAGAACTGCAGCTTTTCCACATTCTGTCTCGTAACCTTTTAGAAATGAAACAATAATATTAATATAGGCTGAACAATCGGAAAACAAAAAAATAACTTTCTACGGCCAATAAATTTCTTCTTTTTCAAATGTTTGAAGCTAATAAAAGATATTTCCTGGACTGAAACTCTTTATGAATGCATTAAAACTGTCCTCATCGTGTTCTCGTTTTTTCAATTCATCAACAAAAAAAATTGCAATCATTGAAGTAATCACCAATTAGTTTGTAAAAATTTAAATAATTAGACCAAAAAATCAGTGCAACGGCATATGCTGTTGGAGCCAGACGACTTGGTTAAAACAAGTTACAGTAAAACCTCCTCTAACGGCCACCTCTGAACAACAGTAATCTCTGAGGAAAGGCCACATTTTGTTTGAACCAAAACTGTCCCATAGACTTGACATTGTAGGTAACATCCAAACAACAGTCACTTTGGAGGTGAAGACAGAACAAAAATGCACATATCGCTATGAAGAAAAATAATTTTCAAGCTGATTTTCAGGGGGGGTTCCTCCCCTCAGCTTTGGGGGGAGAATTTTGCATGGTTTCTTTTCCTGAATAGATGCTAGATGTGTACAAGGTAGTGGAGAGGGAAAAAGGGTCACTAAAGTGATCTGTAAATGCACTGCAGGTTACTGAAGTGGCCGCTGTGGTGGTTGAGTGGTCATAGTGACGGACTCGCATCGCGGGGACCCGGTTTGAGCCCCACTGTCACCACAGTGGTGGTCGGCTGAAGTTTGTTTTCTGTCGTTCCCAACCTCAAGGCGCAAATGCGAACCGATCTCCATGATAAAAAGTCTAACCGCAGAGAGCAACAGTCCTACAAACAGTACAAATATTCAATCATTACACTTCACTCTCTTCACTTCTGAGATATAGATGGCAGCACTAAAAAAATCATACACAACACTAGATACGCACTCAGACTGTTAGGTACACATACTTACACTTCCGGCACAACTCACTAGGTAGTAAATTGTCCATGGCGATAGACTTGAGTTGTTCTCGGCTTGAAAAAAAAACAAGATTACTGAAGTGTGAAGGTTACAGGTTAGCAAGAATGTGCACTTTGGTTCATTTGTACAAAATTAGGTTTGAGATCACAGGCCACATCAGATGACTCCGAGGGACATATTTAACCCACATGTCATGGGTAGAGCATATATGGTTTAGTTGATCGTGGGTGAGAATAAAAAACTATTTTTGGGGTGGCTGGTACACAATCTTGGTCCATGTAAGTTTTTCTCACCAAGTCGTTTCTGTTCTACCTCAGCATTGCAAGCCTAAGTTTTAGGATGGCAAAATAACACTGTATAATTGATTAACAAGGCTGGAACTAGATGCTTGGTCAGCCAGAACAAGCACATGCCTACTTGTACCGTTGAAGGAGAGTTTAAAGGGGGAAATTGGTTCCCCCCCTCCGATTAGTCAACTATATATTACAGTATAACCACAAATTCTAATACAATAAATTATATAATTATCATAATCAGTTACGGATTATCATTTCACATGTTAGGGGTCATTAAAGTATTACATCAGCATCGGGGGAGGGGGTTTCGGATTTGCTGACTTCTGATGACAAGGGGGGAGGGGGGTTTGAAGGTTGCTTAAGTCATCAACCACCCCTTTTTGAAGATATGAAATAATCTAAGCTGCTGACAAAATTTTGCTGAGAGTGGGGGTCAAAAATGGTTAAAAATCTCCTCACGTAATACTTGAATGGCCCCTTATGTAGATAGCAAATTTCAGGTTTTTTTTTTTTTTTTCAGAATTAAACAATCATTCGCGATAGCAGCCACAATTTCACAGTCTTGTTAGAGGCCGTTGTTGGAAGGTTTTACTGTATTGTAATTGGTGGCGAACACACAGGAATTTTTCTTCTTCGGAAGAGAGGCTAATTTTTTTTTTCCACAGCAAAAATACACTATGGTATCGGCTCAAGTATGGCAGTAAATATAATAGCCACAGAGATGTACAGGGTGCACATAAAATTACTCTTTCGGGTATACGAGCCTCTAATGACAACAAAAATATACTAATGCAAATAAAATTCGAGATATACATGTTTTAAAGTATGCACTCAAGAATCAAGAGAAAAAGCAAAACCATAGCTTTTACGCTTACGATCACTGCAACAAAAATTCAAAACATTCAAGTGGGAACACAACTTTTACGCACTGCTGATTATTGGCGCAGTGAAAAAACATTGGAACAGTACCATAAACACTAGAACAGCATGTAGTTAAAGAAAGAAGATCTAATCAAAGGGTTCGTAAGCTAATCCCTCAAGGGAAAACTCTGGCAGCAGAAATGTAATCTGCATTAGTTGTTTCCATATGTTTCTTTGTTTGCATTGTAACATGGCTTGTTGGCGCTCGCCTGACCTTTACCCCTTATGTAATAGTAGTGCATGTGTTATGTTTTATTATTGAGTTTGTGTTATGCCTATCATATGCTTTATGTTTATAATTATTTTCTGTCGACTAAACAAACTTTTGTTACTTACGGACGTTTTCGGTGCCGACGTGTCACGAACTGTTTTAGGAAGAAAAGCAGCTAGTTTTCGAACTTGCCGTTTGGAATGCCGATGTCAGCGCATGTGCATTACTCCTCATTTACATGCTTAGTGATTTGAGAGCTATGCATAATCACGTCCGTGCTTCAAATCGGCAGTCTCATGTAGTGCTATATTAGCAAATCATCCGAAAAACTCAGTTGGGCCGACGTTCCCGTCAGTTGCTCTCCAAGAATGCTGTTCAAGGATATCTGGTGTCCGTTCTTGATCTTAATACCTTCGTAGATCTTGCCAACTGCGATCTGGTGTTGGCTGGCATAGTCAATAGCAGTGATCTAATACTGTTTCCTCGTATGACACTGAAATCTGCAATCTGATGCTACCTGTTCGTCACGACCTCCGGCATCGGACTTTACCGCTTGAACACCGAAATCCACATGTAGCACTGCCGATGTCCGCGATCTAATGACGCCTCTTCGTCAACGCCCTGGGTTCGTCAAGATATCCGTTAACTTCATTCCATCACTTGATCGCCGAATTCTCTGTGTGGTTCTACCTGTGTTCATGATCTAATATCGCCTCGTTAACGCCCTGGGTTCGTCACGATATCCGTCATCTGACTTCTACTGCTTGATCGGCGAAGACGAAGTGGTTCGGTTGACGTCTGTGATCCAATTCCGCCATCTCGTTGACGCCTTGGGTTCATCGCCGAGTTCTATGTGTGACTCTACTACAAATACAAATACAACGCCACAACAGGCAAATTGCCCAACGAGGTGGCTGACTTAAGAACATCATGGATCCCCGAACCCTTTTTTGGAGGCCCTACCTACTACTGCTGCTACACCACACATGCACCCCGCCCACACCCCCCCCCCCCGCGGAACCCCCAACGAATCGGTGCATGCGGGAATGTGCGTGTACGTGTAGTGAAACCTGACGTGAAGTTTTTTTTTGTTTCTCTGTAATGCTTGTTATGTGTAGTGCTGCCATCTGCCACCAGTTTTTCTAACTATGAGTGAAGTGTTATGATTGAATGATTTATCATTGTAGGACTGTTGCTCTCTGTGGCGAGACTTTTTTAACGGGGAGATCGGCTCGCATTTGTGCCTTGAAGTTGGGAACCACAGAAAACAAACTTCAGCCGACCACCACTGTGGGGTTCGAACCCGGATCCTCGCATCGCGAGTCCGTCACTATAACCACTCGACCACCACAGCGGCCCTCGCATTCCTTGATTGGAATTCTCTTCTAGGGTCTTGATCTTGCCATCTTTAACCAAACGTCCCAGCTTCGTCACGGGCACCCATTCCTTCTCTTCCTTACCACGTCGCGTCCTCTGCCACGGCCCCTGCCGCGTCTACGGCCACGACCTCCTCGTCCACCGCCGCCGAAACCACCACGGAACCCTCCGCGACCACCGGCTGGAGCAGCGTCCGCCATTGTAGTCTAATAGCATACTGACATCTGAAGTTGAGTATCGTTTCTTGAAGACCATAGCCGAGTGTCACTTCCGCCCTAGTCTCTTCACCATAAGTATACTTTGCGATTTTCCTACTAGTGAAGGGTTTTCCCTTGATTTGATTTCTTGACTAATGTGTACTTTAATTTTTAATAATAGAAATAAATAGTTGTTTGAAACTGTTTTGTTGATTGGAAGATAGAGACCTACGTTGCAGCATCTACCACCCGCGTTTATTATGCTACAGGTACCATTACAATGCTATTTTTTACTTTTTACTGTGCCAATGATTTTGCAATGTATAAAGATGAGTGTTGCTATTTGGATTTCTCAAAATTTTGTTGCTTTGCGATGAGCACGGTTTTTTTTGCTTTGCTCATTCTTGAGTGCATACTCTAAAACACCCACATCTCGAATTTCATGAATAAAAGACTTTTTTCTGTATTTTATACCAAGGTCAATTTGGAAAGAAAACTCGAGAGTAGTCTCCACCAGGAACCTATGCCCTCTTGCAATCCTGCACTTGCTCAGATTGCAAGAGGGCTTGGGTTTAATCCCTGGTAGGAACTAGTAGTTCTAAGTTCACTCAGCATAAAATCGAAAAAAAATGTCTTTCCTTCATACAAAAATTGGGCAGCAAAAAATAAAATTAAAAAATTCATTTCAATCTCTAATTTCATTCGCATTTGTTTATTCTTGCAACTGCTAGGGCTTGTATATCGACAGTTATTTTATGACCACCCTGCATGTAAGCTATTATTCTAGCTTAATACAGGGTTCCCCACGCCATCACTTTCACCCAAATAATAAGCAGATACAGGCTCCTCAAAACGGGATGAGACAGCGAATCGGAGAGAGTGTGTATAGTGAATGGGGGGGTATATGTATACGCCCTCCTACCCATGCCAATAATATTAATTTTTCACTCGAAAGAGATCACCTTTCCCCCCTCCTGTATTCACCTACAGCCCTGGGGATCTATAATATCAAGATTGCTTTATATAGGTGCCCCCCCCCCCCCACACACACACACACAAGAGGGAAGCTCAGTGAAATCTAGCGGCAACCATTCGGTCTCGAGTTTTTGTTCATTTTAAATTTGCTCTAAAAATCATATAAGTACGAAGAGTCTCACTCCTTGAACGGGGAGGGACACAAGAAGTAAATATAGTCCGAAGGGGGGAGGGTTAAGAAACATTGATCTTTGTCGATTCCATATGTCTTTGTATGTTCCATATATATCTAGAGTAAAGTGTATAGTTACATAATGAATTTACTTTTCTTCCTAGCATGTTAATTTTTTGTTTGTGATTGATTTGTTTGTGTTAATTTTTTATTTGATGTTGACAAGTTGCAAATAATGTTAATTATACATAACCAATGTTGCACACGCAGTAATTTTGAACAACTTGTTATTTCAAGTCCTACATTGTAAAATGAATACACCTCATGTTAAACTTGCAATTTACCTCCACGGATTTGGAGTCATAATCGTCATCGGAGATCAATTCGACATTCTCTTTGGGGACATCTTCGTCTTCCATGTTGGAGGCTCCTGTCGGAAAGAATCAAACAATCAATCTACTTAGAAAACACCGGAGAAAGAGCGGATTGTGAGTTGTCAATTTATACGTGGGGTGTGGAAAAGACAACAAATACAACTGATGGTGATGATGATGATAATTAAAATTATAGATGTTGATTGATGAATAATAATCACTAATTAATCAATTGATATTCAAATAGAAACGATCACACTAATAATTAATCTTTTCATATTTTAATATTGATGATTTATTCATTTGATATTGGATTTACAATTAAATGAATAAAAACATTGAAGACCATTGGTCCCGTAATTGTTTGGGAATTTTTTGTGGTCTTTTCCCCAATTTTCAATTGTTTTCAGCAATTGTTGCCATTTTCGCATACCTTTGGCATTGCTTTTGGCTATTTCCTATATTTTCTCGTATTTGGAACCTCAGTTTCCCATACTTTTTCTAAATAAATATGGTCGAAACAATCTAAACTCCTCCTTTCAATCAAATTGTTCAATCACCAATCGCCAAAAGATTTCTTCAAAATAAAACAGCGTTTTTCGTTGGTTGTTTTCTTTCATGATGAAACATGCGACATTTTTGTTATTTTTTTAGGAAAAAAAGGAAATAAATTATTGCAGTTTTTATTTTTTGATATATTATATTATCGCTTGATCTGTATTTATATATATATTTATGAAATAAGTTATGAAACTTTTTGAATTATTATTATTTTTTTCATCATTATTGTGAATTTTACAAAAATGAAAACTGTAACCACTGTCACTTTTCCCGCGCACCAAACATTTGGCGGGTCGCTTCTTGTTGTGGTTTCGTGTCGAGGTGTCGGTGCGACGTGACTAGTTATCGTTTTTCGATTGAAATCTCTCAAATTTTCGTGTATTCGATTATTGATTGATTGAACGAGTTGTGCGTGTTAGAGAGCAGCGGGAATCTCCTCGTTTAATACGCGTTCCCGTTCGTTTTTTTTTTGGTTTTTTTTTTGTAGCAACGTCATGTCTTCTAACCGAGTATCCTCTCCATCGGAAAGTAGGAGGAAGCCATTCGCCGAACGCAATTTCTACTCGAGAAACGCGAAAACTCGCGGATATAGAGCAAAGCATCAACCAGATCTGCGCGAGAAACTCGATTCGAATAGGCCACCGCGGGAGAAGGCGACGAATCTCTCTTGGGCGGATATGTGCGAAGAGGAAGAGCGTAGACAACAAGAGCGCGATTCGAAGCCCAAACCGTCGGCGGCCAGCAGCAACGACGGCGGCGACGACCGCAACAGGCATTTCAAGAAGCTCGTCAACCATTCCAAGGGAGGGAATAAGAGCTACGCAGCCGCTCTTGGCAAGGCGGATGACTCGACCACTGGTGGCACACCAGCGAAGAAACACTGTGACTACGAGTCCGATCCCACGGTCTTGCAGAGACGGCAGAAGCAGATCGACTATGGCAAGAACACGAAGGGCTACCAGATCTACGTCAGCAGCGTGCCAAAGTCAAAGAGGACCGTTGGACACGTGTGGACGCCCAACAAGTTCGTAAAGTACAGCAGGCGCTCTTGGGATAGCCAAATCCGTAACTGGAGGAGGGAGCTCCACCGCTGGGACGACTCAGATTCCAGCAGCTCTGGAAATGATTCGTCGGAGGATAGTAGCGAAGGTGAAAACGAAGTCAACGAGGACTTGAAGCCAAAGCTGAAGAAGTTGTTGAAGTTTAACAAGGATGAATGAGACTTTTGACAAAAAAAAAATTGCGTCCGGTGTGTGTTGTGTTGAAAATACTGAGAGACATGTTTTTTGTTTTTTTTTTCAGTGGAATGACAATTTTTTGTGTGAGGAAATGCTGATATTGATTATTGTGCGGGGCTATCATCATAGTGGAAAACACGTGTGGTGATATGTTTTGACAAACATTTGAAATATGTGCTATTAATGTATATGCAATATTTTTGAAACAGCTATAGTGTAATACCTTTTTGACGATTCATTGAAGCTTCAACATGTGTAAAGAGAACGTTTGAAAGCATGGTGAGAATTTGTCAGGAATCATGTTTTCGGTTGTTTTTCTCACCAAAGAAAAAAATTGTGATTCCCAAATAAAAACTCCCTGGGTTAAAAATTAATATTCTCGGGGTCATTAAAAACATAATTCTAGAATGAGACTCTTATAAATTATACAATGGTCTTTCTTTGGACCTAATGTATCCCTGGAATTCTCTGGGTTCAATAAAAACATGATTGTGGAAATAAAACTGGAAGATACTCTTTCGTCTTAACCATGTCGCATATTTTCAACACAAAATTTTTGTTTTTGCTTGTTTATTTTTTCTACACATCTTGTTCCAAAATAGTTCAGTTATGGGCATTACACAAAAATAAATATTTGACGCTAAGTAAACTGCATAAATTTGAAGAAAATCTTGCAAAAGAGGCTTTAAATGGTATGGTTAAAAGGGAAAGAGTATTAACTTTATAATGCTTAATTTTCGGGGTATAATGGCTAGTACACAAAAAAAGTAATAAAAATACGATATGTATAATCTGAGAGAACATGAAATATTCTTGAAGGTATAATACTGTATAAAACTATAACGAGACAAAGAAAATAAATAAGCTTGAAAGTTCCTACAGATTAGAAGGCTATGCTATTTGACACAAAAGCCTACTATTACTAATGACGTCTGAGGGTGACTTCACCTTAAGAGGATGACAAAACAGGCCTACAGTTTTAAAAAAAAGGGCAAAACTATAAGCTGGAGAAAATATCTTACTGGAAAGAAAAGCGCCAACAGGCTGAAAAAAGGATTATACTGTAGATGTTCGTGAAATTTGATTTGTATGATATTAATGTGTATGCAACATTTTATATTTGCCGATGTTTGATTCCACTCTATTCAAGGGTTTGACAAATCCCAGGTGGCCAAAAATGTTCAACATGTGGTTACTTTACATTGTAGACAACGAAAAGTTCTTTTTCGGAAAGGGATTGGCTGTGTGTGAAGTCTTTATAAAAGATTACTTTTGACTATTTTTCTGAAAAAGTAATACTTTTGGCTCCTAAAAAATTTTGCTGGAGCTTAGGTTTCTTGATTTGTCAAGCCCTAGCCTATTCTATGTAATCGAAATCTTCTGTCGTGAATGTTATCAAGTATACTGGAGTGACGAGAAAAATTTGTAACATTTCTTCACTGAATATATCGTATATTAGCATTATCATGAGAGAGCTTGATACATCCCAGGTCATTATGACGACATAAAAACTGGTGTTGGCACCATAAAAAGTTTTGTGTGTGTTGTGATTAATTGGAATTTGAGAATTTTTTTTAGATTTCATAATTTTCAATGTCAGTAGTTGTGGAAAAGTCCGAAGGAAGATTATTTTGGATCATTTTTCTCAAAAAAATGCCTGGCTTCTAAAACATTTGGTTGGTGTCCATATATATTTTTTCTTCCAATTTCCCCAGCCTTGCATTATGAATATAGTTAGTGCACTTGATGTGTAGAAAGATTATTATGGTCCAGAGTTTTAGCTTTTAAGTGTAATTGCATTACATTTATGTGAATGTGTGTAATTATACACAGATTACCACTCTGTTTTGAAATTTGATTTTGCATATTTAACTTCAGGGAGCACCTACATTATATAGCCATAAATAAGTGTATATATTTTGGAGTTTGGATATTTTTCCAAGATTTTCATCATGTTAACCGTATGCTTGTACTCACAATTTCCCAGTGACAATTTAAAATTTAATCACAAATGCTTCTAGGGGGACCGAAATTTTTTTTTTTCTTCTCAACCCTGTATCATAAAAAGCTGTGAATGATTTGTAACTATCACGAAATATTTTACTTAGACTTTGCAATACAGTGAAACTTCGCTACAATGATATTTGATATAACAATGAATCCCTTTACAACTTGACTTTTTAAAATTTTGTTCAGAAATGTATATGCATTCATGTTAAATTGCTGCCTATTGGTATAACGGAACAATATTTTTGCTTGGTCTGCAAAGTATTGTTATATTGAAGTGTGCATTTTTGTAAATATAACACATATTTCCATGTAGATATAAATGTTTCTCATGAAAATTCTAATTTTCATTGCATGGGGGTTTTTTGCACATAACATGCAGAGTTTTTAACCAATGCTTACTGCACTGAGAGAAAATTTAACACTATACATGAGACACTGCAAAGAAATTTAAAGTGTGACTTTTCAATATTCGATGAAATGAACATTTTTAATTATGCATGCACATGAAATATAGGTTTTACATTTTAAGGTTACTAGATATATTGTGCAACTTCAGGGGTGGTAAAAAATTGTTTTTTGGTTTTAAAAACAAAATTTCTGGAAAATCAAACTTCTAATAATTAAAATAAAATGTTTAGTAATGTAATTAACACAGTTCCTATATTAATTAATCTATAAATATTTTTATATTTTGATAAAAACCAGCTTTTGTGCCATTTAGTTATTTTATAACTTGGGAAAATATTTTGTTTGCGAATTCTTAGTAACATTAACCATATAATATGATGTTTTCCCTAGTTACTCTTTCAGTATGCTTAATTAGGACTCTATTTTGCAAAAACTATGATAAAATCTAAGCAATTACAATGTGTTTAATGAAGCATAATTAGTGCAATTTAATTTGCAATGCAATATATAGGGTAATTATAAGTAAAGTTCTGATTTCAAAACTAAAATAAAACCACTGGTCAGAATGACTTGAAAATTTGTATGAATATTCCTGAGACAATGGAATTTTGTATGGCGAAGAGGGAAAAAATACTTAAAAATGTAAGATGACACTGCACTCCCATCCAGCACATGGGAAATTTACTCGCAGAATGGATATGACTGCCAGTCAAGGCAAAATGATAATGCAATTAGCATGGCACAATTTTGTAATTCATGGAAATACCACAAAAATGAAGTCATTTAAACTAAACTTCAGCTTGCACAAGAAATTTTAAAATAAAAATTTTTATGTAAAAATAATTCAATATTAAGCCTGGTGGCAGTTTGTGGTAAAATAAATAAATTTGGATAATGAAAATTCTGAGAAATCAGAATGGTGCCTGAATTTTTTTTTTCTCTTAATTTTTCAAACCTCGCAGAAAATATATTCAAAAGTGTCCTGATCTGTCAAAAAAAACCCCTTTGGCTATGTAACCATAACGGGTTTTTTTTAATCAAACCCAAACTTTCAGGAACTAAAGTCACATGCTTTTCTTTTTTCTTGAATTATTCACTGTTGAAGAATATCCCTGCTTCATTAAATTAAATTCTGAAATATTTTTAAAAGAGCAGAAATAATTAAAAAATGATCTGGTTAAGAGGAGATAGCAGTCATTCTCAGAGGATTCATTACTCTGGAGGTGTTTTCCACTTGTCTGAATCAGCCAATTTTGGGAACTTAAAACTACAGAAATAACTTGAATTATCATTAAATACAAATATCAATAACATTATTGTATATTAATACGACTTTATGCAAGACAACCTGTCATGCACCACAACAGACCTACAGAATGCCTTCATCTGGTTGACGATTTTAACAGGCCAATTTTCAGGGTTGAGCTTATATTATGAGCATCTTGAAAAATCAAGCTAGGGCTTGTTTTCTAGTTAGGTCTTATTTTTGGAATTTTTTTTTTTTTTTTCTGTTACACTTGAAGGTGTTCGTTACCAATGTTCAATTCAAAAATCCCACAAAGTTATTTTCTTTTCGTTATGAGCTAATATTTTTGTCTCTTGATATTTCAGTTATGAAAGTCTGAAATAACTGTATAAAACTTATGAAAAGGTAATGCAAACGTAAATATTTTTTGAATGAAAATTCAGTTTATATACATTGGTTTACTTCACAGAGGCTTCAATTTATTTTTACAAGGATTTGTGTGTGTGTGTGAAAAATTATTGTGTATTATAAATAAGAAATAATTTCTTTGGATATGTTTATCACATATTATACATCAGGGGTGTGGGGGTGCAATACATATATTACATATGTGTGCATGGTTGTATTTTCTGTTTGCGGTTTCCTTGAACATTTTAATATGTTAAATTCGTACCTAAATGCTTACATAAAAAAAGGTAGAAGAATTATACATATTATATTTTAAAAAAATGTGTTTGTGATTCCAAGAAATTATCACATTTTTGCTCCCAAAAATATCTTTAAAATATTTCAAATATGCGTATTCTAAACACTGCAAAGCCCTTTTCAGTATATAATTTCTATGGCGAAGCCCTGTTTGACTCGAGGAGCCTTTTTTTGTACATAATTTTTATGGCAGAACCTTGTAGGCCTCTCTTATTTACTTATCTGTGAAATTTACTGATTCATTTTATTTTCCTTGAGTCACAGCGCAGTCCCTGGGGCTCTTCGGAGCACTGGTTGAGAACGGCTGTGCTAGCTTGTTCTTAAAATAATTGAATAACAGAAAATAATCAAAACATTGATTTGTGGAAACTCCCTTATCGTCTCCATCAAGTTACTTTACTTACTTCTTACCTATCATATCCCTAACATTTTTCACTATTTTTGCAGCAATGTTCAACTCTAATTTTTACATAAGTTTGCGCTGCATGCCTGGCAAATACACTGCTGGCCACCGTAAATGCAACACCCTGAAGGAAGCATGCAAATAATATGAAATTTACAACATGCATTAGCGGAGGTGAGATATGCAAATGATTAGAATTTCAGCGCAGACGCACATCACGCGCGCCTGTGGCACCACTTCAAAGCGCTATTTAAGGCTTGGAGATTTCGACGATTTGAAGTACGGCAATTGTGTTTTTCTTGTGGTTTTTTCAAAAAAATGATCAATTATGCCTCGTAGAAAACAGCGACCATCTTTTGATCAAGTATCCGAGTTCGACAGAGGAAGGGTAGTGGCCTACCGAGATTGTGGATTATCTTTCAGGGAAATCGGTAGTCGTGTTGGACGAAACCAAACAACTGTAATGCGGATATGTGATCGTTGGATGCAGGAGGGTACGACGGACCGACGTGTTCGATCGCATCCACCTCAGTGCACCACTTCACGTGATGACAGGCGTATGGCAGTGACGGATCACTCAGCCACATCACGAACCATAGCACAGCACATTCAGTCTGTACCGCATCATCCGGTGTCTGCACCTACCATTCGACGCCGTTTACAGCAGAGTGGTCTGTCCGCAAGACGTCCATTGCTTCGTCTACCCTTGACGCAGAACCACAGACGTCTCCGCTGCCAATGGTGCGATGAAAGAAGGATGTGGACGGCACAATGGAATGAAATTGTCTTTACTGACGAGTCACGCGTCTGTCTGCAACACCACGATGATCGGATTCGAGTCTGGAGACACCGTGGGGAGAGGATGCTGAACAGCTGCGTTATGCACCGCCACACTGGTCCTGCACCGGGTATTATGGTATGGGACGGTATTGGATATCACTCTCGCACTCCTCTAGTACGCATTGCCGGTACTTTAAAAAGCCAACGCTACATCTCCGAGGTGTTGGAGCCAGTTGTCCTTCCTTACCTTCAGGGCTTGCCCACAGCCATATTTCAACTGGATAATGCGCGACCACGCATTGTCCAAAGGTTCTTCGTCAATCGTCAGATTGAATTGCTTCCCTGGCGAGCTCGCTCTCCGGATCTTTCGCCGATAGAAAACATGTGGTCCATGGTTGCTCAACGATTGACCCAGATTACATCCCCAGCTGCCACACCAGATCAACTTTGGCAACACGTGGAAGCTGCTTGGTCTGCTGTAGCCCAAGAACACATCCAAAGTCTCTTTGAATCAATGCCGAGGCTTGTGGCAGCGGTGATCTCCAACAATGGCGGCTACTCTGGCTACTGATTTTGGCAGGAACCACACTTCACAGAAGTCTATAAATTTAATCATTTGATGCTTGGTCAACATGTTATCTACAAAATAAATATTGTTGCGATATCTCTTGTCTTTCTTGGTGTTGCAATTTGGGTGGCCAGCAGTGTATATTAGAAAATAAAATTGATATTTCCCATGCATAAATAATTAAAAATCATTTACTTGAAATGTTCATATTTCATGCAATATATCAAATTGTCACATTTAAAATTTTTTTACACTATGTCTCATGTATTGTGTCACACTTTCTTCAAGTTTCATAACAAGGTATGCCGATTTCAATCGTGAAATTTAAATTTCATTTTTCCTTTGCATTACTTGAATGCTTTTGAAGTAAAAGTTACCTGGTATGGTAGGCATGTAAGGTAAATCCCTTAGATATGTGGTGAAGTTCATGATTAAAAGAAATATAGCTCTTTGGAGTAAATATAAACTTAAAATTATTTCTTACGTAAAGCCTTGAATTCTATGCCCTGATTGCTGATTAAAAATAATATATATTATACCAATATAAATGCTAAGTTTTAGACATCTTTATTTTTGGTATTAAAATTTCGAGTTTGCTTGTTTTTTTTACCAAAACTCATTAATTTAATGAAAATAAAAATGTGTAAATTACATAGAATATTATGCAAGTTGGGAACACATAATAAATACATCCATAAATTATACAAGAAAAAATCGTATCAATAGAATTTGTTCATTTAGTTGATGCTGAATGGCCCCTTGGTTGTACATCGAGAAACCTGCATCATATTTGATACTGAGTTGTCACCAGGTATACACTTTAATGAGAGGACCTCTTGAATAAAAGCTTTTTTATTTGATGACCTTTCATGTTACATAAACACAGAATTTTAGTGTTCATAATTTCTTTATTGCAGTTCGTTTATTTATTACTGCTGAACTAAATGTGACAGATTGGGTGTAAAAAGGAGGTAGGCAATATGAAAATAATTATATTTAATGATTAACAAGATTTGTTTTAATTAACAAGCAGTCAGTTAATTAAAAAATTCAAATCAATTCAGATTTTTTAAAAGAAGAATGAGAAATTGAATTTTCTGGATGCTATGCCAAAATTGATATTTTTAAAGAAAAGTGAGAGAGGCTTCATACAAAAATGCCAACTGGGGCGAACATTGCTGTAGTTAAGGGAGGCTGCTATGACTCCACTCAGCGCTTAGCGTGTTATAAGGAATTGAAGAGTGTCTCTGGTGTATTGGTTAGCACACTTGCCCGGTATGCAAGGGGACCGGGGTTCGATTCCTGGAGGAGACTAATCACTTTCTTTCCAAATATCAGTTTTGGCATAACATTCAGAAAATTCAATTTCTCAGTATATTTCAGGCCGAAAAAAATCTCTTCATATAAAAGAATCATGATTTTTCCATGCCGTGTTTTATGACAATTAGTTAAAAACTACATGCTCAGAGCAATAAACATGCTATGAAAATTGGAATTTTCAAAAGAAACATTTATATGTTCGTGAATATACATGCTATTTTCATGAAAATGTACATAAGTAATACACAAAGCAAGTAAAATATCCTGAACGTTATAGAGAAGGGGGTAGAAAACATCTTTTTTCTTTTAATTTTTTTCTTGGTTCCCCTTAAAATTACTCGTTTAAATTTTCATTGGAAATTGTGAGGACAAGCATATGATTTTGGTACAAAGCTGAAATTTTAGAACGATTTGTCCAGTATTTTTATAGAAATTGGATGAAAAGTTTAAACTCCAAAGTGAACACAGACTTATGATATACATGGTATAACCTACCTTTCCGAGGATGTTTTGTTTTGAAAAGAAAGCATTTCATCACAATCTTATTGTTAAAGGCAGAAAAAAGAGTGGTTTCAACTAAATGGGCATAAACAAGGAATAAAACGATAACTTTCTACACACTAAATGCAGATTCTTCTGGAATGACAATAGTAAATTAATCAAAAGAGTGGGGATTTAATCTATAATGTAAAACACTTGCCTTGACCAAACAATATTTAATAGATAAATCTTGGTTTGAAATGTTTCTTGTCAGGCAGGGTTTAAGCTAGATAAAAAATTCCTTTTGCAAAAATGGGGAGGAAAGCTTTAGCAAAATGCTACAATGCTAATGTAATGATTGATGGATGTCTACTCGTTCCGTACCTCCTGTACACATTTTTGCAAAAGTCGCTACCACTTCCTTCACATTTTGCAAAAAATGCGACTGTAGCTTAAACCCTGCTGTCAGGGTACTTTTCTGTTATGGCCATCTACACATTTTTTCGCCACCAATTTGACTCATTTTGTCTTGATTTCTTCATGCACTCCTTCAGCGAGGTACTAGACTT
This sequence comes from Pholcus phalangioides, assembly GCF_987345545.1. NCBI lineage: Eukaryota > Metazoa > Arthropoda > Arachnida > Araneae > Pholcidae > Pholcus > Pholcus phalangioides. The sequence goes on along the minus strand of NW_028301620.1, from coordinate 6,978,014 downwards.
GTTGACTCAATATATGGAAGGGTTGAGAATTCAAGAGGTGTAAGTCACTTGAAAAAAAATTATTTTCAAGACAAAGAAATTTGAAATTGCTGCAATCACTGTGTCAGGAAAAAAAGTTATATTGTTCCTATCTGTAAACTATTTATCAGCTTGAAGTTGCACCACTTCATTTCTTAGTGAGTATCAAAATTCTTAGTTGTTGTTTGTGGCCAAGGAGGGCCGTCTTAAGGGGATCATGGGCCCCCGGGCCAAGTGATTTTTTTGAGGCCCTGCCTAGCCAATTTACGAAAATTTTAACCGGTTCTTGTTTTCTGAGGCCTCCGGACCATGCCTAGGTGGGGCCCATGCATTAAGACGGCAATGTAGCCAAGTAAACATACACTTGATTTCTCAACTGTCCATATAGCAAGAGTATATGATAAATTCTGTTAAATATTTTTTTTTTCTCTGAATTTTAACCAGCACTGCTGAAATGAAAGCTGTATCAAAGATACTACACCTTTGGCTGACAATCTCCACAACTATAATCACAGAGTTTGAAGAAAATCAAGCAGCACCTCAATGTCGCGCAACAGAGACGCTATTAAAAAAACACTGGTTCCAACTGAACAGTAACAAAATGTGGTTATGAACAAGAGAGCCAAACTTTCCAGGAAAGACTCATTTGCACTGCCAAGACAAAAAATGTGTCAATCGATCATATAAGTGGATGGTTATAATGGAAAATAATAATAATTAAAAACATAATAAAACAAAATTTTCTTGTTTAAATGAACAATAAACAATTACCCTTTTATGCCCCATATACTTTTGTGATATTCATTAAATTTACAACTTTTTTTACATGAGTATTGGAATTTTATAACATAGCCGATTTAAAAAAAAAAATTAAAGGAACGAGTACAACCTGTGAGAACACTGTTATACCCGGTATTGTATGCAGGATTTTCTCTACAGGAAAGTGATATTACTTTTTTTGCCTTTCCAGGAAGGATGTGGGGGGGGGGGGGTCGTTTTACGGTAAAAAACCTCCACAGTCTCAGCACAGAGAGAATTCAAACCTAGAGATGTGAAATTCTCGAGAATAATCTTTCTTTCAAAGAATATTCTCTGGTAGGTATATTCTACTATTATAAATAACTTCAGAATATTCTTATAAGTTCTTGATGAGAATATTCTCCTGTTATTTATAATATAGTTACATATAATATCCTTGAGAATATTCTCTGGAACGACTACTTCATAAATCAGTGGGGATCGTCCACTGATTTATGAAGTGTAATAACACTTTAATAACCTTCAGAATAATTATTATTTTCTTATAGAAAATAATAATTATTCTGAAGTTATATTAATAATAGTCCTTCCAGAGAATATTCTCCTTGATGAAAATATTCTTCAGTTGCAGAAATCTTTCCAGAGAGTATTATCAAAAATATATGTAGTAACATGTATTATAATAATCTTGATAAATAACTTGAAAATATTCTCTAGTAATTATAATAGTAGTCCTTTGAGAGAATATTTTCTGTCCCCGTGTCTCTCTTCCCGGCAAGAAGATGGGAAGTTTGTATATAGACAAAAAATATATATATATTAAAGTTTGAAAGTAAGAAAATTAAACCAGCCTGGCTGAATTGCATAACTTTTAAAGAAATGCGAGTGATACAGAATTTAAGTGTATGTACATTGAAGAAAACAATGATTCTGTATCTTCTTAGAATGAAGGGGATTATATAAGAATATAGCTTCCTTTATTAATCAACTTTGGTTTAATTTATTTTTGTTGTGAACTTATTTTTTTATAATTTATCTAATTTTAAAATAATTTTTTAAGGTTTTAATCTAAAGGTTTCTATAATCTTTATAACCAAACTTTTAAAACCTCTCATGACCTGGAGAATATTCTGATATTATATTCTCGGTTGCCATTGGGGGTGATTATACCAAAAATTGTTTTGTTGTAAATGTTTCAGGCAATGAAAACAGATTTATATTTCACAATATAAACAAAAAATTTATAAAAAAATTTTAATTATTTAAAAGAGAAGAATGAATATTCTTCATTATTCTCCAATTTTTTTACATCCATACATTTTATTCTCACATCTCTATTCAAACCATTTCTTTCCTCTCCCCTTCCCAACATGTTTACACTGGTAAAAAAGCTTTCACCTTTAGATGAAACCCAAAAGGATTATTGAAACAGTACCATCTCTGTGTGTGAACTGTAATGCACTATCGTGGAGATGGTACCACAGATTTGAATTTGGAACCACATATCTGCCAACATGAAAGATCACTATGCCCAGAAAATGTCATAAGAGCATCATTTTGGACCTTTTTCTCCAGGTAACATTCTTTTTACGCATGTGTAATCTCAAGTTATAAGTATGCATGCGCAGTAGTGGATCTTAACAAGTCACTGGATGACATGTAGTCAGCAATTGTAAGTTTAATTCGTCTGTGGCCACTTTATCATGCAGCAGATGTAAGTTGCTCTCCAGGTAATGCAGCAGTTTCATCACATACTGATAATTGAGCAGACTTAGCAGAACCCTTTACTTCCGATAGTTTATCAGTCCAAGCGGAACTCTGTCGTGTGTGGGCATCGGACCACATTGACCACCCAAACCTTTCCAAGTGTGCATGGGGCCCCATGCTCCTTTAGAAGAATTGTTTTTACCCATGGCCATGCCATAATCCTTGCTGATGTCAATAGCATAGAGGGAGACATCGCGAGAACCGTATCCTATCTAACGAGATATCCATATCAAAGGTACCACGCGAACCATACCTTATCTATCACGAGATGTTCATAGCAGAAGATGATCAACGAGAACCACATACTCTATCGATCACGCAATGTTCATATCATGGATACCCTTTCGATCACGAGGCGTTCATAGCAGCGGGACCGTTGGAACAATACTCTATCACGACGCATACATTTCAGAGGCACCACGAGAACCATACGTCATTTAGACTACCTAGCAAGTTTGCCACATTTTGAACCACAGCATCCTATTTCGTTTCTTATTTTGGAGTAGAATCTTCCTGGTTGGCTGACGAGTACCGCATAGTTATTGGATGTGGGTCATAGAAATCGCCAATTCTGAGCCCGATCGTTTCTTTTCCTCACAACGATGATACTAGCACGAGTAGGGAATTTTTTCCCTCTGAATATTCTAAGCGAAAATGGACTACTTACTGACGTCAGAAGCAGACTGCGGAGGCCTTCTATCTCTAGGAGGTGTCGATTTATCACGAGGGTGTTCATAGCAGAGGGAACGCGACAACCATTCCCTATCGAGATCACGAGAGCCATATATATATTATATATTTTACACAATCATATAACCCCCACACATTCCCTAATTCTCACTGGAGATTGGAACCTCCCAGGCACTGATTGGATAAATATGCATTCTACCTCAGGCAATCACCGAATTAATAAAGTCAGTGCCGTCTAAAGGCATGGGCCCACCCGGGCACGGCCTGGGGGCCTCAAGGGAAAATAAGAGGCCTCACAAAAAAGAGATCCAGTTGAAATTTTATGGAATTTCCCAGGTAGGGTCTCAGAAATATCACTTGGCCCGGGGGCCCATGATGCGCTTAAGACGGCCCTGAATAAAGTCCGCCATTTTCCTGAAATTCAATCTTGTCCAATCTGTCTTAGAACCAACTCGAATTACATTTCATTGCAGTTCAATTCTGGATGTAATTGCCACCTCCAATCGAATGTCCATGCGTGCTCAACCCAAAGACCTCTGTGGTAGACAAGTGGTCGTAGTGACGGACTCGCATCGCGAGGTCTAGGGTTCGAACCCCCACCGTCGCCACAGTGGTGGTCGGCTGAAGTTGGTTTTCTGTGGTTTCCAACTTCGAAGAACGAATGCGAACCGATCTCCCATTACAGAAAGTCTCGCCACAGAGAGCAATAGGCCTACAAACAGAACAAATATTCAATCACTTCTACACTTCTGACGTATAGATGGCAGCACTGAAAAATCAGACAACACTAGGCACACATTCAGACGTACACAAACACACACTGCCCGCACAACTCATTAGCTAGTAAATTGCCCATAGATCTGGCGGTAGACCTGACTTGTGAGCTTCGTTTTGAAAAAAACAAACACAAAGACTGCGTTGTGGGACAAATGTGCCCCGCGACCTGAAACCTAATTTTGCAAAAAATGAACAAAGTGCACATTCCCAGATAACATAACTTAGCCGTAGCAAATTTACAATCACTTAAGTGACCCGCGGTGCAGTTCCACATCCCCACTTAACTAATTCATATCAAATTCACAGGTCACTTAAGTGACCAGCGGTGCAGTTCTATATTACTTAAGTGGCCCGCGTGACATTCTCACTTCAACTAAGTGGTCCGTGGCACATTCTCACTTCAATTAAGTGGTCCGTGGCACATTCTCAGATCACTTAAGTAACGGGGGACGTTATTCCAGATCACTTAAAATGATCTGGGGCTCATTTACGGATCACTTAAGTTGCCCGCTACACATTTCACTTCGATTTTGGCACATTTCCAGATCACTTAAGCAGCCCGCTATACGTTCTCAAACCAATGAAGTGGCCAGCACTCTGCTAAATGTTGAGTACACTTTCTGTGTAGCCCATAGTTTGAATACACAGTGAATTACGTACTGCTATATCATACACTATTGGGAGAGACTCAGAACCGTAAAAACAGTTGAATTTTAATCAAATCATACAAATCTATTCAAATTGCCCCACCCCGTCGCTGTATATCGATAAAATCTTATCCAAAGTAAAGTCCAATCCTTCAAAAATGAAATCGCTGGTGGAATTTTCAACGGCCAATCAGACGACGACGATTCAGGAACCGATCATCAAGTTGGAGGGTTTCCGTTTTCGGGTTGAAGTTGTCGCTCCTTGGGCATCCTGGGCTTTTCGCGGCGGTAGTGGGAGTACCGCCACCTGCAGAATTTGCACAGTGGACTCTGGGTCAACCCATGGAACATCGAGATCCACTTGATCAAGCACCTGCGATGAACGAGCGACGCCGGTCTGGTGCACCTACAGAAGTGTCGCACTTGCTCGGTGTCGGAATGCTGCCCGCAAAACCAGCATAGCGGCGCTGGTTGTTGCTGCTGCTGCTGTGCGTCGGCCATGACGGGTATTTGTTGCGTCGTAATCTCCAAAAAACTGTGCACACCTCGCAGACGTTATCGCAATTCGAACGGCACGTCAGACTGATGGATTCGTGCTCTCAATTGCTCCGACCGACAGAAAAGAAAGACTTTGTAAAATACAGACTTTTTTTGTTGAACACAAACTAGTCTAATTTTTAAGACTAGTCGACTCTAGTCTAATTTTTTTTGACTACTCATTCCTCAAATTTAAGATCCTTGGTTATAGCCCACTTTGTTTCCACCCTGTAAATAGGTCTGTGTCTTCAAGTCACTCTTTTGCAGGGACGGCATGTTATAAAGGGTGGCTCGAGGCTTTTTGGGTAGACATAATTTTTTTTTAAGATTTGGAATAACGAAAACTCACAAGATATCACACGCTGTCACTATTTTGAGTTATACCTTGACCAGGGACGCAACTAGATGTTTGGTCAGCCGAGGAAAGAGTGCATTTTGGCGCCCCCATGCAATGCTGAAGGAGGGGTTGATTGGTGAACTCTACGCCCCCCCCCTCCACCCCCGTAGTTGCGGTCCTGACCTTGACAGTGAAAATGTTGAAAAAGTTTGAGAGGAAAGACAGGACATGGGGGCGTAGTACCAGAAACAACAGTGGACTCTATCACACGGATATCAATTCTGGTTGTACTTTGCTCTCATTTATCGTGAAATTTTGAGGAAATCATGAAGTTCATTCATACCGCATTTATCACGAGATGAACAAAGCCAAAGGACCAACCTTACCCCATCAATCACGCGATGTTCATAGCAGAGTGCAGAATGAACCGAGCACGTCCAGGCTCTATCGCTATTGCAATTTAAGCACTGTGGTCATAAGACCGCGGACGTGCCGAGAGATGTTCATAGCAGAGGGACCAGGAGAGCCATTCCCCTTATCGATAACTAGGTGTCAATAGCATAGAGAGAGAGAGACACCGCGAGAACCATATCCTATCTGACGAGATATCCATATCAAAGGTACCACGCGAACCATACCCTTTCGATCACGAGATGTTCATAGCAGAAGATGATCAACGAGAACCACAGACTCTATTGATCACGCAATGTTCATATCATGGATACCCTTTCGATCACGAGGCGTTCATAGCAGCGGGACCATTGGAACAATACTCTTATCACGACGCATACATTTCAGAGGCACCACGAGAACCATACGTCATTCAGACTACCTAGCAAGTTTGCCACATTTTGAACCACAGCATCCTATTTCGTTTCTTCTTATTTTGGAGTAGAATCTGGTTGGCTGACAAATACCGCATAGTTATTGGATGTGGGCCATAGAAATCGCCAATTCTGAGCCCGATCGTTTCTTTTCCTCACAACGATGATACTAGCACGAGTAGGGAATTTTTTCCCTCTGAATATTCTAAGTGAAAATGGACTACTTACTGACGTCAGAAGCAGACTGCGGAGGCCTTCTATCTCTAGGAGGTGCCGATTTATCAGAGGTGTACATAGCATAAGTACCACGAGAACCCGAGAACCATACCCTATCGATCACGAGATGTTTGTATCAGAAGGACCAGGACAGCCATACCCTTTCGATCACGTGGTGTTTACAGCAGAGGCAAAGCCATACTTTGACTTGATGGCGCCCCTGGGCAGAATACGTATTGGGGGTGGGGGGGGGCCTCGACTGTGGTCGAAGAGATTTGGTACGTCGGTAAATTGTATTACATGCTGTTTGTAAACACATTAAAAAGAGGGGGGAAGGGCGTGCGTGCACTATTTTACATGAGAAATGTAGTGTAAAATTCCCTATGAAATATATCTTACAATAAATGCTTTTTCCCACTCTCGATATGAGCGACATCATTGATGAAGTCTTCAAAATCTAATTTTTGAGTTATTTCAGCTTCAATACACACAGTAAAGCTAAAGAGATGACCGTTTTCTTGTAAAAGACTTGAGCGAACTGATGATTTCATCCTTTTTAATGAGAAGAATGACCTTCCTCCAGAACAGTTTGAAATGGTGATGTTGTCTCAGATAATTCAATCATAGACTTAAGATATAAATAGACCGCGCACGCTATTCATAAAACTTGTCGAACGTGAAGAAAAGATGAGCAGTATTGTCGGGGAAAGAACAGGTTCTGCGCTATTACATTTGGCGCGTTTTCGCAGAAGCTAGGATGTTGCTGTAACGAAATTTGACTCAATTCGATCAAGTTGATGAAAACTTTCCTTCATTTTTTCAATGAATTTCACTCATTTTTATGTGAAATATTTAGGGAGTATCAGATTTGAAAAAATAAATTCTATAAAATAAACAAATATTGGAAAACGGAATTTTTTTATTTTCCATTAAGGGATAATTCTTAATAATTTCTTAACACATGGGTTTTTAAATTTTAATTGAATATATAATATTTGAAGGAAGTGAATATAAACAGTATAAATTTCATGAAATAAATTTTTTTGGCACAGTTTTTAATAGCTTTCTAAATATCTATACACACACAGGAAACAAAATATTGTATACAACAAATATATAATGTTTATGTTACTGTAAATTTGATACATTATACATAACATGTTGGAGTAAAAATAAATGCTAGAAAATCGTATATGTTGTAAAGCCTAATTCATTTATATTTTTAAATATTCTCTTCATTCACTTTGTCGCTTTTAATTTCGAAAATTTATTTATACTAGGGGTTATTAAAACAAAAATATATCTTTCCAGAACATTACAATTACTCTATGTACTCATAATTAATGTATAATTAATTATAATGCATCATATTATGTTATGTAATGTAACACATTCACACTCATACCATATTCAGTCATGAAATAATATTCAAACAATAAGAAAAAGTTTCATTTCTAACATTCCTGAAAAACCTTTTATAACCTCATCACACAAAACTGTAAACACTTACATAATATTTCAGGATTAAAATAGATTTTACTCAAGAAAATTACAGAATCTCATCATCAATTTCTCTAAATTATAAGAATTAAAATTCCATGTAGAGTATATATGTAATAATTTAAAGTGTGTATATATATATATATAATATTTTAGGATATAATATTTCATATATATAATATAATATTTACACATGTCACAAATATATATATATGTATATATATATATATGTGTGACATATGTAATCTCTTCGCTCCAAAAGTATGCATATATTAATCTTAATTTAAGGTATTAAATCGTTTTTAGAATGATTCTTTTTCAAGATAACATCTGAGGTACACAATATATGACTTCAGGTCTTAGTACAGATATTGACTCAAAAAATCAATTGAATAATTAATTTTCTTGTTTGAAGCGGCAATTTCACATACAACAAACATAAATTAATGAATAAAAAAATTTCTTTTCTGTAATAGTTTTATCTCAGGTGTGAAGAGGGCTAAAAATACTATTATTTTTAGAGGTTGTTATGCATTTTTATGCAAAACTGCAATTGTCTAGAGGGGGGGGGGAAGTTTTCCTCACATTCTATTTAAATAGAATATTTTTCATAAATTTCTCCTTCTGAAAAGCATATTTTCTTCCAAGTTGAGCAAAACTCGAATGAACTCACTAGCTCGCCAAATCTCGCCAAATCTTGCGGAGACGTATATTTCAGTTAAAACTTCATAAAACTCACAATTTCAATCATTTATTGCCAAAAATCCTATTAAAACATTTAATAATGATTCATGACATTTGAATTTTACCAAAACTTGGAACTTCAATTGAATTAAATCCAAAATGGAGTAGTTAAAAACTGAGATTACGTCAGAAATCCATTGCATCGTCAATTTAATATTCCAATTTTTAATTTATAAGAAGGGGAATAAGCAAAAAAGTATTCCCTTGTGAAAGGGTACTGGTCCCCCTTTCCTAAACCGTTCAGAACATCCGAAAGCTGCACACGTGGTGACCATTCTAATGAAAAATAAGACAGCACGTGTAGATCGTCATACGAGTAGCCATAAGGAAAGCATTGCCAGCGAGATTCCCTGACCAGCCTTTCGACCGGAGTCACGTGACTCCGGATCTTTGCTTCACATTGTAACCCCTCGCGCGCACTCTATAGTATTATTACTCTGTGAATTCAATGCTGTCTCACCATTGGAAAAAACGTCTCTTCTAAACCTCTAGCGTTGTTTAACATTTGTGGCGTTGTGTCACCAACCTGAACCAAGGATGAAGATTGTTGCAGTTCGTCTGAAAAAAATGTTTGCTAGATCAGATGCTTAACATTTTCATTGCAAATAATAACTTACAGAATCTTCACGAAGATTTGGGTTAACATTTCATGTCAACATGCAAACTCTCTTGTAATCGTTTTATAAATAATTTTATATTCAAAAACATGCGAAAGTGAGGAATCAAACAAAAAACTTTTTTGACACATGAAACATTTTTTTTCGTGGAGTAAATATTGCAAGAGGGCATTGTACATGCTGTGTAAAATCTATTACTGATTGGTATAATATTAAAACTGATAAGTAGTTAGAGCCCGGAAGTTCAGGCAAAATGCCATAAATGCCTTTTTCTGCCTATTTTCAAATTTTTTCGGTAAAAATGTTTTTTTTTTAAATTTTCGTGCCATCAATGCCTATTTTAACATAGTTTAAAGTTTATTAGTGAATTTCAGAGGTCATAATCTGTGAAACTTGGATATTTTCGGCATTGATAATTGCAAAAGAATCGCTCTCAATATTAATTATCGTTTAACCATATCCCCCATACCCTATGTATCACAAGTTGTCCATAGCGGTGGGACGACGGGAACCATACTCTACCGATCACGAAATATTTATAGCACCACTAAACTATTCATGCATCTCGTCCAAATTCCTCCGCAGAATTTCTAACGAGTGGATACATGTTAGAATACGCGGGTATGTGGTGTGAACCTAACGTGAAGTTTATTACTGTACAGTGCTTGTTATGTGTAGTGCTGCCATCTGCCATCAATTTTTTCTAACTATGAGTGAAGTGCAGAATAATTATACCGTTGTAGGTCTGTGGCTCTAGGTGACTCTTTTTGGTCACTCCCATACTTACACACCCAAGAGGCCATTCTTTTGGCCATTTCCTATGTCACTCTAAGTATGGCCGTTCAATGAGGCCTGGTGGCGTGCTCTTATAGGTCACTCCCACGATTATACACTCACTATACTCTTTTCATTCTAACTTGGGTTCTGATATAAATAAACCACTGTACCAATTTTTGACATCACTCCGCATCCTTTATCTCTATTGGTTGTAATTTTACCTGCCCCTTCATTACGTGTTTCGAACACGAGCGTTTTTTTCCTCAAACGTGAGATTGTAAATTCGTTATGAAGAATTTTCCTGAAAATTTTTTTTTTCACTGTTCTCCAAATTTTGTTGGAATAAAAACTGTTGATAACACTAATTAAAATATAAAAAGGTACATATCTCCCCAAAATAAATTCGATAAGATATTCTGTCGTTATCATGGTACATTCGTAAAGAGTTGGGATGATAGGGCTCCAGCCCGGACATTGCCTGTGACAATTCTTATCATGTTTTTATTTTTTCACGCTAAAAGTTTACTATATAGAAGAGCTGTTGAAAGGTTGGTCTGAGGGCCCTCTAAAGATCACAGCCTCAGGGGGATCTTGCTGCAGGATGTGGGGGCCATGGTCGTTACAAAAGCTTGTGTGAGTTGTTTATTATTTTACGGCAGATAGTGAGAAATCCTCATTTTTTCTTATTACTTGTTTTTTCCCTTCAAAATTTTACAATTTTATTTCTGAGCTAATTTACGCGGTATGATTTTCCTGCGCCGGATATGCTACCAATTATAACGTGAAACAAATTATGAACAACTTACTGTTATGTGGCCGCTTTTAATTTTTCTTGCTGGTCTGTATAATTAAACATTTCATAATTATCCACGGGCTGTAGCGGTTCCAATTTGACGAGAGAGTCATTCACATTATTTCGTTGCTTTACTTCAACCTGTTGTTGATATCCTGTTTCTTGTCAAGACAATTTAGGTTTTTTATTCGTGCGTAGGTTGCCAGCCATGACTCCAACATCCAGCAGCAGGAGCCAATGGACTGGGATCTTTAATGCCCCCCCCCCCAGGCCAGGCTTTCTAACGGGATCTATAGTGTCTGTCATAATGAGGCTAACTGAATCAAAAATGAGCAGTACTCTTTCGAACTAGATTATCAAACATGTTTGTTTGACCTTCATGTCTTCATGTGAGAGAAACTGATCAAAAACTGAAGGAAAGAGCTTTTTTCCATCATACATTCGCCTTCACTTTAAGGAGAGTCCACACCTGCTATCGCGCCCAGCAAAAAACCCCATATTTAAGAGGGAGCTGCTCCAGAGCGGTCGATGTGGACGGTGACAGCAGTGACAAATTTCACATTCTCGCTCATGTCGATCGGGAGTCGATACATCAAAGAAACTCGCTTATTCGTCCGCAGCTGGCTGGCTGGATTCTATTTGGACGACGTTTTATCCTGACGCGCATCGCCATCTAAGTTGTCGCTACTGATCGAGATTGAGCCAAAAAATCAAGATGAAATGTTTCATCTAGCTCAGTGTTTCCCAAAGTGAGAAATATCGCCCCTGATGGGAGATGGAATGCGTACTGGGGGGTGATAGAAGCTACGAGTATAACATAGGATCCTATGGGATCGCTTGAGTCGGGGGGAGATGAGAGAAAACATTTCTGAAAGTGGGGGGGGGGGGGGCAATGATCAAAAAGTTTTTGGGGAACTATGATTTTGCTTATTAAATATCGATCGCCAATAACCAATGCACACCTGCCGATGTCGCTGAAAGTTAATTGTCTATTTAAAAGAAAGTTTTTGTTCAGTGGTAACAATGAGTTAAAATACGTGAGTTATTATCTCGACACGTGTTCATTTTGGGTGTAGATAAACCACTCGATATCAGATTCCAAACCTATTCGATCCTCTTTTGCTCGAAGTGTTTTGGCTCCTACCCTACATAACTTCCATATGAACGATTTTTTGGTCGTCCCTGAACGCATTACAGCCCTTCAGGCTGACGATGGCGCCCTTTGCTGTACGGATGCGAAGGCTCTTGAACTTGCAGGAGCTTGTGGTTCTGGTTCGTCCGAACCCATGTTGAACTGAATGCAGCTAAGAAAGTATTTATGTGGTTCACCAACAAGGTAGAAAGACAGATAGATCTTTTAATGCTCATATTGTGGTGCAAGATACACCTATTTACCCTGTCTCGCACACGAAGTATCTTGGCGTTATAGTGGATAAGAGATTCAGTTTCCCCTGGCAAAGTGTGATGGAGCCATTCGAAAATCAACTGTGGCCTCGGTCATGCTCAGGAAATTAGGTCACAGGCGCAGGGCCAGATTAATCACTAAGCAAAATAAGCACGTGCTTTTCCTTAGCATCAGGAAAATTGGGCACCACAAAAAAGTTATCGAATTATATTTTTTGTTACGTAATGTACAATTTTTCTACAGTATCAACCATTAGGTAGAAAATCCTCAAAGATCATATTTTGGAAATGAAAGTATCTTGAAATTTCTCTTTGACGCAAGATGAGACCTCGGCCACGTTCGGCCGGATAGTCCGGATTCAACTGTACTACTACTACTACACACACACAGTACATATGCGCCTCGTGCACATTCCTCTGCGAAATATCTGAAAATCGGTACGTGTCGGAACGTGTGTATATGCATGGCCCTGACGTATTTACGCTGTCAGAGCTGTGCCTGTCTCGTGCTTTTATCATCTCTGTTCCATATTTTTAGGATGGTAAATGCGGGAATTTTTCATGTTATATGAGTATTATGTTGTAGGTCTGCCAGCTCTCCGTGGAGAGACATTTTCAATTGGGGCACCGGCTCGTACTCACGCCTCAAAGTTCGAAAACCGCAGAAAACCCCGATTATATATCACAGATGCGGCCAACCAGCGGCACGCCATGGTATCAAGCATGACACTCACACACTTAACAAAAATTAAAGGAATTCTATTACATTTCTCAATCAAGGAAATTCTTTTCAACAAAACTTTTTTAATGAATGGTGGGCTTGTAGGGCTGCAAGAGCTACACTGGTGTAAGAAATTAAGAGAATTTGCAGACTTGGTCGATTATCTCTAGAACTACTGTACCGATTTTAATGAAATATGTACAAACATTGATACAATACAAAACAAATAACCATTTAATAATTGTAATACACACGCGCATAATCGTGCGTAACACTCGTTGGAGTTGGAAGGTATGAAACAGCGGTTGCAGAATAAACAAAAAAAATGGGTTAATAGATGGGTTAGTAGATGGGTTAATAGGGGGGTATGGTCCCCTCTTACAGATATACAGGTCTCGCAGCGTGATTTCATACTTGAAATAAGGCAGTTTATCATTTCCTGTGGCAATTGGTCCCACTCGTTCAGCAACGCTGTTTTCATTCCCTGGATGGTTCCCGGAGGGGGGTTGCGAGTTGCAATTGCCCTCCCCAGAGCGTCCCAGACATGCTCTATAGGGTTAAGGTCTGGAGATCTGGCTGGCCAATCCATCCGGCGAATATCCTCACTCTCTAGAAAATCGTTGAGCAGAAGAGCTCTATGTGGCCTCGCGTTATCGTCCATTAAAATGAACTCAGGGCCAACTGCACCCCTGAAAAGGCGAACATAGGGCTCCAAGACCTCATTCCTATACCTCACACCAGTCACAGTGCCTCTTTCAAAGACATGGAGAGGTGTGCGGCCATCCAACATGATGCCTGCCCATCTCTATGCTCTCTGTACCATGATAAACGGATTCTCCTGTCCGTAGAAGTGAGCGGGACGCAAACAGCAGGTCTTCGTGCAAACAACCCTCTCTCAAGTCTTTTGGAAACAGTCACCCTTGATACACGGGTTCCTGTGGCTGCATACAAGTCACGAGAGAGCTGAGAAGCTGTAGAACTCCTGTTACGCCTTGCTATAATCGACAAATGGCGATCTTCTCTGGCCGTCGTGGCTCTTGGACGACCTTGCCCAGGCTTTCTCTCGATGGATCCGGTTGTAGTACTTAGGGCTACATTGTATTAACATTATTATACTAACTTAACATATATTATATGTCTAGGTTGCATCGTAACTAATATGAAATCCTTCGATATATTTGGAGCTTCAGCTTAATTAGGCATTCATCTACTTGGAGTTCTTTAAGACACAAAACTATTACTTCAAGTTGCGGAAAATAGATGATGCTAAGATAACAACATGTTACTATACTATTGAAAGTCCCTACACAAACTTCTTGAAGAACGACATCAGTGCACTGGCATAATCAAGAAAAGACCAGCATATCAATGAATAATTAAAAAAAAACCAAATATGACTGGGGCATCATATTTTGAATCATACTATTCATAATTTTTAATTCTGATTTTGAAAACTCTACATTTCCCCATCAATCATTTCAAATGTTTCATATTACTATTCAAAAAGATTTTATTCCATGTCTTGATAAAGTAATGCTACGTAAATTCCAAATACTTTTTAGAAAATTTACATCAAAATTTTAATAGAAAGGTATCATCAGAGAACACACATTTATTTCACCTAAATTTTCATGTCCAATACCTACATAAACAAATTTACTGTTTTTTTAATTGTATTCAAAATCTTCAATATGCATAAAAAATGCAGCTGAAAAAATTGTTTATATTTGAGGGAAAAAAGTCTGAACCTCATCATCCAATTCGCTCAAGTCATCTATGGCCTGATCCTCCAAACTCATCTTGAAATAATTCCTTAAAGAGTTACCCAGAGAAATATTCCTTGAAATATATAATAGGGAAAAATGACAATCATGAATGAGAGAATGTGAGAATTTGATAACAATTATTTCATAGCGATAAAATGTTTCAAGGAATTTAAATTTCAATTAAGCTTAATCCACAAAATTTTTATCTCTCTCCTAGCATTAATCATAAAATAAAAACAATAACAAGAAGTGAAAATTTTGATCAATGTTTCATGGATATTTTTTATAATTGTTTTTGCAAAAATAAAAATAAAAACAAATTTATTGTACTTGAAATTCCTGGAAAAGTCACTCTCGTCACCATGTAAACCTCATAAAAACCTCTTTTTGGCAATCCAAAATCGAAGAGCAGCAACATCCATAGCACCCCCCCCCCAAAGGAGGAAGCTAGAAGGGTTGCAAGCTGGGGATCCGAATGCGAACCCTATTTTTTGTTTAATTACTTGCACCAATGATAGGTGATTAGCTTGAAAATAAATAAAAGCAGCTCACTATTTTTTTTAACAGCATCATGCGCTCTCGCGCAAGGAGGATCTGGATGGAGTCCCTCCCTCCAACCAAACTAGAAGTACCAACCTGCCCTGCACCATGGTCCCCACAGGGTTAGTGCTGACAGGACTGTAGCTCTGGGGCCCAAGACGATTTTCATCACTTTGTTTTTTTCGCGTTATGCATTCACTATAGAGGGAGCCCGCCAAAGATTCCAGCGAAGGGACCCTGCTTCAGGATGTGGAGGCCATGCCCTAAGCACCTAGGGCCTCCGGGCCAGGTGATAAGACGGTCCCACCATGCCATCTTAACGCATAGGCCCACTCGGGCCGTTCAAGGGGGGGGGGGGCCCACAGAAATTCTGGTTGAAAATTTTCGGGAGTAAGCATTGCTAGGAAGGACCTCAGAAAAATCACTTGACCCAGGGGCCTATGACTCTTTTAAGACGACCCTGCCGCCACTCAAGAATGCTAACCAATACCCCAGAGACACTACACTCAAGAATGCTGGCAGCGATGCCAACTGATTAGGACCTCCATTTTAGGAGTCCCGAAATTTGAATATGCAAATCTGATCTGCCTAATTAAAGATTTTCTACCCCAGTCGCATTGGACCCCCTGACAGGACCGTCTTAAGAGCATCATGGGCCCCCGGACCAGGTGATGTTTTTGAGGCCCTACCTGGAAAATTCTTGAAAATTTCAACCACTTCTCATTTTTGTGAGGCCCCTCTCCTTTCGAGGTGCCCGGGTGGGCCCATGCGTTAAGACGGCACTTCCCTCTCATTCATGGTTTCCACGGGGGGGGGGCCCGCTCATGTCAAAAAGTGGGGCAATGCAATTGTCCCATTAACATTTACAGTATCTAATGAAATGTGAACTAAAAAAACACTGTCGTTGAAAAATACTTAAATAATACACTTAATAGATTAATTTGATTCCCCCTCAAAAGCTTAGTTAATTATTCAATTAATCAATTATGAATTAATCATTGCGATTGAATAAAACTTACCTAAGATCGGTAATTTCAAAAAGAGGAACCGATTTCTTGGCGTCAGTTCATGCGAATGACGAGAGAAAAGGTTTCGCTTCCTTCCCGCCAAACACGGAGAGATGGAAAAGCAGACGATATTTCACTTTATACCCTGAAGTGTGCAACCTGAAATTAAATAATAAAAACATTTATAACCTTCTCCCATGAATTTTAAAATTAATTTTATTCTAAAAAGTTCATAAAAATAATATATAATGTGTTTAAATATTATATATACATATAACGTTTACTGCTAATAATTTTTAAATCTGCTATAGTTGGTCGGATTTATATGAATAAAAATTCAACCTCATTTTCCTGTTCCTTTCCCCTCAAAAAATACATTTCGATATAAAATGGCAAAAATGTCATTTTTTTGAATTTCCAACTTCACGGTATGAATATTAGCTGGCCTCTCATTTGGAAAGTCTCTCCGCCGAGAGCAGGCGCACTTTCAACATGATTATTACATAACATGGACATTTAAGCATTTGCCATCTGCTTGAAAATGTGGAAGACGGGTACCTGCAAGAACACGAAACAAACGCGACTCTGACTACAGAAATGCATTAGGGTCACGCATTAAACAACACGTTCCTGCATATAAATTGGTTTGAAATTCTCTGAAGAATGTGTACAAGGTGAATATACGATTAAGTAGCAGTAGCTGCACAGAAGGCAAAATAGAGATCTGAGGAAAAAAACTCATTTTAAAGAGTTTATTGCCACCATGTAAAAAAGACTTCCCTCAGCAAGACAAGTTTGTATAACTCGGCCGGACAGGGCCGGCCGTAACTAGGATTTTTGTTACCCGGGAAAAACATGATTCAGCCGCCCGGGGCAAACAATAGTTTGCCGCCCCCACAACTTTAAAATTCGATACTTTTGCACTGATGTTCATTGTTCCCAACTAAAACTACCGCCCCCTCCTAAATTTTTCCCCCGTCCCCCAACAGTTACGGCCCTGCAGCTGGATACGGTCTGTCCTTCTCCTTCCAGGGGAAAAAGTGAATTGTTTGTATAGGTGGATGTTGACACACCCACCCTCTTCGCATAATTATTTATTGAATCTCTTATTATAATCAATGCATTTTGAGTCACTTTTAGGTACTTCAACTACGAAATACAAATACAAATACAACACCACAACAGGCAAAATGCCCAACGAAGTGGCTGAGAAAAAGACGCTCATAACAAATATGGATGTCATATATTTCAAAAATAAAGCAACCCAATTAAAAATAAAATTAGAAACATTATAAACAATATATACACATGACAAAATATTATACAATGCCCATAAAGAATACTTATGGTTGTCTTATACTAAGTATGGATAGCTTCTCGATTTACCCCAACATGTTTATCATACTTCTTTTTAAACGTGTCAATTGTGTTACAATTTATTATCTCCGGGGGTAAGCTATTCCATTTATTGACAACCCTATGAAGGTAAAATTTTTATTTCATTATGAGATTTTTTTTTCTCTACAATAATAATTTTTTTCCCCAATGTAATTTTAGTTCAGTGCGTTCAAAATTTAATTTTTTGAAGAAAAAGGTTAAAAATACTGTTCACTGAAATTTAGTTTGATAATTTTTCAAATGCATAATAGAATGATTCTCAGCCTTTAGTATGGAATCTTCTTGTGTGTTGTTAAATAAAAAGAAGTAAATTTAAAAAATACTCAAAATTTCTCCGGAAGAAATTTCTTTCCTTTTTTTCTTTTAGTGTGGGGTTTTTTTCGTTCGTCTGAGGGGGGTTAATTACACAGATTACACCCCCCCCCCCGTGAAACCGCCACTGCCGTCAAGAGGACATGTCCTCCTTTTTTGATGCCATTTCAAGCGCCCTCCTACGTTTCGGAAAATTCGCCCTTCTGTCCTCCTTTTCAGGTTTTCAGAATTATTCTGTTTTCTCCCCAAATGGAAAGTGGTGGACCAAAAAAGCCCACCATTCAAGCAATTAAGCCAGTGTTTTTTTTTTTTTTTTCCAAGGACGTTTGAACTCGTTGAGATGATACGTATTAATACCGATAAATTCAACGTGACTTTCGCCGCTTGAGCAGGTGTTATTTCACTCGAAATCGTGATTTATCTCAAGTTTGAAGCAGCATCATTCCCATAGCCGCAGAGAAGGAGTGGAAAAAGGGCCCGATGTATACAGAAGTGAAATCACAGGCCTGCATAAAAGTTTGAGGCTTTATTTGGGATCTGACTCTCGTCTCGGGCACCATTGCTTGGGGAGTTTTTCCTCTACTTCTGACCGATAAAATATTATCGAGTTTCGGTTTTTGGTGCAGATACCAGTTCGGGTGGAGAGACGTTTTATCGACCCTAGCAACGAAGTGGTAAGTGCAAAATCAATTTGTACGTTTAAAATCTGAATTTCTTGGTGGGGATTATAGACCCTTGCGTATTTTATATCTGTAGCTTTTTTCTGAGAGAAGTCAGCATAATCGAGATATTTTCCAGAACATTCCAAAATAATAATACAGTAAAACCTCTCTTAACGGTCACCTCTCAGATGCGGTCACCCCTGTTTTACGGCCAAATAAAAACTTATCGGTAATAATCCTATTTCAACATTGTATTTCGAAACACCTGTTTAACGGTCACCCTCAGATACGGTCACGGACACCATTTTCATCATTTCTTCCATTGGACTAAAACCCCTGTACGGACACCAATAATTTTAATTTTGGTTCGAATTACGCTCACTAGATGGTAGTAAAATTTTTATTGTTTGATCAACTTTTTTACCGTATTTGCCTACTTTTAACCATTTTACGATTAAGGACGTAATGTTGCGTCCAAACGACACTGGAATACATTCAAAAAGTATTCTTTATTTTCTTTCCTCATTGCGAAGCTTTGTTGCAACCCTTCGATAAAAAGTAGTTCTTTTCACCTCCGTGGTATCTCCGTCCTTCTACTATATATATATATAAGAGCGAAGGAGAACAGGTAGGTGAGGGTGAAAAGAGAAATCTACTTCGCACTTTTACTCTACTTCGTATGTATTACTGATAAGACGGGGGAAGAAAAGTATATATATATATATCTCTATCTTATACTTATGTGTGTTTTCCTTTCATTTGTTTTTTTATTTCTTACTTGATGAAATATCATACAATGCCCATAAAGAATACTTATGGTTGTCTTATTCTAAGTATGAATATAGCTTCTCTATTTACCCCAACATGTTTATCATATTTCTTTTTAAACGTGTCAATTGTGTTAGAATTTACTACTTCCGGGGGTAAGCTATTCCATTTATTAAAAACCCTATTAGAGAAAAATTCCCGGCGACACCATAACATCGCGTTGTCCCTTACCAACGATATTGGTGTCCCCTTGTAAAAGTAGTGAATGATCTCTCGTTCATGGTTTTGTTTTAGTATCACAAGTACGCGCTTGCGGTGATTTTATAATTGTTTTGTGATTCTTGTAAAAATGAGCGATAAACAAATATGAGTTGTTGTGCAATTGCAAGCGTGCAAGAACTATACCCGGAGAACAAACAAACATGGGATTCAAGTCACTCTTACCATATATACTTTTCCTATAGACCCAAAGACTTCAAAATATGGGTGTCAAAATTTAAAAGGCTCGATTAAGTAAACTAAGAACGCTCACATTCACGATTCATGGATAAATACTTTATCCTTTGGTGGAGTAACAGTGCCGTCGGAGACATGAAGGAGATCGGTTGATAGCTTCGAAAGATTTTTTAAATCTTTCCATCGTGAGCATGATATTCAACCACCAAAAACGTTGTTATTAAAGAGCTGAAAGAGCTACGAAGGAGTTCTCTCATGTATGCATAATTGACTTTTCTTTCTTTATATTTGAATCCCTCAGCACAAATTCCGATTCCTGGTTCAGCTTCCGACGAATTCTTTCTTTCAGCTAACACCACACTAGAAGAATCTCTAGTTTGATGCTGCTTGGTTCCAGAATGGTCTGACTGCCCATTTATGTATACCTATATCTGTACTCTATATCAGAGGTTTCTAACGTAAAGTTTTTCTCGTGGAACCCTTGATGATAATGAGACTGTTCTACCGAATTAAAATAAATTTTTGAAAATTTATCTAGAATGCAGTGTGTTCCTACTGCCGTCCCAACAACATCATAGGACCCAGGGAAAAATGAAAGAGGGCTTAGACACCAACTCATGATTTACATATTTAATAGCATAATTAATTGTACTAGATCTTATCGTAGAAGCTTCTATTCAACTGAGGTCCCTCCACTGTCTGGGGACATGAGATGATTCTCATCAGAGAGAAAGATGTGATCCTTTTTTTGTTTTTCACACAACAAATTCATATTAGAGGACTGTGAAGAGTCTGACTTGGGGGCCAACCAAAGATAGCCTAGGGCCCTACAGCAGGATATGGGGCCATGGGTCTCCGAGCCATGCCCGGGTGAACTCATGGTTGGGACTCACGAGGTTGAAGCCCTGTGAGCCTATTCGGAGGAATATTCACGAATCAAGAGCTTTGATTGTAACCATCACCAGACGAAAAACACCCGCCGTACAAGATCTCTGACATATGGCTTTAACTGAAATAATCATGCTAATTATTGAATCATAGGGCGTTCATCTGAGTTGTCGGAGAATATCATCTCTCTCCGAGCACGAAATTAAGCATCTATCCTCAATGATTCAAGTGAGTACTATGACCCCCCCCCCCAAGGGTAGGGCTGGCAGGGCTCTAACACGGGCGCCCGGGCAAACTTCGTTGTTTTTTTTTACACTATAAATTCACCATAGAGAAGGCCAAACAAAAGATCTGTCTTAGAGATGAGGGGGCCATGATGAACACCGAGATGCTCGCGGTAGAAAAGAAAAATTTTATTCTGACATGAAAAAAATGTGTGTATCCTTTAATTTTTATCCCCCAGATAGGGGCACGCTCTCTTTTACTTCACCTGCACAGACCTGTTTCTATGCTCAAAGAATTTTGATATCTATGTAGAGAAAATAACACGCTGCCTTATACAATAGATATTTTTTCTTTTGCGCAGCAAAAAAACTCTGTGTATAAAAATGTATACTGCTTCTGTATACATATATATATGTGTATATATATATGTATACTGTATAATGTATGTATGCTTCCATGTATACACTCTGTGTATACATGGAAGCATTTTCAGGTGTAATTCGTCAAATCGCTCTAAATGTCAATATTTTATAATTTTTTTTATCATGAAAAAATTATGTCTTTCTTAAATACTTTTGTCCATAACCGATAGCAATGAAACTCTCATCATCAAAAATTATGCCTTCTAGAAAATATTAAAAACTATTATACAGTACAGTATTATATTACATGTAGGGAATACACATCAGTGAACTGAAACCCCTTCCGCCACCTATCAAATAAAACTGTTACAATCCCTTCGATTAAAATTAACTGGTTTCGATTAATGTACAGCAAAAAAAAAACCAATATGATATTAGAGAGTTCATATTTTATAAGCAATAATATCAGTTAAATTGTGAGGTTTGTCTCGAAATTTTAACAGTTGTTGTTTGTGTATGGTAAAACAACACTAGTAAAACTCGCAAAAATTAGCCGCCCTACGTTCTTTTATTGACACGCCTCTTATACACTTACACTCACACACTCAACTATCACATACAAACAGCTTTTTAACTTCTTCATCCAGCTCGTACGGAGCAGCATCAAACAAGGAAGCTTATGGGAGTCTTAAAGACTCGGTACGCCCTGAGAAAATGTATCTACCTCAGTCAGTCAGCCGCCCTACGTACAAGTTTCCAAGAACTCCCATATACATCGGCAATACGGTGTTGACAAGAAAACTCCAAGTCAAATATCTAGGTTGTATACTAGATAAGTCGCTCTCATTTTCTCCTCAGGTGATGTACGTAAGAAATAAGGCCTCACAAACAGTTGGGATGTTATCCAGAATCACATTCTCACAGGCCAGGCTAACGTTGAGGAATAAAGTAACTCTTTTTAAAACTATTATTCGTCCTATTCTGACATATGCTGCCCCAGTGTGGGCTCATGCCAGTCTTGCAAATATGAAACGTTTACAGACACAGCAGAACATCATTCTTCGTCAGTTTACCAGAGCCCCCTGGTATGTGAGAGGAAAAAACATCCGTAAAGATCTTGACTTACCACTAATCTTGGACTATATCAAGGAGCTTGCAAATGCTCATTTTGACAGGCTACGATCTTCTGAACACCCGCATCTTAGAGAAATTGTCTGTTATGACCCTAGAATACCCACAGTACACTCTAGGCCAATGGACTTGCTGAGCGTGGATTGGGTGACGAATTGATGTAATTTTCAGAACATTTTCATGATTTTGATTTTTTTTTTTTTCCTTAAACAATTTATCAATTTGATATCAGTTTTGTTTGATATTGCGGATGCTGTGATCGCAATTCAGAGGCATTTATATGGGTTTTTTTTTCGCAATTAATAATTTTTCTCATTTATTCATAATTTGCGCTTGCATAAAATGGTGCATTGGGTTCGTGTCGTGTTGAAACTGATGTTATTACAATACAGAGATGGTATGTGTCATGTCTTCATTATAACTTTTTCTTTGACGTTCTTGATTATGGTTATATGACTGATGACGGTTCAACAGTACCTCAAACATCTCTGGTTAGTGTCTCTCGATTATGTAAATATTTATAATGTTGGGGTTTTTGGGTAGCATATCATCAGCTGCTTCCCTTAAGGCATTTCCCCCTTGTTCTTCGATTGTGTTGTGTTTTATCTCGATGAGCATTCATTTCGCGAAGATTTGTAAACAATACTCTCCTGGCTCATTCATTCTCTACACACACACATACACTACATACCTTACACACATGCACAAACTTGTCTTTTTCCTTCTCATACCACCCCTGGTGATCTGTAAGTCGCCAGACAGCCTGCAAAGGCTGGGCAGCGACGGAAACGTTCAATTCTGGTTTGGTCTGGTAGCCGCCCTACGCTTTTATATTATTTTTGTTTACAATTGTAGAAAAGCTAGGATAGTGGCTATCTGACAGAGTCTTGAAGACTCCCATAAGCTTTCCTAATTCGGTGCTTGATGAGCAACCGAAAACCGTAATTGGTGAAACGGGGTTCCAATGGATAGTTATAATCCATCAAACCCCCTTCATCATGACTCTGCCAATTCCTGTGCAGTAGTGCGCTTTGCAATGATAGTTAGATTCTAATAAGGTGGGGGAAGACGTAGGTTCACCTGAGACCCAAGGGGTTTTTTTTTTTTTTCAAAAGTTTTCAAATGTTCATAGACCTGGCAACACAGGTCGAGGCATGTGTAGAAAATTTTTTGGTCCTTTTAATCTTGCTTTGTATCTACTGTCGTATGATGAAATCTCCGCAAGGTGTGGAAATTCAGAATCGTTCAATTTATCAAATAAGTTCTTTGCCAGCTTGATGAGCAATGATTTGTGGGTTTTATCAATATTGTTTTATCGTTCATAAACAACAACTGTTAAAATTTTGAGACAAGCTTCACAATTTAATTAATACTATTGCTTATGAAATATTAGCTAATATCATATAGCTTTTTTTTATACGGCACATGAATCAAAATTCAGTTGTTAATTTTATTTGAAAGAATTGTAACAATTTTATTTGATAGGTGGCGAGAGAGGTTCTAGTTTATTGATTTTTCTTTCTCACATGCAAATACACAGGGTGATTCTGAATTTATGGAAGAACTTTAAACGGTATATAAGACACCAAACAGGATTTTAATCATAGAATATGTGGTCTAATCCACTGCTGTCTTAACGCATGGGCCCAACCGGGCGCGGCCTGGAGCCTCAACAGAAGAGGGGCCTAACAAAAATGAGAAGTGGTTGAAGTTTTCTAGAATTTACCTGGTAGGGCCTCAAAAAAAAAACCACTTGGCCCGGGGGCCCATGATTCTCTTAAGACGGCCCTGGTCTAATCGCAATAGCAAAGGCGGTAGAGGGTGTTTTTAGAGTGCACAACAGCCCTCCACCTCAAACATATATCATATTTTTCCAACGGATTTGCTGCGCTATGTGCTATTAACCATTCCAGAGTGAATATGCACCTTCGGATTGGACTGCAGTTTGTTTTTAATTAGTGCAAGGGCCATAAAGGTTATGCTGCGTCAAACGATGATTAAGCGGTACAATGACTTGTGGTAAGACGCCTTCATATACAAAGGGATTTTAACTTGTGGTAGAATTTGTATTACCTAAGTTGCACCATGAGAAAATTCACCACATTGCAATACCTTGCACCTTGATCACGAGCATTGGCGTACGCAAAACCGACATTTAGAGGGGCACATTGGATTCGGGAAGCGCAAGGAAACTCTCTCAAAGAAATTTTTAGCTGCCAAAACCTTCAAAAAGCATTTTAAATTACCAGATATAGGTAATGATAACATACAGTATAAAAGTATTTTCTTTCGATATTTTAATTTTTTTATTGAAATAATTGAAAGTATTTTTGATTTTTGATCGTCTAGGGGAGGGCACGAGGCCCTTATGTTCTCGCCTGCGTACGCTTCTAGTCCCAAACGTATGAACTCAGGGCTGTTATTTTGCTAGAAAATTTCGCATCAACGTATAAATAAAAGGATAGGAAAACTTATTTTTACGATACGCGTGTGTAGGCAACATAACGCGGAGAATCAAGATTTTAAAAACTGGGAAATGAGGAGAGCGATTCTCTTTAATTTTAAATAAATTAATTTTCTCTTTGGATTCATAATAAATGTTAATTTACAAATTCTCATGTTTCTTATAAAAGTGCGCCAAAGCACATTTATGGTACTTTATTGAATAAGATTTTCCTTCAAATTATTTTTAGTGAATTTTATGAAGAATTTTTTACAATGTTATATAATATATATGTGCTAAATAGATCAATTAATCCTTTGAAGGGCAGACATTTTTCCAAAACCCATGGCAAAAAATATAGAAAAGATGCACCCACTATATATGGGACCACACCCCCCCCCCGTAAAAAAAAAGAGTTATTATATTGCTTTGATATTTTACTCTCATCAGGAAGTTTTTATTTATAAAATTCTCTAACGACATCTTAAATAATCACCATTACCCCCTCCCCCACTCCCATCGAAGGGGGTCGTGATCAACAATTCGGGAACCACTGTACCAAGTCAATAGAGGTGAAGAAAGAAAACCCTTTTCAGATGGTCGTATCTTAAGGGTGGCAAAATATTAAGGTTAAGTGCGTTACATTATGTATTCATAAATTACTGGGGAGGGGAGAACTCAAGCACTCCTATATCCAAAGTCTATGCTTCAGCTTATTTAATTACAGTGAAACCTCGCTACAACGATTTTTGACACAAATTTTAGATTATCAGTTACCATTATATTCATCATCGTACCATCATTCACTTTGAAATGTCATTCTATGGTTATTTTTCACTACTACGTCGCTTCTGCATTCAGATTCGAAAACTGAGAAAGGAGGATCGGTATGATATACGATATACTACTTCGTTCGTTAAAATAAGATTTTCGCTATAACGGTATTCGTTAAAACGAGATTTGACTGTATCTGCACCATCTCGCCATGATGCATTAAAAGCTGCAGATGTGAGACGTCGATTCTTACGAACTCAAGAAAAAGCCGAACAATCGCTGGATAAACTGAATAGTGTATAGAAGAATTTTTGTTTTCTCTTCGGGAAGAAAAGCAAACAAATATACTTGATTATTTTTCATGAGGTAAATTTTTTTATATGTTTTGATTCTATTTTGAACAATCCCGAATTAAAATGAATGAGAATTAGAATTTTATTTAATGGAGTTGTTCGAATGCATATAATTACGTACACAAAAACGATCGAACAAAAGTTTAGAGAGAAATCCCGCTAACTTGACATCCGGTTTAAGTCGACATGCTTGTCCATACTTTAGGGGTGTCGAGTTACCGAGAGTCTACTATATAATTGTGAGTGAAGCAAATATAGCTGTGAAATAATGAATGCTTGCCAAAAATATCTTACATAGCTAAAAGTTTGCTTTCAAGTAGTTAACGTAAAAATATTGATTTCGCAATTCATGTGGAAATATATTCCTACAGCTCATGGGAAATTTATAGCGCTATCTGGTCAGCTTTGCAAACACCATCAAGGGTTCCACGAGAAACTACGTTGGAAAGGGCCCATTCATATTTAACATCAGCAAATTTTTAGCCATTTTGACCCCCCCCCCACCCCTATTTCCCTTGTCAGCAAAAGTCAGAAAAACTCTGACCTCCCTCCCCCACGTCAACAAAATTTCGTGTCAGTTCTGTCCCTTTAAGGGGCAGAACAAATATGCGTTAGTATATCCTAACGCAATTGGTGGGATCAGAGACGTACGTGGGGAAGCGAGACGGGGGGGGGGGGGCATGTTTACTCCCCAAACGATCAAAATTTTGTTTTTTTAATACAAAAAAATATTTTTTAACAAAATTAAAATTTAGGAAGAAAATACCTTTATTTGTTATTACAATCAATTTCTCTTAATTTTCAATGCTATTTGAAGGCTAAAAACTCAAAATTTCTTTTTAAGAAATTCATTGCGACCCACATTCTAAGCCATATATGGTAAACCCTTGGTCAGGGGGCCAAATGTGGCCTGAGGGTTGTCTAATGTGGTTTGTCCCCTCAAACATAATTTTATAAAAACTAGCTATAATACCCGGCGCTGCCCGGGTTTTCTTCCATGAGGCTGTTTGGATCACGTGATATCTCCCTCTTTCTTTGAGGGACATGCAAACCGTGTCTAAGTTAACCAATATGACGACTTCCTGATAGACTTCATGAAATAAACAAATCTAGATTTAAAGAAACATAGAAACGAATATATATTTTTTTCCTTTTTTTAAGGGGCGCTAGGTATTTCGATCCCCCCCCCCTGAACTTTAATTTATCCATCTGCCTGTTTCAGCTTTCAAAAATGCTTAATTGAAGCTGTGGAATTTGTTCGATGTACTTTACGGGCCCATAATTCATTTTAAAACATCCTAAACTATGAATTAATGCAGTTGAATATCAAAAGACAATACGGAGACATTATTTTTATGCTTGAGAAGATATAAATAAAAAGTTGAAATCAATGTTATTGCCTGGATATCCAACTGGAAAGTAGGTCCGGCTAATTACTTCATATTTAATCTCCTGGGCTTCGTATATCTCTAAGCGAACTGAATATTTCAAAAATCGAGAATTCAATACAATTTTTAAAATTATTGATGGGGCGGAAAATCCCACTAAATTGCCGCATTTCTACAGTAAAATCGACAATTTTAGCACTGATTTCTATGAGGATTGAAGCCGAGGCGTACACATAACACAAATTTATTAAACATTTTAGCACAAATTACCAAGACACAAATATAAGACAACTAAGAATCAGACAAACTGAACGTGAACATGCTTCTCTGTGTGAGTCAGCGAGTGATACAGTATATATGAAAGATCTTCGTCAGGAGTTGGGGGGAGGAGAGTTTAGTTTTAGTTCCAGTCTCAAAGTCAAACCAAAACCAAAGATGTTCTTCGTTTTTGCGGTAAACAGTGTCCGCCTCAGTACCCCCCTTCCAGTGACTAACGACACAGTCTGACAACATTATTGAATCTGACAGGATAGCGAACCTGTCTTCCGGAACGCGTGAAGCGGTCTGGTGGTTTCGGAAGCACATTAATTTTGGGACACACTGTATTCGAAATTGTAGTTGTAGCATCCTCATTCACTGTGAATGCAGGTTTTATTCGATCGATACATACATTTGTTGGTTTTCCATCTATCAGAACTTTAAAGTTCTTTTCTTTTCTGCTGATCACCGGAAACGGTCCAGAGTAGGGTGCTTGAAGCGATGTTCTCAACCTGTCATGTCGGATAAATACATGAGAACAGGTGTTTAATGCTTTATGTACGAACACATTATTTTTGTTATGAGAGCTTGTTGGTTTCGGTTTTAATGCTCTCATGTGTTGCCTGAGGTTTTCGATGAACATGGACGGATCTTGAATTTTGTCACTCGAATCGTAAAAATCGCCAGGAAGACGCAAGGAAGCACCGTAGACAAGCTCAGCTGGTGTTGCACCTATATCTTCTTTCAGTGCTGAACGAAAACCGAGAAGAATGGTTGGGAGGACTTCTGTCCACTTGGTGGTGTGGTGACCCATAATTGCAGCTTTTAATGGACGGTGAAAATTTTCGATCAGCCCATTTGCTTTTGGGTTGTACGGTGATGTTCGCCACTTTTCCACACCTAGAAGAGCAGCGAGCTGAGACATTAGTCTTGACTCGAACTGTCTGCCTTGATCAGTTGTTATGCGGTCTGGTGTGCCGAATCGGGCAATCCACTCAGAGTAGATTGTCTTTGCGATTGTTTCAGCGGTAATATCTGAAATCGCATATGCTTCCGGCCAACGTGTTACGCGGTCAATTAAAGTTAAACAATAAGTTTTCCCGTTTGATTCCGGCAAGGGTCCCACAAGATCGCAATGAATATGTTGGAATCGTGCAGTTGGCAGTGAAAATTTTCCTAATTCTGATTTCGTGTGTTTGTGAATTTTAGAACGTTGGCAATCAATGCATTGGCGTGCCCACTCACGAACATCTTTATTCATAGACTGCCAAACGAAACGGTTACGTATAAGGTCAACAGTACTTCTAATACCTGGATGAGAAAGGCAATGTAAGTTTAGGAAAACTTGTTTGCGAAATTTAGCAGTGACATAAGGTCTTACTTTTCCAGTTGAAAGATCGCAATATATTTGAGAATTTGAATTGGGCAATTGAATTAATTTCAATTGCAACCCAGTATTAGTGTCTGAAATGAGTTGTTTCAGTTGTTCGTTTGATTTTTGATCATTACTGAGTTCATCATAATTAAGTGGCTGGGGGACAATAACCTCACTTATGCGCGATAGTGCATCGGCAGCTTCATTTCGCTCACCTTTTAGATACTCGATATCAGTAGTGAATTCTGATATGTAAGAAATCCACCGTGTTTGCTTATTCGAGTAAGTGTCCGTTGCCTTACGAAAAACGTATGTTAATGGGCGATGATCTGTAACAATTTTACAGTTTCTAGCCTCTAGCATGTGTTTAAAAAATTTAACAGACTCGTATATAGCTAATAGTTCACGGTCAAAACTTGAATATTTCATTTGTGTAGGTGTAAGACGTCTTGAAAAGAATCCCAGGGGTTTATATTCTAAATTCTGCATTACACTTAAGGTAGCTCCAATTGAAATTTCGCTAGCATCACAATGAAGTATTAACTTATCTTCATTTTCTGGAAACACTAGCGAAGTAGCGTTTAGCAAAGCTTCTTTTGATTTTTCGAATGAATCTAACAAATTTTTAGACCATGTAATGCGAGATTGATCATTTTTCTTTTTAGACCCTTTTAATAGGTCAGTTAATGGTGCTAGTACTTCAGCAGCATGTGAAATGAATTTCCTATAGAAATTTAGTAACCCCAAATATTTTCTGAGTTGCACCAGATTTTCTGGACGTGGATAGTTCATTATAGCTTTTACCTTGTCGTCCAAAGGTCGAACACCACCTGCTGATATTTCGTGACCCAGAAAGGAAATTTGTTGTTGACCAAAAACACATTTGGAAGCATTTATGTTTAGTCCGTACCTACTAAACCTCTCCAAAACAAGTTCCACGTGCTTAATGTGATCATTTTCGTTTTCAGAAAAACTTAAGACATCGTCTAAATAACTGACAGTAAAATCGAGACCTTTCAGTACCTCATTCATAAATCTTTGAAATGTCATTGGTGCACATTTCAGACCAAATGGGAGATATAAAAATTCAAAACTACCAATGGGAGTAGTAACGGCAGTTTTTGGTACATCGGATTCATTTATCGGAATATGATAGTATGCCCTTACTATATCAATTTTGGAAAATATTTTCTTTCCGTGCAGAACATTAGTTATGTCATGTATATGAGGTAATGGGTACCTATCTGGAACAGTTATAGCATTCAAGCGACGATAATCACCACAAATTCGGTACGTTCCATTCGATTTCGGAACTACATGAATTGGAGAAGCCCAAGGTGACTTTGATGGGCGACAAATTCCATTATCAATCAAATATTCAAATTCTTGTTCAACTGCTTGTAATATTTTTGGATGCAGCCTTCTAGGTTTACAGAAAATTGGACTTCCGTTTGTTTCAATAAAATGCTGAGTGTTATGTTTTGGAGGACGGGAAAACTGCGGTATTGGATTTGCCAAAATTGGAAATTGTTCAAAAATTTTATGATATGGTGATTCACCAACAATCAATTTCACTGTGGGTACTGCAGCATTGGACAGTACACCTTTTGTTTGCATGTTAGTGATAGAGTCAATTAATGCTCTATTTTTTAAATCCAACACGAGTCCGAAATGTGTTAAAAAATCAGCACCAATAATAGCAGTATTGACTTTTGCAATGAGGAAAGTCCAACGAAAATTTCGACGAAGCCCTAAATTTAGCTCTAAATGTTTTTTTCCGTATGTTGGAATTTTCGTGTTGTTGGCTGCATAGAGAAAATGTGAAGAACTGTCCTTCACATTGGGTGACACAGGAATGCAAGAGATGTCACTACCCGAATCGATTAAAAAATTACAATTTGTCGCTTTATCATATACGTAAAGTCTACATTTAGTAGGACCTGCTGCTGCACCGGGAAAAGTGTGCTGTAACGATGCAGCAGCGTGCTTTAGTTTTTTGATTTGTATGTGCACGGCTGGTAACACTTTGTTGCTTTCTCACCAAATTTATTATGATAGAAACATAGTGTTTGTGTAGTATTGAAGTTACGATTTCTAAAATTACGGCTGTTGCTTCGGTAGCGAGAATGAGTACGCCCTCTTGAATAATTTTCATTTTTAATTTTCGTTGACAAATCTGCAATTTGAATTTTTAATTGCGATATTTCACTACGCAATTGTGCAATATCAGATTTCACAGAATCTGATGAAGGGCCTGACTGTGAAGAAAGCGCAGAAATACTCGGTATTGGTCGTATTTCGGAAATTTTATCGGCTAGTGTGGCCAACTCAGTTAAATCTGCAGTTGACACTGATAAAATGGCCTGAGAGTTCAAAGGTAACCTTTCCATCCAAATAGTTTTTAGAAAATCTTCAGTTACTGAATTTCCTGCCAGCTCTTTCATTTGTCTCAGTAGAGAGGATGGTTTCTTATCCCCAAGAGTCAATTCAGACAACAGTTTGCGGATTTGTATCGATTTAGAATCTGTAAATTCAGCGATAAGCCTTTTTTTAAGTGCTTCGTATTTGTTTTCGGCTGGTGGATTAAGCACCAAGTCTGAAACCGAATGAAGCGAGTCGGCATCTACAGCTGCTAAAATAGTGTTATATTTCGTTATATCGGAAGTTATTTGTGCTACTGCGAAATTAGCTTCCACTTGCACGAACCATAAAGCAATATTATTTATCCACATTGGAGGTAATTTACAAGATACCCTTGCGACCACCGTGGGATCCGTACCGTCATCCATCTCGTAATAACAATAACGAAATAGATGGGGGAAAACGAGGATAAAATTCCAACTATAAAATTATTTTATGCAAACAATATTAGAATTTTACAGGAAAAAAATATATATAAAGGCCGGAAGATTAGCGAAAACAGTAGCTCACCGTGAGAAGATCCCATCATGCCAATGGAAACAGAGGGAAAATAATCCAGAGCTTGGAAATACGACCAAAAAGTTTATTCAGAAGGTTCTGTTCATTTGAGAGTCACCACTGAAGCCGAGGCGTACACATAACACAAATTTATTAAACATTTTAGCACAAATTACCAAGACACAAATATAAGACAACTAAGAATCAGACAAACTGAACGTGAACATGCTTCTCTGTGTGAGTCAGCGAGTGATACAGTATATATGAAAGATCTTCAGGAGTTGGGGGGAGGAGAGTTTAGTTTTAGTTCCAGTCTCAAAGTCAAACCAAAACCAAAGATGTTCTTCGTTTTTGCGGTAAACAGTGTCCGCCTCAAGGATCACCCTTTCCCTGACTCTCAAAGCGATGCTGATGATGATTATGACGTCTATTCAAAAAGCCTCATTACTGAGAGTATATTGAAAATGTGGCAAACCATTATAAAGGCATAAACTATTATACATATACTAACAGGATTAAAGAAGTGACAAACCGTTGTAAAGGCATATACACGTCTGAAACGCATTGCTAGGGAACCACGGTAACCAAAGTAAACGTTCGGAAAGTGATTGTTGAGGCCCAAAAACCATTGTTGCCGGACAGTTTTTTGCCCATTTGGGGCATTTGCCCTGGGCTGACGAAATTTTAAAGTAGCCTATCGTTCAAATCGGGTCCCATTTGGTATATATGCAAAATTTGGCGACGATCGATCTAAAACTGTAGATTTGTATAGAGAACATACACACACACACACACACACAGAAAATCAATTTTATATATATAGATGAACTGAGGGGCACATTAACAGATCGCTTCAATGGCCCGTGGCACAGTTCGAGAGCATTTGAGCGGCCCGTAGCACATTCACAGATCACTTTAACTGACCCGCAACACAGTTCTAGAACACTTTAACTGGCCCGCAACACAGTTCTAGAACACTTTAACTGGTTTAACTGGCACGCAACACAGTTCTAGAACACTAACGGCCGTATTCACCAACACAGTTTAAACTACAATCGCAGGTGAAAGAATAGAAGATCGAAACGGATTGGTTACATTGAGGATTTTAACCAATCCGTGTCGATCACTAATCCTTTAACTTGCGATTGTAGTTTAAACTGTGTCGGTGAATACGGCCATTAAGCGAGCCGTGGCACATTTGGAGATCCGTTGAGTGACATGTGGTCCAGTTTTAGAGCACTTAAGCGGTCCCCAATGCGGTGCTACATCACTCGACACATTCCCAGATTACGTGATCCGCGATATAGCTACGGATCACTTGTACGGCAAGTGGCACGAGTGTACAGAGCACATAAGCGGCCCAAACACATTTCCAGATCACTTGGATCCGCGGAAGTATGGGGACTTATCAATAGGGAGATAATGTTAGTTCAGATGCCCACAAACTGGCGAAAGGTCACCGAGTAAGATACCATTAAGAATATTTCATATTTTCATAAAGGGCAGTTGATGACGTCATCACCCAAACCCCCTTCCCCCCCCCCCCATTGTCAGCAAAAGTCAGCAAATCAGAAACCCCCTCCCCCACCATCGATTCTGACGTAATACTTGAATGATCCCATGCTCCTAAACTGGATTGTCATTAAACTTTAGTTCGTGTGTTGTTTCCTAGACAATTTTGACTATATTTTGGGGTTGTTTTTTTTTTTTACTATGATTTTGGTTAGAAAATTTATTTTAAGGATCTGGCAACATTAAAGAAATGAACCCTTAGATTCTTTTCAAAGACTTTTGTTTTAGTTGAGTGGCAACACGACTGTTCTGTTTGTGTTTTTTTTTTGTTTTGTTTATTACCTCCAGCAAAGCAGCAAAGAGAGAAATTGGTTGAACGAGTAGGAGGTAGCCAGTTCGAGGTGAGTGGGTTTTTTTCTTTTAGCATTCACGTAACCACGAGTGGCCTTAACGCTTACGAAATAAGCGTCGTTCCCCTCCCCCATCTCTACTCTCACTTTCATAATCAAGATGCAGTTCACGTAGTTTTTTTTCCTCCTTTTCTCTTTCCCATATAGCGCTTTAGTTTATAACTGGTGTGTGTGTGTGTATATATATACAGTATAATATCAAAACCTTGGTTTCTTCCGTTCACCGAATTGCAATTTAAAGCTCAATTAACTGCGTTATGCGCGAGTTTTGAGGACTAATTGATTAAAAACTGAATAAGCTGTTGTGTGATGTAATAGAACTTTGCGCCGCAGCAATGGTTTCTAAGGATTCTGATAGTTTGGCGGCAAATCCCAGCCACACTCATGCGATGGTTTTACGCAGTGCGTGCTCCGCCGTCAATTGCACCGCTGGTAGCGTTTGCGGCTCTCACCACGCTCATCATAAACACAGGTAACTTTATTTTTGTGTGTATAAAACTACTTTTATTCACCCCCATCCCTCCAATCCAGAGGCGTTTTATATGATTTGTTGTCGCCCTCTTCCCATTCTAGTCTAATTTTCCTCGACCACTCCTGAAATTTGCCCTGCTTAGCACCCCCACCACCCATAGGGGAATTTATCGTTTTGCCACCCTTCACCCATTCTAGTACAGTCGGCTCCCCCCCCCCCCGTATTCGCGGGGGTTACGTTCCGGGGGTGACCGCGAATAACCGAAACCATAGTTTTTTCTTGCATATCTTGTTTATTGAACACCTGAAAAAGAGTAGGGTGACACGCAGAGGTAGAAAAGAATGTAAAAGAGGGTGCAGTGATTGTTGGTGATGTTTTCTGAAAGAACATTGTGATTTTTCTGTTTGCCGTTTCTTCTCTTCATATCAAATATGTTAAAGTATGTTGACAAGGGTTCCTCTACTAATTTTTCTATATGTGAAGAACGTAAAATAGAGGGATCTATGTTATGAGAATAATCTATTGCTGATTTGAGCTTGCGAAACCCTTCGGCTATGTTACTTGTGGTGAACTTTGTTCTACTTCTTTATCTTGATCTTCTTCATCTCGTACCTCTTCAGTTTCAGGACCAGTCAGTTGCATTAATTCCTCCTCGGTCAATCTAGTATCAAAAGAAATTTGAATAGCATGTATCCATAACAAGGTACCTCCTGACTTCCGGAACGAAACACTGTTTAAACTAATCTAGGAAAATGGTTTTCATAGTCTAAGCCTTTTTATTGTTTGTCCAAAATATTGGGAGCTTTGGCTTATTCTTTCGTTCAATGCTCACAGATTCTCAGATATGAGCATGATGGTGGGCTTTATCTTGCTACCCATGCGCATTTGTGCAAAACAACATAGTAAGTCCATCTCTACTTGCCTTAAAACTAGGAGCTCGCTTTTCTTCTCTTGCTTAACTTCTTTGTGGCATTACTTCCAAAATAGTGTAGTTTCGTTAGCATGAAACACCTACAGAGGTGCATAACCCTTCTCTATCAATAATTTTCTACAAAGTCGTTGGAAATTTTCTAGCTGCCTCCTGGTCGGCAGAGGCTTGATCACCGGTGATTTTTACATTGCGTGATCTGAATCATTTCTTAAACCTATGAAACCAACCTTTACTTGCAAAAATTCTGATGGAATAGACGTTTCACTAGCCCTTTTCTTATGGAAGAGTTACATTTTTTGCCTTTTGTGTTAAAATCTTACAATTAATTGGAATACTTCTTTGTATCTGTCTTGTACCCACAAAAATAGTATTTTCTGTACAAGAAACATGGATCCCGTAGGCGCGGCAAAATTTTGACTGCCATGGGTATAGCTACGGCTGAACAAATTTCAGATTCCTTTTTCTTGATATATCTCACCGTAGATTCGTTGATTCTATAATGGTGGACCACAGCAGGTATTGACTTACTTTCGACAAGCAATGTCAATGTATTCAATTTTTCTCTTGGAGTTTTCACTTTTATTTTTTTTCAAAGCATTATCAGTAGCACTAGAAGAATGAGCCATCTTAAACAAGCACAACTCAAATTTTGTAAACAAAACATGTGAATGGCGATTGCTGAGTGTTGTCAAAAAAAAATTTCAGTAAAGGAAAAAAAACGGTAATACGGGGGGCCGACTGTATAAGTTTCTTGATGACTCTTTCCTTGAATTCGCCGCCAACTTTTTACTCCCACCCTCACTCCTGCAGGCACACCTGTTACTCGAACTCACTCATTTGGTCACACACTCACTAATTTTCTCGGCCACTTGTTTTTAATCATTCAACATGCGTGCAAACTGTTTTGGTCACTCACATGCTTCCACACTACTACTAAACCACACATGCACCTCGTCCATATTCCTCTGCGGAACATGTAACGAATTAGTACATGCAGGAGTGTGCATGTAGTGAAACCTGACGTGAAGTTTGTTTCTGTGTAATGTTATGTGTAGTGTGCTGCCATCTGCCACCAGTTTTTTATTTCAGTAATTTAGAAAAAAATAAAAAAGCATGTTTATTTTAGAAATACAAGAGCACTTAGTACAGTATTACATGTAGTATTAGTTACTCAAATAATATTGTAGAAGTAAGGTACCAATACAGTGGTGTTGTTTGAGTGAAGTGTAATGATTGAATAATTAATTGATGTAGGCTTGTTGCTCTCTGTGGCGAGACTTTTTAGTGGGGAAGTTGGCTCGCATTTGCGCCTCATAGTTGGGATGCTTCCACACTGGTTTCTGTCACACACACACATGCTTGCAGACTGTTTTGGTGAATTACATACTTGCACATGCTGTAGGTCGCTATTGGTTGCTCAACAATATGGTTCCTTGCTTTATAGGTCACTCTTTTAATTGTTTACACGTGCTCTAGATCAGTGGTGCGCAAACCGTGGGTCATTAAACTAAGCAGGTCGGGATGGATTATCCAAAATAAAAATTTCCAAATAAGAAATTCATTTTCATTTCAAAATATGTCAAAACTAAAGAATGCCTTTATTCAGCTGAGCTATTTACCATATATCAGACAATGTAATTTTATCAAATTCTACTTGGACGATAATTAATATTATCAGCTCTGTCATGCCAGAAGCACGAATGTGCAATGTCCTTGTAAAAAAAAAAAAGAGTGAGAAATTGCATTTGAATGTTCACTCTACCCATGTTACTCAAACCAAGTTATTTTCCTAAAATGTTTTGTAACGTGTGGTTTCAATCAGGCATTATTGAAACACGTGCGTTACATTCACGT
Source organism: Pholcus phalangioides (assembly GCF_987345545.1). NCBI lineage: Eukaryota > Metazoa > Arthropoda > Arachnida > Araneae > Pholcidae > Pholcus > Pholcus phalangioides. Next base: position 6,940,682 of record NW_028301620.1, on the reverse strand, counting down.
TCAGGCACACACAACTTAGATAGCAAAACAAGGTATCCAAACAGCTGATGAAAAAAGGAAAATTTGTAAATTAGTGCTTCTGGCATACAGTGGATGATATCAAGCTAGTACTTTTACATGGAGGATCACCCGATTTCAAAATTGTATATTTCTTAAAAAATTTAAAACACAGAATAGAAGGATAAATAATATGTGAATATATGGGTGAAATGTGTCTACGTTTTATGGAAAAAAATTTTAATGGTCGATTTCAAAGTGTAGAATCATGATTCTCTCCTAATCAACCTGTATACGAAAATCAAGGACCATACACCTCGCTACACTTACATTTTGCATAAGGGACACTAAGTACATCAAACAACAAAGTAAATATGTTACTTAAGAAAATTGATTATTTTTGGAAATTAATATCGCCTAATCAAAATCGAAACGAGCATTCCGAAAAGGGCTTTCGGGACAGCACTGGCAAAAAAATTGAGATATCCCAGAAAACCGGGACAAATGGCCAGCCTATGTAGGGGTAGCCGATAAATTTTTGGTCAAAAGAGGGTCGCGCTTCAAAAAGTTTGCACACCACTGGCCTGGATCATTCTTTTATCATTCACATGCTTGCCTATGATCTAGCTCACTCTTTTGGTCATTTGCATGCTTGCACATGTTCTAGATCAGTGGTTCACAACCTTTTTTGACTCGCGGAGCCCTTTTTAGTAAAAAAATTCTATGGCGGAGCCCCGTAGGCCATTTTTTAATTATTTATTAAAGTTACTGATTTATTTTTACTATTTAAAAATATTTAATTATTTTTTTAAATTTTAATGATTTTTTTTATTGTTTTCCTGGAGCAACCACAGAGCCCCTAGAGAGTGCACAAGGAGCCCCAAGGGCTGTGCAGAGCACCCACTGAGAACCACTGCTCTAGATCATTCTTTTGGTAACTCACTGACCTAGTTCCTTATTGTCTCAGCAGCAGGGCAGTCTTAGAGCGTCAAGGGGCCACTGGGGGACAGTGATAAAATACCTGTCTGCATTGGTTTACGCAAGGAACCCCCCCCCCCCCCCCTGAGCCAAGATTATAGTGTTATTTTGCAGGAAAAAGTAAAAAATCCCTCTCAGAATGAAAAAAAATCTGAAAAACCCCTCAAGAAAATTCTGCGTATGCCAATGCTTGTCTGTAACCAATTTACACTTACTCTCAAAAATTTTAACCAGATCTCATTTTTATGAGCCCCTCTTTTCTGCTCTTGATGGGTAGAGGCCAGGTAAGCCCATGCTTTAAGATGGCACTGCACAGCATACATGGATTCATTGGCGTCCCCAAACAAGATGAATCGACGAGATCCGACAAGTGGCTGGAGTCAGCTGGATGGCAAAAGCATCAGACAGAGTAAAAATGGAAAAATTTAGGGGAGACCTTCATCCAGCAGTTCTGGATTGAACATGGTTGTTGATGATGACAATACAAATTTTGCTGCCCCTCTCCCATTCTATTTTATTTTCTCGTCTACTCATTCCTCAAATTTGCCGCCACTGGTTATTGCCCACTAAGCTTCCCCCCCCCCCGTAAATATGCCATTGCCTCTTCCTCCTACTTGGTCTTTTTTTGCTAGGTCACTCTTTTGGTCACTTTAATGATTACTATCTATGTCATTCTTTTAGTCGCTCACTGACATGTTTCCTCTTTCACGAGTCTACTCTTATACAATCTAGGTCATTCGGTCGATGATTGACCTGGTTTCTTGTTCTCTGGGTCACTCTTTCTGTTACTTCCATACTTGTCAGGGTTAGCATGATGTTTACCGTTGATGGTTTTTACTGGTATTTACCACCTTCGGAGGGGGGAAATTAAACATTTTTGCCGTTATTAAAAAAAAATTCTGTACTCATTCTTTGCTTTTTCTGAAGAAAATGCATAATTTTTAGGCCTATTCTTTTTCAACTAAGACACATGTTTTTGAACTTTTCTTGTTATTTCTTTTCTCGTTTATTAATATATATATATATGACGTATATATGTAATAAACTGATACCTTATTACAGGGCTTGACAAATCCCAAGCGGTAGGTCTCCATGGTAACTAAAAAATTTATATTAGCGCCTAAAATTTTCTGTATGTGATTACTAGCTGGGGGGGGGGGGAAATCACTTGGCTCCTAAAATATTTGATTGACACTTAGATTTTTTCTTGATTCAACAAGCCGGCCTTATTCATAAACAAACAGTCTGGTAGTATTTACCAGCCAAAACTTTCTTGTGAAAAACCAACTTTAAAGCTTTCATGAAATCATGAAGCTTTCTACGCGATTTTGTACAAGCAAATTAGCCAAAAGAAAAAAAAGAGACTTCAGAAGTATTATTTACTTTCTAATTGAAAATTTCTGACTAACAATGATGATTCTAGAGTTTTTAATCCATATTTTATTCTACTGATACGTGCAACTAGAGCAGAAATATTTTAAAAAAGTTATCAGTATTACATGTACTTTGCTCAGGGTTTATCCTCTTCTCTGGTAGCCAACTGTAGAGATCCAGCTGCATGCATATATCATAAAATACACCAATATAATTATTAAATATTGATTAAATAAGTATTAATCTTTACAAATTAATTAAAAACTGCTACTCTATGTATGAATTACCATCAATGCACAAAGGCTAATTGTATTTACCAAGTTTTTACCGGTAAAAAACCCAACCCTAATACTCTCTCACTTTATAGATTACTGGGGTATGAAAATTTTTTTCAAATCTAATTTTTTTGCTTAAAATTAACTGAAACTGCTTATTGATTAAAACAAATCTTGTTGATCATTAAAAATGCATATTTTCATATCACCTAACTGCTTTTTTTCTCCTAATTGACCAAATTTAATTAAGCATTAACGAATAAACTACAAACAAACATTGAACTCAAACTAACTTTATGGATTGATTTCTTTTAGAGAAAAGTGCTTTTATTCATGAGGGTCTCCCCCACTCCCCATTAAAGTGAATGAGTGGTGGCATCTCAGTATCACATATCTGGTGCAGACATGTCAATTTGCTTGATGTACAACCAAAGGGCCATTCAGCACCAACTAAATAAAACTTCTATTGACAAGAATTTTTCTTGCACAATTAATGGATGTGTTTACGACTTGCATGTTGTTGCTGAATAGCTTACACCAGTGATTCCCAACGTGGGCGTTAACGCCCCCTGGGAGAGGCAATGAAATGTTCCAGGGGGGGGGTAGAAGCTATGTGTATAACATAGGATCCTATGGGTTAAATTGCGTTGGGGGGCGTGGGAGAAAAAAATTTCTGAAGAAGGGGGCGATGGGACAAAAAAGGTTGGGAAACTATGGTTTACACATTTTTATTCTTTCACAGATTTAATGGGTTTTGGTAAAAAAACAAGAAAACTCAAAATTTTAATATGAAAAGTAAAGTCGAAAGCCGAATAGTATTTATGTTCGTACAACCTCTAGCATAGAATTCAAGGCTTTACACAAGAAATAATTCCTCTGTTTTTAATGTGGGAAACCCTAGTGTCGCACATGGTAATGCATTGAAAATACTTGGTGCAGTTAAGCGAAGTGCCAAGTTCTCCCTATATTTCTGCAACTTTTTTCCATGCACAAAATCTAGAAGTAGAGCAGTTTTCTTTCTGCATCTAGGGATTAAGTTCAAGTTTTTATTTATCCCAAAGATCTTCTATACGTCTTTAAATTAAGAACTTTACCACATATCAGCAACATGCAAACCATACCAGGTTACATTTACTTCAATATCATTGAATTTATGTAAAGAAAAAACAAAATTCTCAAATTTTTTTGATTTAAATGAATGATTTTTTCTAACAAGTGACTTTAAATTGCCGTACCCTGTAGGTCACTCGCTTTTATGCTCTTTTAGTTGCTCACTTTCTAAATCCCTCTCTTTTAGTTGCTCACTTTCTAAATCCCTCTCTTCTGCAAGTCACTCTTTTAGTTTCTCACATGCTTGCACATTCTCTGGGTCACTCTTTTAGCTGATCGTTAACATGTTTCTTCATTTTCCAAGTTATTTCATGGGCGGAGATACGGGGGGGGGGGGGCATTGCCTTCATGGGGTCAAAGGTGAAGTCGACTGATCTAATGTATATATGAATTGACATCATCGTTCTCCCCAGGAATAATGACCTTTCCCCCCCCCCCACCCAGAGCTCAATCTCCGCCTATGAGTTATTCCCATGCTTACATATGCTCTAAGTAAGTGTTTCGCAACGTTCTTGATGTCGTGCCCCTCCCCCAGTGAAGGTCTGTGCACCATAGACCCCCTGTTGTGCTGGTCGATGCTCTGAGCATTCCCTCCCCGTAGCATCAGAAGGCCAGTGTTGATGCTTCTCTCTACCTGTAAAATTCAAAATGTATTATTTTTTACAACTTGCATATCATAAAAAATTGAGTGAATTAAAATTTCACACTGCAAAATTTGTTATTCGATGCAATGGTAGTAAATGAAAATGATCCTGCAGACCACATATAAAATACTCACAGTTCTCCAGGGGGGCTCTGTTGGCCACAAGTTTAGGGGAAAATGCTTTAGGTCACTGTTTTTTGTCACTTGCTGACCTGGGTTTGTTTTTTTTTGCTCGCTAAATTGCTTTTTCTGTCATTCCCATTCTGCTCGCACCCGTTCTAAATCTTTCTTTGGGTCACTCATGTAGCTACAAACACTTACACTTTTGGTTGCTCTCTGACCCTGTCCTTCTCTATGTGTCACTCTTTTTGACGCTCCCTGTCCTTGGTCTGGAAGTGGATTGATCATTTTGCTGCCATTCTCCCCTTCTGCTTTCATTTTCTTGCCCTTTTTTTCTCCTACTTTCTCTTTTGCTTGCAGAAAAGTCAAACAAAATATGTATGGCTTTTTTATGCTAATGTAATCGATTTACTATTAATTTTTTTTTAATTTCTAAACATATTTACATATTAATTCAAAAGTTGAATCCTTAAGGGGAATTTATTTATTCTTGCAGCCTTTCCAGACAGTAATATTCTCTGTCTAAAAGATTATTAACTAGTGATATATGTACATCTTTACATTCGCGACTTTTTACGGATAGAGAATCCCGAGACTTGGCGTGTTTTTTTTACGTGAAATGTTTTTGATGAATCGAATGTACCGATCCGTATACATGGAATATATTCCATCTTCTATGCGAGTATATTCCAGCTAGCCCCCCCCCCCCCCAATTATTGCTTTCTTGCATTGCCCAGGGGCTTTGTGTGTTCTAAGTTAAGAACAACCATTGGTATAGTCGTTTGGAGCCGACTTTCAACTATAGATCTTTGTAACTACATAAAACATTAAATTTACGTAAAGTACACTCGATGAATAAATCAAAAACTGTTTTGACGTGGGGGAAAAAACTTTTGTCTGAAATCGTCTTTAGTGATCAATTCTTTTAAACAAATGGGAATTTTATGCATGCTAGTTGCGTGTTATATTTTTTCTTCAACTCTTTAGTATAGCATTTTCGCAAAGAAAGAAATCTACACTTCTATTTATTCTCGACTCAGTCGATATTTTTTTCCGTTAGTTTTTTTAATTTTCTCTTATTACGGGGGTCCTTATCACCAAGTGAAACAACGGTTACGTTTGGAAAGGAAATTTGGTATCAATTCAGTGGAATTATGTGTTACTGTAAACGTTGAATGTCGAAAAAGTGCTTGATTTTTTTCTGTTCGTGCGTGAGCTTGATCCAATTATACTCGGATTGTGATACTATAATTCTGCCGTTTTCCGCTGCCTGGTTGTTTCTCCCTCGGTTTTCATCACTGCGTCCGTAAATAGAAAATAACAGTTTCATCTAGAGTGGAGGTTCTCTGGGTAAAGCTATATTTATTTTTTTAAATAGACCTTCTAGTGTGATGGCGGGGTCAATTTGGATGCTTGCCAAACATTGAAAAGGCATAGCAGAAAAGAGCTTGTGAAAGTAAGTTCATTATCCTCTTGAACATCCGGGTTTGGCATTTTGTATGAGTTGGGATCTTAGAGGAAATATATTATTACCCTTATACCACCTCTAAGGCTGGGATATCGCTACGTATGAGTGGAATAAATGCATGCGTCCAACACGTTCGTATCAATAAGTACAATGGTTCGCATTCACTTTGCGTTCAGTACTCGACGTTGAAATTTATTTTTCTTCTGTCGGATTTTCCCAGCTCTTAGTCTATCATTAATTATGCAGTCATACTCGATGATTCGAATATAGTTCGCAACCTACGACGGTCATTTTCATGCATGAGCGCAAATAAGATTGGTGGGTTGAGGAGCAGTTCTATGAGTAGAAGTGAATTCCGAGCGGTTCGTTTAGACTTGTACATCGGTAAACGCGTAGTGTGGCAAAAATATTCGGTAGTGAATCAACTCACGAAGAATACTGTACTTATTAATATGCAGTGTGTATTATATTTACGTATTACTCGGAAAAGAAGTGCATGATTTATATTCCCGATTATAAGACAGACTAAGGTTTGGTTTTTTTTCTTAATTTTCTTCTGGAATACTGGTGGAGTCGTTTTATCCGATAGTGAGAAAATGCCCATCACTTGCCCGTGTTGGAATGGATATTCCAAAGCCGTCTTGTCGGGTTAATGCGGTATATGTACATTTTGTTTCTTGTAAATAATTTCGAAGCGTAGTGTTGCAGCTTTGGGACTCCCGATGTTAATCGTTCTTCGTTCAATTAGCTTACCGGAAATTCCCGTCTGAACGTCGCTTCGCAATCCACTAGGAGTCAGTACATCAAAGAAACTGAATCATTCGCGCGCATGTTTGGACGGATTTTTTTTTTCCGACGTGCATTGCTGTGTGGTGCAATGATCGGCAATACGCGCTCTTTACATGAAACAAGCTGCTAGACCACTTAAACCTCCCTCCGTTTCAAGTTTTGCTACTCTTCTCTTTTTGTTTTTGTTGGGGCTTTGTTTTAAGCCGCTGTCAGTTTTGCGCGCTGCGGTGTCGCTCAGCGCAGCGAGCGTGGACCCGGCCTTAGAAGATGGTCTTGGTCCTGGAAAGTGTCTAATCATAGACATAAGATTAAGTAAACTGCTCATCCTATTTATTGTCTGATCCCCCCCCCTTTTTTTGAAGCACGCACACGCCCACCCCTCCCACCGCCACCACCACGACGAGTTGAATAACAAGAGCATAGTAGTCGAATCCCGTTTTAACGATTACCGTTATAGCGTTTGTTAATCTCATTTTAACAAACATTTTTCTAATTTCCCAGATAAGTTTACGTAGGAACAATACAAAAACCTGGAATTCCTTTATAACGAAATTTCGTTATAACGAAGTGATTTCTCCGGTCTCTTGGAGTTCGTTATAACGGGATTCGACTGTATTCACAACTTGGCGGGATATCTTTGTACTTGGTAACACATTCCTTGTAATGCACAGAGGGTGGAGGAAATTTAGATTTGTCGGAAACGAAATTGTATGCCAAGCCTCTATCAGCCGGACACTTAGCAGAACAAAATATGCAAAAAATAAATATGAAAGCTTAAAAGAAAAGGAAATTTAATTCACAGAGGTGAAAGATAATTTTGCCACCTTTGATAAATGTTTTATTGCAACCTAAACTGCTGCAGGATTTTGGCATATCTTGTGATTTTTCAAACACTCATAGTGTCCACATGTGTAGTAGCCTTTGGAATAACAAGGAATTTCTTCTTCCTACTCCTGAAAGGAGGTGGAGTTTTTTGTTTCCCACACATAACCATGAGTGGGAAACAAAAAGCAACCCTGCATGCACGATCTAGTGTTATATCTAAGTCTCTAATGTCAGTGTCACTTGTGGAAGAAACAATTTTATTACCCTCTTCTATAAAAAAAACGCTCTAAAAATTTCTTCTCAAGGAAAAAATATTAGGTTTATATACCTACTTGTGTAAACCAAATACCTACTTGTTTGATGCTGATAATTTTTTTAGTTAGCACATAATTCAATTTATTTTCTTCTACAGTTACTTTTAGGGCTTGACAAATCAAAAAAATTTATGTGCCAGACAAATTTCTCAAAAGCCAACAACAGTTTTTCTCCCAAGAAAAAGTCCTAAAACTTGTGGACTCCTTTTCATGTTGGAAGACATAATTCATAATGAAATCAGAAAATTTTGTGTTATTCTCATACTCTGATTTGAATCAAATGTAGGAAATTTTAAGTGCCAATGTATATAATTTTATGGTTGCCATAGTCTTTTCAAGCCCTGGTTACTTTTATGGTTTTTGAAGTTTGAGGAAACTAAAAATATCCCAAATTAATTGGTACTTTTTCTCATTTTTTTGTAGCACTAACTTCGAAGAAGTTGACTTATCCAAAGGGCATCAATATAGACCCCAAGATTCTGATTTAGCAATATCTGGTGCAGACTCAGTAACGCAAGTCTGTAGCAGCATCAGAACACTTACAAAAAGTAGCACAACTTCATTTGTACAGGTAAAGCATACATATACATGCATGTAATTAACTTCTGTGCTTTTCATTTGACATCATTTTCATGTTCTTGTTTGAACATTTTTATCTTGATTCATGTATATTAGTAAAATTTTAATCCTAAATCACGGTATAGTACACTCTTGACTCTAACTTGGTTAAAAAAAACAATTCTATGTTTTAAAATGAATAATTTACTTTATATACCAAGACATTGCAAGTGTAATCTATTTGTGTAATCATTTTTCAATGAACAATAAAATAAATTTATAATGAATTAAACCTATGTTTTATGTTAATATTTTGTATATTTTAAAAGTTTATGCACCCATACTGTACAGTATGCATCATTTTATGTTTGCAATTAAGTTAGACATAAAATTTATCTTAAAATGTGTATTTTATCATTGAACTTCCTTCTGTAATTAATTTTTAAAACACATAATAAACATTTATAAAGTACTGGCCTGTACTTAGAGGTAAAAGAATATGAATAATAGAGGGTTTTGGTATATAAAGGAGATTTTTAATAGTATGGGTGGGGTGAGAATTTATAGAACTCTGGTCTATCCACTTTTTATTTTTTGTTATCCAGACTGCCCTTCTGTCAGATTGGACTAAATAGATGGGAGTCTACTGTATTTTTCTTTAACTGCCACCAATAGAACTTTGGTTATGTCCAGACGAGCTACAATATTAATTCAGTCATCAATTCTTAGATTATGATTCATCATAATTATTTTTTGGATTTATATGCCTGTGTAGGTAGACTTCATGCAGCCACCCCTCTTTTATGGCCTAATAATAATTCCCCCTTGTATAATGAAAGTGCATTTCAAACCCCCTGATTAACGGTCACCCCCTATTTTACAGTCAAATATTTTTGTCCCGCTGGTGTCCGTAAAAGGGAGGCTTACTGTACTTATTTAATAAAATTCGGGACACACACATCCACATTTTTCTAGAACTCTTTGATATCTCCTTGAGATGTTAAGGAGGGGTATCCGGCCCTTCAATGTACAATTTTTTTAAGTGGACTCCCCCCCCCCCCCCCTTTTTTTTTTCAGACCACAGGTATTTTGGAAGGACATGAAAAAAGCTGGAATAGCATCAGATCTTCGTCTTTATTGAATACTGATGACAAAAAATGCCAAAATGTGAACATTCTCGCCGCAAATCTAGGGACTGGAATTAGCAGTTCTAAATCGAATTCTTTGAACAGTACATCTGGGTATGTATGTAAAGCTTTTGAATTGAACAACAATACACCCATTCATTTACCCACAGCCAGAAAAACTTGTTAGCTATTCTGCTGAATTATAATGTTTTTTTTTTGTAGTCTCCAAAAGTAGCAAATGTGTACTTTGCATGTGTGATAGTTACATTTGTCATCTGTCTGTACCTCCGACATAAATTAATAAAAAAAAAAAATTCTCAAACATCTGTAAAATATTAGTCATAAAAGATCCATTTATTGATATGAAATACACTTATATTTAATTTTTTTATGCTTTAATAATTTAGGAACAGTAAATTCCTTTTAAGTTTTTTTTTTCATGTACACAGGCTTCATGAGAAAAAAAAAAATAGTTTCTCTTCACAATAATTATTTTTAACCCCTGTATTTAATGCATGGGAAAAATTAATAAAGCAGATAGATATATTTGATAGTTGTTATTTTAAAATTTAAGCAGTTATATTCGAAGAGGAATACTGTGCCACAACTTCACTGAGGTGTCTTATAGGTCAAATCTAGATTCAGAGTTCCAAAAAGTTAATGAGACATTCAATGAGTCACGAACAAATGTATATTGTTACACAGTTAGAATTTGTGTAGAGAGAGACAACAGCAGTTGTATTAATGTCTGAATTGAAATCTAATATTGGAAATATATTTTGCTTCCTGAACATTTGAAAATTATAATGTCATTTGTCCATCAAATCAATTAAAAATGAACCTTAACAGTAATCTGAATGCCAACTAGTCACTTCATACCTTAGACCAGCAATGCAGATTTTTCTTTTCTTTTACGAAAAAATATTTTTATCGTAAATTTTAAGGATATACAGTTAAGGCGCAGTAAGAAAAAAAATTGTAATAAACAGAAAACTAGAGACAGCAAAAAAAACATTGCGATTTATTTACACGCACACAAGGCTGCATATATTGTATTCAATCTCGAAAATGTAAATAAATATATACAGGGTGTTCCAAAGTATGAAAAACAAGTGTTTCAAAAGTTTAGGCATAAATCAAAAAATCAGTTTTTCCAGGTTCTTAGATCATATGCAAAAATATTTTACATATTTATAGAGTCACCTTAGCATCAGATCACTTCAAGTTGTTTTTTTCATGGACAGAAAGGATTTTAGAAACTGTATACAAAGAAAACGATGATGTCTTTATCACTGCTCTCATCTCCATAACAGGTTGGTAATCTTTTCCATTGTTGATTACTGATTGGGATAAGATAGCCTCGCACGTTCTCTATTGGATGGAGTTCTGGGCTTAGGGCTGGTTAGTGCAAACAAGGCAAAATAAAGTTAAGCCACCCCTTTGTAGAAGTGGAAATATTTATTGGGGCACTATTTTGTTGAAATACCCATTTATTTCACTCTGATTATTTTCCCTGGAATCTGGAGTTACTGGATTATTTTCAGAGTTTTGGAAAAGACAAGATTTTCTTCCTTGAAGTAGAAAGATATATAAACCATTCCAGACTTTCGTAACCATTTGTTTCTTATAGACCTATGGACTTATTAACCAGCATAGTCTTTCATTTTCAAAGGTTGGTTTTTGTGGCAGGTGAACTAGGGCAAACCATTTTTTTCAAAACGATATGGTTGATACCTTTGGTTTGATGATGAATGGTTGACATATAATTTTGTGCTAAAGGCCCGTCTTTATCTGACGCAGAGGCATTTTCTGTCCAAATGACATTTCTACAACCCACTTCACTTTAGTCGTAGTACGTGGCCTACATCGTGATTTTGGCTCAGAATCTATATTACTGACTTGCACAGCGTAAATACTTAATTCTGGCCATTGTAAAACATTTTAAATTCCATTAACACCCTTACTTTTCGCTTTCATCATTCACAATTTGCAAACTTCTGTCTTGGTTTTTCTATAACTGACATTTTGATTTAGTGATGAAATTGGCAATTCTGCTTTCATATCACATGCTTGACTCATAATCTTGATTGTACAATCACACACAGCCATTAATTTTCATAAAATAATGTTTGTGCCTGAACTTTTGAAACATTAATTTTTTCATACCGTGCATATTCTATTTACATTTTTGAAATTTGATACTATTGTGTGTTTGCGTGCGTGCACGCCCGTGTGTGTATGTTTTTTTAGCTGTGTCATCTAGTTCTGTTTCATTACAATTTACTTACTGTGACTAAACTGTGAAACAGACTGTATTCATGTGTATGATTTCCTACTGACCTAATTTTTGCATATACCAAGATGGATGGTTTATATTTTGCTCCCAGTTTTAATTTTAAGTCTCAACTTTAAATAACTTCATGTTCATCAATATAATCCTTTAGCCCTAGATTAATTGTAGGCATAGATTTCCATAAGGAAATTTTGATTCTGAACAGGAATCAAATCTAATTTTCATATAATCAGGAATCTCATCCGATTGGTCTATGGTTTCAACTTTTTTTTAACACTTGCTCACTGCATATGTACTAAGTTATTTATACCATCATTATCTGTCTAATATGTGGTTAAAGATTGTTTTTCCCCCCCCCCCCCTTTACTATAACAACTTACGTTTACAGTATTGAAAAAAAACTTACGTATACATTTGAATATTTCAGAAGCTTATCATCCATTACTTGGGGACAAATGGCTAGGACACTGTACAAGAAAGGCAGTCAATCTCTCTCGCAGACTTTTGCCTCTGAAGCTTCAGAAACCCCAGAATTTGTGCCTTCTTCATTATTTCAAGAAAGTATGTAGAAAAATTCTTGAAATTCTTTCAAGTTTACTTATGCATAGAAAAATTCTTATGTTTTGGCAACTTATCGCTGTACTGGCAAGTTTGAATTGGCTCAAAAATCTTCATTCTTAGGGACTACACAAATAGAATTAAAGCAAATTATTGATTTTTGTTTCATTTGGATTATTTTATTGTGTATTTTTTTAAAATTAAAAATGGTTTTCACTTTGCTTACTATGTCTGACACTTCTTATTTCTATTGAACAAAATTATATTTAAAAACATTATTCTAACTTTTAAGGATTAAGAAGTGAAATAATGCTGTAAAAACATCTGGTGTAAATCTCTTCAGGAAATCTAATCAAATACGGGAAACATTGGCGTTTCCAATTTCAAACCACTGGAAACCATGAGAAATGCAAAATGAAAAGGTGGTTTCATTATGAAATAGCTTGACTGGAAATGCTTTATTATTCAAATTATTAAAGTGTGAAACTGTATATATTTTAAAAAAACGTATTCAATAAAAAATTATTATTTTAGTGACAATGACAATTCAATTTTTCCAAACTTTAGCTGTTTAATTTATATTCATAATTTGTAAACTGCACCCGCAATCATTGGTGATAAATGCTGAAAACTTATATACGCAAGTATTTTATTTAAATCCATAGACTTTTTTGTAAATAACTCTTCAGAGCAGGATTCATATTTTGCACGAATTGGAAGTTTTAGCTGGTAATGTTCACATAATTTTTTTTTATGCATGTGACCCATCGTGAAATCATATTTTAAGTAATTGCTCGTCATTCCTTAGTGGAAGGATATTTCTAAAGTCAATGGCTGTAGAGATATCGGCTGTCCAAACAATTCAGGACAGCCCTGGATATAAAATTCAATTTATATGATATAGAAAAAGAAAAAATATGTGTTCCAGGTAAAATTTCAGTTACATAAAAAAATTGTCACTATTTATTGCTATAATCATGTATGTTTGTGTAATCTACCTCAAAGCTACGTTTTAGTCAGTTCTTTTTGAGTATCAAATTCTCAATGAACTGATTAAAACTGCCAAAAAATTGTGTGTGAACTATAAATACTTGAAAGAAATTTAAATATGCACATTAAAAAAGTTGTAAATGAGATGAACAAAACCACCAATTTTTTAATTAACACATTGTAAAAGAATTCATGGCATCTTTTAAATCCTAAACAATATTTCATAGAATCTTTTGTTCTTCAATATGTGAATAGTGTCTCAATAAGAATACTCAATGATATCAATATAGTTCCTATAATCAATAAATTTTATTTCATAACTAACTGTAATACCCGGCGCTGCCCGGGTTTCTTCAATGAGGCTTGTTTGGATCACGTGATATCTCCCTCTCTTTTTCTTGAGGGACATATAAACCGTGTCCAAGTTAACCAATATGGCGACTTCCTGCGCGATTCATGAAATAAACAAATTTAGATTTACAGAAATGTAGAAATGAATATATATTTTTCCTTTTTTAAGGGGCGCTATTTCGATAAACCTCCACCCCCTGAACTTCAAGTTACCCATCTGCCTGTTTTAGCTTTCAAAAAATGCTTAATTAAAGCTGTGGAATTTTTTCGATCCACTTTTTACGGGCTCATAACTAATTTTAAAATATCTTAACCCATATGACTTTATGTAAATAAATATCAAAAGACAATACGGAGACATTAATTTTCATGCTTGAGAAGATGACTAAATTTCATAGTCTTCTTGATAAGTTCGAATTTTAACTCATACAAAGTTTCACATTTTATGGTAATTTATGACATAAAATTAGGTCAAAATAATGCAAGTTTTTTCTTACTGATGTCACTCAAGCAAACATAACCAAAAATTTTCACATGTATCATATCTTGCTACCAGGGTTGTAGTGATTTAAATCAACTGATTTTTTTTTAAAAATCACTGAAAAATTATCTGTTGCAATTGAATAAAATTATTTATGCAGCTCTAAAGTGATTAAATTTTTATTAAATTATTTTAAAAATTAATTTAAATATTATATTTTCAGATATTTTTATATTATAACATGTATATTAATATGTATATCATATATCAGAGATACCATAGTCATACCAATTTAGGTGATAAATGGTTACCCAAGATTTACAATGATGAAGTTAGAGGATGTAAGGTTGACTTAGAAAATTAAAAATTGCATGGCGATGGATGGATGTACAAAATGAATAAATTCTGTGTTATCAAATGGTGTGGTAAAGCCATCCATGTTGATACTATTGACACGTCCGGCTTATCACATGCTGGAAATTATTTAGCAAATGTGGTTTTTAGTTCAGTGAAGTCAACAGAAGAAAACTTCAAATGTAAAATATCAAGTTTTGTTACAGACAGTTTTATTACTGCAAATATGTTTTCTTCCAGAAAGACTAGATGAAAAGCGTGGCTTTTCGGGACTTGCATATTGGTACAGCGCCCACATTTTAAACTTCTTAGCCGAAGATTTGGTTAAAACTAATGTAACAGAGCATGTTACAAGTATATTTAGATACTTCCGCAATCTCAAAAGCATGGTATCATGTGTAAAATGAAAGTGCATTGGTTTTCCTGCAGAGGTATGATGGAATACTTATTGTGATTCTCTTGAATCTTATGTTAAAAATTTGTCAGTTGTTACCAAAGTTTGTGAAGACCACAGATCTCAGATAGTAACATCTCTAGTGAAATCTCAAATATTGATTCAAAAAGAAATGGCAAGGACGTAATTGCAATTCTGAAACCAATAACCAAAATTAACGATTTTGGGCAAAGGAACACACACACACACAACTGTTCCATAGCTGAATGTGTATTGGCATGGAAAAAGCTGCAATTGAAGATAAAAGAAGCATCAACATCAAACAATAAAAAGGTTTTGTCATCAGAATATAAAAATATGTATGAACAATCATTAACAGATGCACACTTTGCTGATTTATTCTAAGCTCATCAGTGTTAACTTCTAATAGGGAATTAATGGTCTTGAATTTATCAAACAAAAATGTGGCTCTGGTTTCTTGGCAATTACATTAAAGTTTTTGGGAAAGTCTGAATCATTTCATGCTAAAACAAACTTTTTTTCACCCTAAGGTTGTTGATACAATGTCTGATTTTGAGTGGTGGAATAGTTTTATAATGTTTTGGGCCCCAAAGCAGAATATGCCGAATTCTGCGGCGTACGTCGCAGAACAATCATTGCTATTGCAGAACAATCGGGAAGAGTTTTAAGAAAAATGTAGAAAACACTATTATGGGAACTGCAGAATATTTCCAGTCAGTCGAGGGCTTATTGCAGAACAATGCAAAACATTCTGCTTTGGGGGTTTTGGGTAAAGATACAATTACAGAGAGTGATATGTTATTTGTAAACATGCTAACTACAGTCAGATCACTGATGCCTGTGTTGAAAGGATTTTTTCAAGGGTGCAGTTCATTCCAAATAGCGAAACAGATTAAGAGTAGACAAAGCATCCCAAACTAGTGTTTCTAATGAAACAAATGAACACACAGGAAAACAAACGAAATTCACAACGGGTAAAATTATTTAATACTTGATATAAGATATCTATTCAAGAAATGTTTTTTTCCCTCCTTTTCTTAATAAAATGTTCTGAATTATTTTACAAGTATATGTGCGTGTGTGATTTTTTATCTTTAGTTTGCAAATATTTTTTAAATAGTCATTATTTTTGTAAGTTTAAATTTCTTTAATGTTATATTCTTTAGAAAAGCGTAGATTAGGGATTAGTGTGTTAGTAATATATATATATATATATATTACTATAGTAATATATATATATATATATATTACTATAGTAATATATATATATATTACTATAGTAATATATATATATATATATATTATATATTTTGTTTAAAAAAATCAATAAAATCAAAAAAATCTGATTTAAATCAAATAAATCAATTTTTAAAAAAAAATCAACAACCCTGCTTGCTACTACTTAGAAAGTTTTAAATCATTGTCAGATTATGAGGAATCGATATCAGAATTGTCCAAGTGGTTTTTACCTATAATGGAATTGCTTTGGACAGGAAAAATTTAGAAAAAAAAGAAACTTTTCTCCAGAGAGAAATTTAGAAACTAAAAAAATCCAGTTTTTTTCATTTTTGGTGTAATTGTCATTTTATCTTCAGTTGAGTCCATTTGTCAAACAGAAAATTTTTATTTTCTAGTCTTCACCCGATAGAACAAATATATAAAATGTATTTAGCAAATTATCTTCACTCACTTTTGTGCCTTTTTTACAAGAATTAAGAATTTTGTTTTTTTTAAGTGGCAAAGCTCTGAATGGATTATTATTTTTTTAAATACTTACAGCCTCTCATTCTAAGCAAGATGCTCGGAACTATTCTTCCGGTCAGTCATACTTGCATGAAGAGCAGTTGGTTCGAGGAAGAATTGATCATCGTAGAAGTAGGTTTACAGAAAAATATGGAGCTGGAAACAACCACCATGGCCAACAGTATCACTCTAGAATAGCGTGGCAATATGGTGATAAAGAAAAAGATTATGGTGATTATTAGTATTGTTTTACTTATTTCAGTTACTTATGTTGTGCTGCTTACCTTATTTGTATTCCATGTGCTATATTGTAACATGAAATATAATTTTTTTTTTTGCAATAGAGGAAAAGAGGGCAGGGGTAGAGAGTTCACCAATTTTTCATCACCAACATACAGGTGTTTTGCGACGTGCTAGGAAAGAGGGCTCGATTGTTGACGGGATAACCATGAATTGATGTGTTGACAACATAATTTACTCTTTGTGCATTATGATTCATTTAACCCTTTCTGGCGTGATACCCTTTGAAGTTGGAATTTCACAAAAAAATTGTAGGCAGTCTATTCAGGCCTAGAATAGTACGCAGGTATAATTTTGTAAAGATTGTACTTTTTTGATTTTATGGGTGTATCCAACCTCGAATTCAGGACTATATTTTAGGCAAATTTTGAATGTAAAAAGTTGAAACCTACAGAATAAAGAGATTAGTGTACAGCCAACAAAATAACATAGACATTTTTTTCATAAATCCTTTTTATATTCAAAAAAAACTTCGAAAAGCATGGATTTGCTTGTGTGGTGCTGTTATCTAGTGTTGATAAAGAAGGTTCAAAGTAATCCCTAAGATAATTTTCATTTTACTTATCGTTTATTTTCTTTGTTTGAAAAGGGAATTTTTAGGTGTGCCCAAACTGGGCACACTGAGTCTGAAATGGTTAGTTGTTGGTTTTAGAAATGGTATGATACATTTTCTCAAGGGTTCTCAACCTTGGCTTCGCTGATCCTTCTCTGGTGCTCCATGGATGCTTCAGGAAAATAAAATAAATCAGTAAATTTGAAGAATAAATTTTAAACAAAGTAGCCTACAGGACTTACAATGTCAGGACAATTACAATGACAGGAATTGCCAAAAAGTATGGAATTCCAAAATTTACATTGAGTTCTCTAATCAAAGATCATTTTTGCGGCAAGGGATTCCAGCGCCATTCCACCATCTCGGAAATATTTCAGACAACCAAAATTTTCGCCAAATTTTATCTTACACATCAATTCCATGGAATCTTATATTTACCAAAATTTTGCAATGAAGGAAACAAAAATGATTTTTTGGGAAATGAAAATTGATTTTTATTTTCTGCACTTTTTCCATCGTCTCTCCTATTTACAAGCTCTTGATTTTACAAACTAATTATCAAGTCCGTACGTGTTCGTAAAAATGAGTGTCAACTGTATATGCTTTATATTGGATTGCTGTATTTCAGTTATATTTTTACACATATTTTTTATGGGCATCTTTTTTTCAGCCACCTCGGGTGATTTGCCTGTTATGGCCTTTGTATGTGTTATTGAAATGGTTTCGATATATTTCATTGGCTTGCCTAATTAACGCCTTAGTCCATCGAAAGAAATCAGCTACTTGCGTATTTAAAGAAAGAGCTACTTGTGTACTACTTGCATACAGCTACTTGTGTATGCAAGAAAACAACTTTCATCAAATTAATTGAAATCGGTGAGTGATGGATGGCCAAAGAAGTGCACTGCAGTTAGAATCATCTCTTTGAATTCAGTTTTTTCAAGACTGGCAATAATGTTTACCTTCAGATTGATCTGACCCAATCTTCTAAAATGGAAGTTGTTGCCCAAATGATATTCTAATTGACTGGACTCTATTATCACACAGTAATTTTTCCCATCTCAACAATAATCCTATGACTCTCAAGAATTATATTTGACTTAAAAAAGGGAGACCTGATATATATATAAAATTACTTAACTTAGAGGTAGGATATTGCTGTACTTTAACAGCCTTCATCTCACAGTACTATTGAATATAACTTTTCCTACTGCTGTGACAGCTGTAATTGGGATATCTTGTGTGGTCACTTGGCCATTGTGTTTGACCACTATTCATTTTACTGGTTATGGGGAGAGGGTGTTATAGCTGTGCACTGATGCAAAATAGGTGTTTGAATCCTTGTTTATTGGGATAGAAATTGTCTCTGTAATAAATTATTTGGCCCCAAGCATCCAGGGAGCATAATATTCCTCCAGAATCTTTCAAACATATTCTTAGCGTAAAAAAAAAAAGAAAATATTGCTGTATAACCTAAAATGAACACTGCAGAACAATTTTCTTCAAACACTAAAACTGTGACTAATTTTAATGATTTTTATAAAGCACACACACACACACAAGTTATGATTGGGTACATTGATTCTTATTTGCACATAGCCACCAATTTAAAATGATAAGTATTTCAATGAACTTGCTATTGTTGAATCTACTGTTTAACTTTAATGCATGAAATTCTTTGTCTTTGCAGACAACTCGGGTGATGAAAGTGATTCTGCATCTAGCCGGACAACAACAATCTCAGGCACAGAAACAGAAGGTAACTTGTCATAATTTTGAATGACATTGAATTAATCAGTTTGTCTTGAATTGATCAAATCGCATATATTTTTACTACTCAGTTTTGATGTTTTCTTTCTTTAACAGGATATCTTCGTTACCTATTGTTTTGGAGGAAGTATCTATATTTTGGCCTTAGCAAACCCACACATTACGATTTTGAGAATTTATCAAGGTGAGCGAATATCTCAATGACACTTAATTTGCTTTATAATAATTATTGTATTATAATAAAGCCAAAATGTTATTTTTATTTTCATTGATCACAAGTAAGATTTACTGTCGCCATTCATAACAACCATGCATTATAGCAACTGTTCCATTATAATGACAATACCATAATTCCCATATATTTTGCTATTCATCCTATGCTGTTTTTCCTTGAATGTAATGACCTGCAAAAGTTTATTCCATCTGATACAATGATTCTGAAGGCTCTGCTGTACCATTACTTTTGAAAAGAAATGAATAAAATCTGTTCTTAAATGGTTTTGACCTTGTCCTTTGATATTAAGGAAAATTTTCAGTGTGATCTGCTTGTAATGGCAAAACATACAACAGGGTGGGAGATAAATACAGATATAACTACCCCCATTGTTCTGCCGAAAATGAACGTTATATTTGGTGGTCTACACATCAAAGGGAAAACATATAGGTATATCATCATTGAAAAACATTTGGGACTCATCTTTTCCATCACTATAATGGAATGATTGCTATGACATGGGGTCATTGTAACGAGCATCGTTTATATCTGTGTATGACTGACCCCTCTCCAATTCAACACTTGGGTTCCTTGGAATCCAGATTGAGAAAAAAGTGCAAGAAAGGTTTTGACCATGACATAAGGATATGTTGCAGGGGTGGGAACTCTGCAGCAATTGCACCGCACTGCATCAAAATTAACAACTTTCGCCATCCTGGTCCAATAGTGTATTTTTCTGCGCCAAATAGCAAATTTTGTTTCAGTATGCCCGGAATTTTGGAAAGCACGGCAAAAATTGTTTGTTCCTGCGGGCTGCGAAATGATTCTTTCCAAGAAGAGTGTGTTTTATTCCACTGTACTTGAACTATCGGGCTTTCCATCGCGAAACCCCGATAATATTTGTGATCGTGCAACTGAAGATGGTTTGCAATGGTCTTTCAGCTTTAAAGCGCAAATATGAGCCAGTTTACATTTTCAAAAAAAAAAGAAAAAAACGTCACTGGAAGCAGCAGAAATTACTAGTTGATCATCATTGCGTTAAATACCGATGCTTCATAAAATTTTCATTCCGGGAGTAAAAAGAGCATGTCCACCGAATTATGAATGCTAATTTAGAAACTTAAGAGATGTAACTATTTAGAGACATAAATCGCAGATGTTGCTGAATAACGAGTGTTAAATCGCCAATGTCGCCAAATAACGGGTGTCAGATCGCCAATCTCGCAAAATAATGAGTGCTGAATCACTAAACATTGTGTTTATTCTTCCGAAACTCTCTCCCATTTTGCAAAAATTTCTTTCCGAGTATAAAAAAAATTGAAAACTTATAGGGAAGTTTTTAGCCCATTTGAAGTGCTGCTGTTCCAGACAGCAAATGTTGTCCTCAGTAAGCAAAAACCATCTTAAATAGACGGATGTGAAAACTTTTATGACAGCCGCTCTTTCGAACAAGGTATCAAAAGCTTGAAACACCAAAAACAAGCTGATGAAAAGATGTTTGATGACAAAAGACAATGCAGTTGTTTTATTTTTAAAAGGGGTGAGGGTTAACAAAAATATTTTTGTAAGTTAATTTTGCTGCGTAAATTTATAAATATCTGCTTTGAATCCTATATTTTGCTTCTCCAAAACTGCTCTGAATCCTGAATTTTGCTGCTTCGAAATGGACTTTGTCACTTCCCACCCCTGATGTCCAATAAGCATTCATAATGTATCACTCAGATGAGGGGGAGACAGTGTTCATTCTCACTCTCTCAAATTAAGAGTAACATAATATTACCCTTGGACTTTAAATTGTGTGTACATCTGTCTTTATTATTACTATTTTATTATTTTTCTACTTGATATATATTCCTTGCAACTCTACACTTTTTCAAAATATTTTTTATTCCATGAAAATATTGAATTTTCTTAAGAGGCTAATTTTCTTTTATAGCTCTAACCATCCGTTTGGGGGGGGGGGTCATTATAACAAACAGTGCTATATCTAGATTTTATGTTATTGAGAGATGTTTTCTTTCCATCTCTTTACAAGTGATGTGGTGTACTGACTTTATGTATTCATCAATGTTTTAGTATTATTAAAGATGGAATTATTTATTTTTTTTCTTTAAAGAGGCCATTTCTTTTCTATTTTTGTAGGATATCCGCCTTTGGAAAGAAGAAAGCTGTCATATTACTACTCCTACCTTTGTTAATTTGGTTTGTTGTTGGTAAGTGAATTATTTTGGGGAACTAAATTGTTTGCTTTTTGTACTAGCAAATACATCATAACGCAGCACACCAAGTCTGTTCCTAAAGCAATGAGAATTATTTGGATATAATTTTTTTAAATTGAATGCGCAATCACACTTCATATTCTGGAGAATAAACTCCTTGTGATTGAATACAGTGATTCTAACTTTGCTGTTGTGGTTCAAAGAAGTTTAGGAGTCATGTTAATATCTTTCACAGGAACTACCTGAGCACAATCAACTTTTCCAAAACAATGTCTTTGCAGGATGGTTTTGAGCTTGAAGGATAGAAGGAAATTGCATGGAACCCAATTACATTGTAAAAGAAAATTACCTTTTGGGTGAGATAATACAAATTAAAAACAACGTAAATGAACCCAACTATATGAAGTTCCTTCTTCAGCAGAGAAAAATAGAAAGATAGCAAAAACTCTACATAGCAGGTGCTATTTGCTATTCAAGACAAAGAGTCAAAATGAAATGACCGGCCATGTGAGAAGGAGGGGGGGGGGAAAGAAAAATATGGTGAAGCCAATCACAGATGAGCAGATGATGAAGAAAAAAAAGTATAGTGAAAACTGTTGTCAGATTTTTGAGAAGAGTGGTATACTAGTTCGTTCGTCTGTCATTCACAAGTTGGTTTGAGTTTGATTGTGTTGTGTTGCTATGCTTCCACACATCTTGATCTTGACTTGACCTGTGTGATTTCTTTTTATTCCCAGCTTCAAAACTCTTTTGAAATTATGTATTTTTTATTTATATTTTAAAATGCCCAGGCAGTTGCAACAAGCGACTTGAATAACATATTTTTATGGGCATCTTTTTCTCCGCCACCTCATTGGGCATTTTGCCTGTTGTGGCATTGTATTTGTATAAAAAAAAAATTCCCTATTGCTATGAAGAGAAGAGACCATGCTGGAGAATTTTTGTATTATATCAAATAGAGCTTATTTTGAAAGTGATAAATTAAATCATGTCCAATAATTTTATTTTTCAATTATTCTCATTATTCTTTATAGACCTTATGCAAAATTTTATTTTGTTACAAAAATGCAAAATTTAAAAACAATAATAGAAATTTTTTTTTGTTTAAAACTTTTTGTCCATTTCATTGGTATTTGTTTTTGTTTAATCATTTAATGTATTTATGCTTGGCATTCACAGGTGCTCTCAGGCAAGAAGATACGTTCGTCCATTTGACAAAACCAGTTGTTCGTCCATTTGAAACATTTTATACTTACATGTTGTCATTTATGTACATGAAAAGCAAGAGCGATGATCTTAAAAGTGTGAGTTTTCATTGTTTTAGTGATACACTTATCATAAAAGCAGTTTCTTGTTGAATTTTAATTTAAGGGCTCCTTAACCACATTTTAACTTCAACTTTATACAGTAGACTCTCAGTAACTCGACACCCCAAAAGTGTCAACAAACATGTTGACTTAAGCGGATGTCGAGTTAGCAGGGTTTCAATCTAAAATTTTTGTCCAATCGTTTTTGTGTACATAATTATATACATTCTAACAATTGTATTAAATAAAATGCTAATTCTCATTAATTTTAATTCCGGGTAGTTTCAAAATAGAATCAAAATGTATAAAAAAATTTACCTCGTGAAAAATAATCAAGTACATTTGCTTGTTTTTCTTTCCGAAGAGAAAACAATTTTTTTTTAGCTTTTTCTGACTGTGTAGGAAGCGACGTGTCACATCTAGAGTTTTTAGTGCATCATGAAGAGATGGTGCAGTTATTCATCTAATACTTCTTCATCTAAACTTTGATTCTTTGTTCGAAACATGAAACACTTGCTTTGTGTGATTGATTCTAGAATATCGTTGTCTGCTAAAAATCCTGAAGTTACAAGATCAGAGTTAACACTCACAAATTCATCGTCGATACAATCACCCATAGTGTTATTTATGCTTTCTTCACACTTAATCTGGGAGGAATCTTCAGAAGAAATAATCTTTTTATTTTAATTAATTAATTTCCTTTAAAGAAATAATCGTTCTCCAAAGACTCAGAATAAAAACTAACATGACGGAAGCAGTTCCAAATCGTGGCACTCATACCTGAGTTCTATGCAGAATCAATCATTTCAACTGCATCTAAAACAGAAATTTTTGCGTCCATTTTAACATCCACAAATTCACAAATTTTTTGTCTGTAATTTTCTGTAAAAAGTTTTCATACTTAGGATAATTCCTAATTTCCTTGATTGAGACTTGCAAAATCTTTTGCTTTCTCTTGAGTTATTGATCCTGATAATGGGATTGAGTGAGATCAAGGGATTTGAACCACAAAAGAGTTGCTTCCTTTACATAGCTGAATTATGATTTCTTATGCGTTTTCTGCTTGGTTTATAAGAAGATTCAAATGCTGAAAAAAAATTTCCCTCATTTTTAGCAAATGTTGAAATAGGTTCCATGCATCTCCATATTCTTCGGCAAGTTCACTCAGTTTTCTTGATTCTAGTTTTTTGAAAAGTTCAACTTTTGATTTATATTAAGTGAAGTTATATTAAGTTAAAGTATGAAGTTAGCGTGGAGCCATTGCATTCATGGCCGTCGATACTCACAATGATAACCAAATGACATATTCAGCGTCTAACCAGGCTTTAGCTCTTTTTCTTTTACTCCTTTTCCAAGAAATCGTAAAACCGAGTTCTGCCAAAAGCATTTTCCACAACAGACAATATCAAAACTTACGATAAGATTTTTATCCCTATTGGATGTTGACAATTTCAACATCCAATAGGGATCACACCACACTTTGGGGATCATCCACACTTCTTTTGACTATGAAAAGAATGAAAGACCTCTGTCCTGGAAACACCACTGAAATGATAGGCCGGCCAAGAGGTTTCAAATATTCATTCTTCACATGCACCCCCCCCCCTTCCCATAGCGCAGAAAAGGGACCCCTCATATAGAACAAAGAAACAAAGGATTATCGAAGTACCCACAGACAATGGCAAACAATTCTTAGAATGGTAAAACATGGGCAATTGTAAGAACCAGTCGTCGTAAAGAGACAAAAGTCGTAGTCGACCTATGCGGAGTTAAGCTAAACATGTGTCGAGTTAGAGAGTTTCCTCTTCATTGAAATTAGTATTGGGCCAACCGAGGGAATAATAGATGTCGAGTTACCAAGAGTCTACTGTATATTTTTGTAATTTAGCTATAAGGTATGTGATACTCCAAAAACCCAGTTCTGTGACTAGATGTGTACTATATTATATGCATATACTTGTAATTACATTAGGCTGTGCTGTAAACAAAAATTGTTTATTGCGAGGAAAAACTGGTTGGATTTGCTGGCTGTGGTTGTGTTTTTTTTCAGTTATTGCCAATTATTTTCTAGGATATACAGCAAATGACACAGAGTTTGTTTATTTCAGAATGTTCTAGTCAATAATCATGAGAAAAAGAAAGATGTTTTCCACTCCTTGTGGGGTATTTCATCTGATCTCATTTCGAGCTTAATCCCTAGAGATTATACTTTTGAAACGGTACCAAACCAACTTTTCCAGTACAAAGAAGAAGATTCTGTTGAACATGTTGTCTCAGCTGCTGCACCACAACCACCCTTGGCCTACATGAGCAGAGAGGAGATCCAGTCTTTAGTCAAAAAGATAATCAGAGAAGAAATTGCATCGCAAATATCCGTTGCAAACCACCAAGGCAGAGCTTGGGTAGGTATAGTAATAAAACTATGAGACTTCCTTACAATATTTTAAGGCATCAATAAGGCTAATTTGATACCGATAAGGCATCAATTAGTAATCATAATATAGTAATTATATAGCAAATAATATATACAAATAGCTTTTGTCTCGTAGATTAGCCTCATAATAGCCTGATCTGGAGCCATCTCCTGTATCTAAACTCTCATTTACAAACAAGAAATGTTTCTATATTCTAATTTTTTTGTTTATTCATTAGTCTCAATAATCACAAAAACAATAGAAAATAGTGCAAAAAATAAAACTAAGATGCTGGATTTACTAACAGAAAAAGGAACCATAATACAAAAAATGCTTACATACTCGTATATGAAAGCCGTATTAGTTATTTTCATAAAGTTTGAATAAAAGTAGGAACTTATTTTTCTGAGATAAAGTAGTTGTTAAAAGTTATTTTCTTTGAAAACTTTTTCATGATCTTATCAGTTTTGTTCCCAATTCAGAGATTTCCAGACTCTTTGTGTTTGTTCATGGTAACATTGAGGAAGGAGAGGATTTAAATATTTTGTGGCACATCTGACCTACAGGAAATTTGTTGGTTCCCTAAATTTTTGTGTGTCACCAATTTTGAATCGCGTACCTATTACCAGGGCCGTCATTTCAAATTTTTCCAGGGGGAGGGGCAAAGCACATGTACTCAATGTATGTATATATATATATACCGTTTTTAGTGTATTCTCAAAAGCCCTAAATGACGGTCCTGCCTATTACTAAGTTCAATATACAGACGTCCTTCACTTTACGCAATTAATTGGTTCCGCAAAATAGTCACATAAGACGAAATCGTGTAATTTGAGTTGAATTTAACATGAGAAAGATAGGGACGCAGGAGGGGGGGGGGGATTCTTCAAAGAATGATTTAAAAAATTTAACCCAACAGCAGGAACTTTTTTTAATAAATTTATATTTAAAAATTTATGAATAAATCCTGCGAATTTAGGCAATGTGAATGAATTAATAGGTTTACAGTCTTCACTACTTCTGATTGATTCAAGTCTGAGTGTGGATGTTTTCTTTCCTGAACAGCCTGGTATGATAGGCTGATAACACTTATCAATGAAAAAGAGATTCAGCTGACAAGCAGCATTTTTGTCACCTTATAAAAACTTTAGTAGCAAATTCAGATAATTCCACATATTTCTCCCAAATATGATAATTCTAGTTTCACTGGAACCACTTTTTCCGATTACATTTCTCATGACATTGTCAATGCGTTAATAAATGGTGTTTGTTCATCAGTGAGATCTGAGAATAAAATTTGTCTCAGCTACTCTATCAAATCCAACTTCCCCAAAGCAGAATGTTTTTCGTTGGTCTGCAATGAGCCCTCGGCTGACTGGAAATGTTCTGCAGTAAAAATTCCCATAATAGTGTTTCCTTCATTTTTCATTAAATTCTTCTAAATTGTTCTGCAGTAGCAGTAATTGTTCTACGATGTACGTCACAGATTTCAGTATATTCTGCTTTGGGGCCCAACATATTTCGTAGTTGAAGGATTTAACTGTTATATCTGATTTCCAAACCTATTTCCAGGTTTTTAAGTTTAGCTCCAAGCAGAATTTTTCTGGTTGGAATTCCTAAAATTCATTTTTAAAAATTGTGTTATAATGAAATCACGTAAAGCAAGGTATACCCGTATAAATTTAATTTCTAAAATATCTTCAAGTACTTCTGACCAGTCTCAGAGTGCTGTGTCACATTTAGGAATGACTGGATTAATTGTTATCAGTTCCTTATGGACTGACGCTGCCAAGTTTTTTTCAAAATAGCATTTATGGAAAAAAAAGGAGATGGAAATTTGAAATATTTCTTTGCCTAGAATTAAGAAATTCAAACAATTTCATTGTCTTGAATTATCCTAAACTTCAAACTTTTGAGACTTGAATTATCTATGAATACTGTAATATCCATATAATATATGTGATAGGCTGGGACTAACGATAACTATGTAAGAAGTTGTATACATTGGGAGTATGATTTTCCATACAAATAGATGTAAACTTGGTTTGATTGGTGCCAAAATTTAGGAAAAATGTATTTTTCCTTCTTACTGTGGTTGTACCATTTATTGCACTTTCCGATAATAAAGTACTTTCTTTCATAAAATGTAACTTGCTTTGTGACTGCAAAATGGTTCTTTTAAAAAAAATCTGTATTCCCTAAAATCTATTGCAATGAAAATCACTTATTGAATGTTTTGATAACACCTTGATCCACATTGAAATAAATCTTGTGTGTGGAGTCAAGAAAACAACTTTCACCCATGGGCGTGGCCCTCACATCCTGGAGTTGAGCCCTTAGGCTAGGACCTTTGATGCCCCCTCCCATTTTTTTTTCCTCTCTGTGATAAATTTATAGCGTTGAAAAACAAAAAATGATGAAAATCATCCCAGGGCTAGAGCCCTGTAGGTGCCATTCTTGTGGAGGATTATCCCCTTGGGTTGAAATTGAGAATTGCCAACCAGGTGAATTTTCATGAACATCACATTAAACGTTTTTTTAAGACTTGCAATAGCATTGGAGTACAATATTTCTGACTGCATAAAAATGACAGATACCTTACAAGCCTTGATATTCCATTTCTAAATAACAGCAAAGTATAATCTTTATATACTATATATACTATGAACTATCAAAAGTTAGTGCAGTTTTATTACGTACAGTTTTCCGATCGAACAAAAGATTTTTACTTGATTATCACTATTTCATAATCATCTTTGAACAATTCTGCCATTTCTAGGCTTTATGCATGTTATACTGTGATTCAATGTAACACCAAACTCAAAACTCGTCATAGTGCTAGAATTCTCAAAATGAATTATAGTGTTAAATCTTTTTCTGACACTATATGTTGCCCACTTTTACATTAGATTACTTTTTTTTCAACCTTTTCATCTTGGCACAAGGCCCTTGAAATAACATCTCAGTTCTATGGAACCCTTACACTACAGAGCACGGAATTGATGGATAATGTTTGGCACTTTTATTCATCACTTTCGTACGGAATTCCCCTAGCGATATATTGAAAAACTGGGCCGTGGCCAAACATATCTCTTTTTTTGTGGGGACTGATAATGCAATAGACTTAGGTGGGTGATTCCATATTTATCGGTTATTTTCTAATATTTCAGGGCAAAACTGTGCCCCCATGTCCCCCCAGCTAAAATTTTGTTGGATAACCCTAATTGAGTGTAGAGGTTTTCCATAGAACAAAGATATTATTTCAAGAGGTCTTGCTGAGGTAAAAAGTAGAGAAATGGCGTGTTATGCGTGCATTTTTCTATTAATTTCAACATCATCTTACTCTAATTTTTTTCTCTCATTCAGACTCAGGAAGAAATGAATAAAATTCAGACAAAAATCACTACTTTTCAGTCGGAATTCACAGTAAGTCTATTATTTGATTTTTTTCCTAAATAAAGATGACTCAAAGTTCAATAGTTTGTAATGTTTGATACTTGTGTGTGTGCATGCATTTTTTTTAATCTATATATTGGTCTATTATAAATGTTTTAACAGGTTTCTTAACATGGAGAATGAAAGTTGCTGTGCATGTATCCCACAACCACATATTTATTCTATACAGTTATAAGGGTTTTCTTAATATTGCCGCTTTTCTCCTAATGCAGTGATCTTAATCCTACTAGTTCTTCCAATTGGCCAAAAACTTTTAGGAAATCGTCATGTGTGGGAAAATGTCTTAAGATCACTCGTGATTCATAATTCCCCGTTCACCATAACTCGTTGCAACCTATCTCTTAACCACGATTCTATTCAATTCAGCAAGTTGCCCCCTATTCCAATCTCGTGTAAACGCTTCAAGAGTTTGCCATGTTGGACCCGATCGAATGCCTTCTGGAAATCAAGGTAAACAACGTCGACATTTTTGCTCTTACCCAAAGCCTTAGTCATGTAATCATAGAAGCAAAGGAGGTTAGCTACACACGACTTCCCCTTCCTGAACCCATGCTGATTATCCGACAATACATTATTCTCGTCTATCCACTTCACAAACTGCCTTTTGATGATAATTTCCAAAATTTTCAAGAGGGAGCTCGTCAAACTCACTGGACGATAATTTGACACCGCTCTTCTCTACTAACCATCTTAAATATCGGAACAATGTTAGCAAGTTTCCAATCTCTTGGGACGATACCCTCAGCAACACTACTCCTGTATATCTGTGCCACTGGCCCCAACAATTCATTAGCACAAATTTATGGTAATACTTATATATAATTTTATAAAAAATTATGAAAATTAAATAGTGGAGGAGACTGTTACACCTTGTCATATTATTTTTTGAACTTTTTCCTTGGTAAATTTTTGATGGAAAATTTCACACTTGAGTCATTTTTAGTATCTGTATACTGTATGAAACATCATGTGGAATTTTAATTACTAGTCTTTCTTACACTGTAATCATGAAATAGACTTTTGAAAAGGCAAAAATATTCCAAGGTACAATCACGGGATCTTGTACCTTGAAACATGTAGTATTGCACTTTGAAACGGTAAAATTACAAAACCAAAAAATTACAAATATTACTGAAAAAATAATGAGTATTTCTAGTATAAATTATATATTGAAATAAAAAATATCAAAATAATGACAGGAAAATAATTATCTGTCATGCCAGTATTTATTCCAATTATTTAAATTTTTAAAAAATAATTTGTAATTATTTCAATTATCACAACTTTTTTTTTATGATTTAAAAAAATAGTTAAGAGCATTAGGAAGTCAGTTTAAATGCATTCATAAAACATTTTAATCAAGAAAATTTATTTTATTAGCTTCAAACTTTTAAAAAAAGGAGAAATTAATTGAACAGCTGACTGGTTAATATATATATACGCGCAAAAGTAACAATAATGGAGGTAGGAAGGTATTTATGTAGATGAAATGCATACTTGTGGAAAGGAAATTTAAATATTTTTAAATCTTTATGTAGTTCCGTCAGTTCCTTTGATGCTAAGTGATTTCATAGAGGTACAATATCTGTGATATCAACATTTGCTATATCTGGCATTGATGAAACAACAATAGAATATTTTCTCACTTCTCCTCCTGAGGAAATTTATTTGGCAAAAAAATTTGTGGTGCACACATCACACACTGTAAACTGTTTTTTCCAACAAATTTTTGTCCAGGAAATAACCTAAGGTGGGTGGAAGACAAGAAATAGGAGTAGCTAAAGTTTTTGTAAGACAGAGGTATGGAACTATATAAATTAAAATATAAGTTGTATGTAACAGCAAAAGAGTTAAAAATTAGTTAGTTTTCCTAGTATATAAACTAGGAAAATTCCTATTTTACGCTGATTCAAGGTGAGCAATGCTCTACCATTTGTGAAAAATATTAAAAACTTTATTCACAATGCTGGGTATGGTTCATCTGGTGATCGCATAGATGATACATATGAAATATAGTTCACTAAACTTGTATTGTTGAGAACACAAATAAAACGAATGCACAATTTTTTTTACTAAAACATGCCTACTTGCAAAATCTCTGCTTAAGGCGTAGACAAAGTTTTAAAACCGACACTCAGTTACCAACTTATGTATTTCTAATCTCAGGTAAATGAATTGCAGGTTTTACATGCATTAATAATCTTATAAAATGCATTGCTATTAAAACTGTTTCAAGGTTTATTATGGTCAAGGTACAACAGCTTCCCCTATATCTTTTGGTACTTATGGCAGTAATAATCATATGACAGGTTAGTCAGAATTATACAAAGGAAAATAATCTTAATTACTGAGTAACCCTTATAGACCTGCTGGAAGACATTTGTGTCCCTTGAGGTCAATAGTGTGTGCATTATATGTTTGTATATTGTATAGGTGTTTATAGATGTACATATCTTTGTATTTTTGTAATTAAAAAAAATTTAAAAATTTAATAAGAATAAAAAGATTTATTTTTTAGCAGATATTCACTTCATTACAATTCAGGTGTATAAGTATGCTATTAACTCTTTCAACAGATTTGGAACTTTGAAGAAATAAAGTTAAAAATACAGTCTTCAAATGCAACTAAAATGATAGATATTAAAAACAACTTTTTAATATCTATCTAATCTGTAGAAATATTGAGTCTGAATTAAGAAAAAATTTTTTTTTTCTGAAACTGTGAAAAATGTAATAAGGCACTGCACAAGCGTGTTATTTTTAAAGCATTTGTTGATATATGCAGTGGCTTTTTACTGTATCTCTTACTCTGAAATTTTTATATTTAGTCTATTACGGATGCTATCAAGTCTATGCAGGTTTCAAACAGGAAATTACAAGTGTGAGTTTTTGTCAATTCTTTATGAATCAATTGTGTCATCATCGCATTCTATAAAATGACTTCAAGTTTAATAAACTCTTAAATTTAATTTTCTTTGTTTTTGTTCTTTTTTGAATTATTATTATGAACTTCCCGCTCCCTTCCCCCAGATTGCTAAACACTTGTTTCTCATGTTAATTTTGTAAACAATTTAAAGCTAATTTTCAAGGTCTTTGTACCTTTTTTATTCCATAGTTTATCTTTTGGGAGCATTTGATTTTCCAAACATCAGTATCGAGATCATTGCTATTTTTTTAAATTTTCTTAGGTCCCTAGATGCTGGCAAACTGAATCGCCAACAAGATGAAGAGCTCTTACAAATACGGACGAAACTTGATGACCTTGAGAACAGTTTTAATCTTCTTAATTCTATCTTTGCTTCTGCCAAGAACTGTTGCAAGAACCAAACTGATTTTTCATCTGTTGAAGCTTATTTAACAACTATTCTTCTGAGCGTAGGTTTTTTTAATTTTACATTTCCACCCTTTAATTGCCTATATAATATGGTACAATAAATTTGATAATAATTGATAAATATTCTAAGTCTGGGTACTCTGTGAAGTGATTAATCATTCTGAAAGCATATAGACTTTGAACAAGGACTGTATAATATATCAAATATATATATATATATATATATATATTTTTTTTTTTTTGTGTGCTTTAGAGTTTTATGAATTGCAGTGAATAATTCCACTTTTAGCTCTTGTCATTTTTTTTTTTTTTTGGTATTAACATTATACTGATAAATTTCTTCTCAAAATTATATCCTGCGAATAAATGGTAGATTTCTTTTGTTTATATAAGAATATATATTTGGCAATGTACTCAGCTTTGAGATATGAAAATAAAATAAAAATTATTGATAAACTTGCTAAATAGTGAAGTTTTTTTTTTTAATTTTGAATCTTAAGATCAAACATCTTGCTAAATATCAAACCTGTATTGACAAAATACTAAAGAAAATATGTCAATCAAACTGAGTTATAACGACATTGTAGATTCTGTGAAATTTTGTCTTTATAATCAAGGTTGACTTTTTCAAGAAATATTGCAAGAAATAAAGAATTTTCAAGAAAGATCAATTTCATCTAAAATTGTGATCAAATGCAGTGGAAAATACTTTGCATGAAGTTGCTATTTCATTATGACTAGCATAACCATATTTGATTGAGAAATATGTGGGGAAACTACAATCATAAATTATGAGACATCTAGGATTCTCACCAAAAATATTGCCAATTGCTGGTGAAATCACAAAATATTACTTATAAATAACGATCGGTGAGAAGTGAGATGCTACAGCAAGCCTGCAAATTCAAAATGTATTTTAAGGGGAAAAAACTTAACACTCTGTAAACATGTGAGATGGATATTTATATTTGAATCATATTCATTATGATGCAAATTATTAATTATTCAAAATATCTCCATTCCCAATTCTAGTAAAAAGTATGATTTAAGTAAGCTTCATTGAAACATGGCACATTTTTATGAAAAATAAGTCAGTAAGGTTAAAATTACAAGAAAAAACAGGAATGCCCTGTATATAGGTCATATCAATAAGCAGGTTGAAGCATCGAGCAAGCAATAAGTTGTTTTTTTTACACATTAGTCATCAATAGAATTGCAGACAAACATTGTCTTAATGTGATGGCTCTAATTCTCAGAATTTCTTGTGAAAAAGCAATGAAAACAAAAGGTGATGAAAAATATGTCATTATATCCAGAGGAGTTGTGTTTTACCGATATTATAAGCAAGGTTCATTACCATTATTTTGTATGGGAATGAGTCTGTGCCGCTGATTATTGGTGTTATAGCCAAAGTGTCATTACAATTGAATTTGACTTTATTGTGTACTCAAATAATTGACAAGAATTAACGGGTTGTTTGTGGTAAATTGAAGATGTTAAAGAAGGCAACCAACTTTTTTTTTAAAAGCAAAACAGTTTATTTTGAAAATATTTGTCCTGAGAGAGATTTTACTAATGATGTGTTTTCTTCCAGATGACGGAAGAAGACAGCAACAAAATGAACCCAAACTTGAAGCCTTTCAAAGATTGGTTATCATCTAAATTCATGAACACCAAAAGGACATCAGATGAACTAAAGGATATGATGAGCTTAATCAAAAACTATAATGAAAGTTCCAAAGTTATTGTGATGGATCTCGTAAAGCAACACATGGAGAGAGTGAAGCAAGAGCTTGTAACGGATACTTCTAAAGTAATTCATAGTCTTGAACAGACTGGCATGTTGTCTTCGGCTGATGTACAGCATATGATCAAAGAAGCTATACTCTTATATGATGCGGATAAAACTGGACAAACAGATTATGCTTTGGAATCTGGAGGTACTGCCATCATCTCTCCATGATAACAGAATCGGTTTTTAAATCTTAATTAGAATGCATTGTCTGTTGTATATTACACTAGCTATAATACACTGAGCTGCCCGGGTTATCTCCATATACTGGGGGTAATGAAAAAGTTAAAAACCATTGTAAAGGAATAAATGTCTGAAACATGTTGTTTGGGGATCATAGTAACTGAAATAAACATTCCAAAAGCCATTGCTGAGGTTTATAAACCATTGTTGCTGACAGTTTTTCACCCATTTCTTGCATTTGCCCTGCTTTGACAAACTTTTGAGATAGCCTATCGTTCAAGTTGAGTCCTGTCTAGCATATATGCAAAATTTTACAGAGATCAGTCTAAAATTGTAGATTTTTGTATAGAAGACCCTTTCACACACTGAAAATCAATTTTATATGTATAGATTTTGTTTGGGGAGGAAGAGCAATGCAATAGTCTATAATGGAGAGAAAAATTCTTTAAGTATCTACAAGGGGATCGTAAACTGTTTTTGAAAAATTTAAGGGGTGATATATAGTACCCATCAAGATAAATAATATATACAATGGGAGCCTATGGTTGCAATCCACTCAGAGTGTCAGAAAAGCATGAAGTAGATTGTCCACATAGAAGTTTCAGTAGTGAAAAAATTAAGACAACAAAATCTTTAGTTGCACAATCCAGTGCAAATCAAGGAAAGACTCAGAGACATCAAAGGGTGTTGTTGTATAGTTCACATTGGGGAATGAAAGACTGGCACACCCTCTCGTAGACTGGTGTCGTATGGTCTTATCTGCTGCGACAAGGATTCTCGTGACAAGATCTTCTATAGAGTCTACAAGTGTCTCATACAACAATGCTATCATGTGCTTCAACAAGAAGTTGTGTGATTGATTTAGAGCCGGTGAGTGTCAGAAGTGAGGACTTGTGCTTGTTAGTAATGTTTCTTATTTTATGACACTCTGAGGTTCAATGCAACCAAACCAACTGCCTGTATTTAAAAAATTACCTGAAGTGTGTGTGTGGGTGCGTGTGTGGTTAAACATGGCCACGTAAACATAGATTTTTTAACATGCGTGTGTTGTGATAGTTCACAGTACCAGGTTACGTCTCAATCTTGTCAGTCATCTTAAATTTTCAAATTTCATTAAAAAATTCAAAAATAAGCCTAAGGATAATATGCACTCACCTTAGAACTGGCTGAGCTTGTAACGTGATTAAACTCTAACGAGTCTAAACACAAATAATCGTAGACGCAACCGCACACCTTCTTCTGGACTTCTCAAACATATAACGTGAATACCTCCAAATAATCATGTTTATCTTAGCTGTACATCATGTACATGGTACTTTCTGCCATGCACCAGTTGTTACAAATTTCTCGGAGGAATTTTCACAAGATGCATGTGCAGTTTAGTAATACAGTGGAAAAGTGATGCATCACAACTGACAGTACCATTATCCTGCAGTTTGCCATTGGCATACGAGCTCCAGAACAAATGGAAAAGAGGATATGCTACTTGCTGGGTTACTTTTCAAAAGGCATGGTCGCCTAACCATTTCATATTATTTATTACGAGGATCAAGTGCCCACATTGTCATTGTCCATTGCATATGTTTGTAGATGTGTACATCATCAATATTTTGCAACCCCTTTTAGTCAAAGTCATCTTTCACTTTGAGACATTCTAAATTACCTAAGTGTTGCATCTCACATTTTTAAATTCATCGAAGCCATTGGTTTATATCACAAATTATAGTTTTTACTTTTTGCATAATTTTTTGTTATATGACTATTTTATTTCGCTATATAGGCAGGCCTAAATGTGTTTCTTGTCATTCTGTTTTTAGTTTATCTCTTTTTTTTTTGCCACAGCATGACTATAGTTGGCCATCCTTGCACCAAAAAAAAAAAAAAATATATATATATATATATATATCATCTATAGAGCTGAAAATTTCGTCTGCTAATCTGGAATGTCGGTTGTTAAGTATTAAAATTCATTGAAGTCTGTTGGTGGAATTTAAAAAAAGTGCTTGTCAATGGGAGGTGTCCACTAACGGGAAGTGTGTGTTATGGGTGGTTCCACTTTGGTAGTAGAATGTGAATTATTTAAATCCTGATCTTTTGCTTTTCTTTTGATTGTTCTGGTTTTTTTATATATTGATTCTTGTGAATGAAAATGCATATAAAGTTAAACTGTTGAAGTGAAAATTAGATAATTCTTTTCTAGAAAATGAAATTAAGTAACTCATTACTATTATTACTAGTTATTACTTTAGCTAATTAATTACTGTGAAAGAACAAGTTTGTAGAACGTATTCTGTCATTTAAAAATAAAAAAATGTTTAGAAACTTAACTGATAAATTCTTGTTGCTTAAAAAGCTCATTTTAATCTTCTTCAATAGGTGGCAGTGTTGTTAATACAAGGTGTTCAGAAACATACAGTGAAAGAAGTCCACAGTTGACAATATTTGGCATTCCTTTGTGGTCCACTTCGAGTTCTCCAAGAAATGCAATACAGGTCAGTTTGTGCATCATTTGTATTGATGCATGTTGACAATTTGGTATTGTAAACACTAATCGATCTGATCGAAAAATTGGTCCATTATAACGCGGACCAAATTTTTCTTCGTTCTTTGTTCCTGTAAAGAGTTGATAATTAAAAGAGTTGGTTTTTCGGGAAGTAAAGATACATAATGTATAGGCAGAAAAGTAATGCTTTATTGTTTATATTAGAAACACAGATTTTTGCCATGATTCCTCAGCTTTTCCCTCGTGGTCTCTGGTCATTGCTGCTTTGAGCTTGGTTAAAATAGCAAGAGTTTTTTTTGCAATGGCAGTCGCGATTTAGAATCCTGCCAATTATGAAGTGCATTCTGTCATGTTCCCTGTGAGCACCAAGCTGATATTTACAAAGAAATCGTTTCTGTTTATCGGAAGTAAATCGGCAAAATGCACAAACTGGTGCTGTGAATTCTGTGTAGGTAGGACCAATGGTCATGAATCCAAGCAACAATAATCAGCAATGGTGCGATACTCTTTCAAAATATACTCTCATCAAAAGCCAAGGTATTCAAAACCTCAATTTAAGTAAAGAAAGAAAGATTCACTTCTGGAATGTAATATAACAAAACATGTTTCTTATTGAGTTTATGCCTCTAAGCATCACAATTAGCTATGCATATTGCAGAACCTTGTGATTCCCATGTGTTTTTTTAATCGAAGAAACATCTTGACTAACATATCCATGGCGACGACGCAATTGAAAATGGAGTTAGACCTACAATGCTATTGCTGTGGCACCCAGCCGATCCCTATTTCACTGGGGTGCAGAAACTAGTATCCAGAATATGTAATGATACTAGTGACCAATTTGTAGCACACGTTTTTTTTATGAAAATGTTTTGAATAAATGCTAGCCAATGTATCTTTATTTTCTGAACATGCCTTATATAGTAGGGAAGTTTAAGATGTTCTCAGCTCAAAAATTAACATGTTAGTTTATGTTAGAAATTTTTTATAGTATGCCATATTCCCCTGCATTAGCCAACATGCTGGGGAACAGATGCCAGATGTAAGTCACAGAATATAACTACAGAAATAGTCATAGATTCTAGGTAATTCTTAAATATCTGGACCCTAAGAATCAATCGAATTAGTTGATTTTTAGATTGGAACATTGTTTGCTCGCTAGATTTTATTGCTCAAACTGTTTTACGAGCTGCACTGAGATAGCTCAAATTTTTTGTCGCCTTTTGCTATTGCAAATCTTGGTTTATTAATGATGGATGCGCTAAACATAGTTGTTCGCATAGATTAAATGATTTAAATGGAAAATATATAAGTAAACTAGCTATAATATCC
Source organism: Pholcus phalangioides (assembly GCF_987345545.1). NCBI lineage: Eukaryota > Metazoa > Arthropoda > Arachnida > Araneae > Pholcidae > Pholcus > Pholcus phalangioides. The sequence goes on along the minus strand of NW_028301620.1, from coordinate 6,902,542 downwards.
CAGTATAGTGGCAGCATTAAAGAAGTAAGAAGCCATTGTAAAGGCATATATATGTCGGGAGCACATTGTTAAGGAACCAAGGTAACCAAAGTAAACATTCCAAAAGTCATTGTTGAGGCCTAGAAACCCTTGTTGCCCAGCTCTGGTGAACTTTTAAAGTTGCCTATCGTTCAAGTTGAACCCTGTTTAGTCTATTTGTGAAATTTGATGAAGATATCTATCTAAAATTGTAGATTCGTATGAAGAATATGCACGACAATCAATTTTATATATATAGACTAGCTATAATACCCGGCCCTGCCCGGGTTTTCTTCAATGAGGCTTTTTGGATCACGGGATATATCCCTTTTTCTTTGAGGGACATGCAAACAATGTCTAAGTTAACCAATATGGTGACTTTCTGTGCGAATCATGAAATAAAGAAATGTAGAAATGAATATTTTTTATTTTTTCCTTTTTTTAAAGGGTCGCTAGGTATTTCGATGCCCCTCTCCTTGAACTTCAAGTTATCCATCTGCCTGTTTCTGCTTCAAAAAATGCTTAATTAAAGCTGTGAAATTTCTTCGATGTACTTTATGGACCCATAATTAATTTTAAAACATCCTAAACTATATGAATTTGTGCAATTCAATATCAAAAGTCAATACGGAGACATTAATTTTCATGCTTGAGAAGATATGAATAAGAAGTTGAAATCAATGTTATTTCATGAATATCCAACTCAAAAGTAGGTCCGGCTAATTACTACATATTTAATTTTCAGGGCTTCGTATCCTAAGCAAACTCAATACTTCAATAATCAAGAATTCAATACAATTTTTAAATTATTGATGTGACAGTAAACCCCCACTAAATTCCCACATTTCTACAGTAAAATTGGCAATTTTAACACTGATTTCTATGGGGATCATCCTTTGTCGGTCCCTCAAAGTGATGCTGCTGATGATTCTGACGACTATGAAAAAAGTGACAAACCATTGTAAAGGCATATACACGTCTGAAACGCATTGCTAGGGTACCACAGTAACCGAAGTAAACGTTTCGAAATGATTGTTGAAGCCCAGAAACCGTTGTTGCTCGAAAGTTTTTTGCCCATTTGGGGCATTTATCCTGCTCTGACGAAATTTTAAAGTAGCCTATTATTCAAGTCCGGTCCCATTTGGTATATATGCAAAATTTGGCGACGATCGATCTAAAATTGTATAATTGTATAGAGAACATACACACACACAGAAAATCAACTTTATATATATAGATTGCAAAGTATTTTTGCATTCCTTGATCATGTTTGTAAAATTTGATTAAGCACTGTTGTGAATTCAAGGTTATACATGGATCCACAATATATTTTTTATTGTGACCGAGAAAGAAAAACGTTGTTCTTGGAAAAATGATGAAAGCTTATTATCTATCTGAACTGGTTCTAGGGGTCGGGCTTGAGAGGAAGCGGATTTACTATTCAAAATTTAGTAAAAGCTTTTTTAGCATTTCATTTATAATGGAAATGGTGGCTTTTGTTAGAAAACACTCCTATAATAAATTAATCATTTACAATTTTTTGCGACGATTAAATACATAAAAGCGCATTTTCTGATGGTATTAACAATGTTGACATAGAAAATATGACAACAGCAGCATAAATTTGATCACTCATGAGGATAATTTTGCCTCTCTGTACAACAATAATCCCTCAACAACAATATTTTTTCTTTGTTTGCAGAATATCGTTATATCGAGGTTTCACTATATTAAAAAAATTTCATTCTTGACAAAAGTAAGCGTTCATTCTATTGCTATTCAGGAGAAAGTTTTATATTGAAATTTAGCTATTAGCGCATTAAGTATGAAATTTCAAATGTATAGTAATATGAAACAATAAACAGGAAAAATTCAAAATAATTATATGCATGTCTCTGTTTAACACTCGTTGGTTTATAGCAGTTAGGGTGTGATGTATCTCAAAACAAGTTTTGTAAACAATAGAAATAAATAACTACATCATATATTCTTATGTGCACCTCTGCGAAACGGAAACCTGTCTGGAACGGAAAATAATTTCAGTCTCTTGACCTTCCATTTTATACAAGTTTCACTGTAATATGATAGGTTCAAAAATTAAGAACTAAATATCATGAGAATGTTTTGGATATGGGTACTGATCCTGACTGTAAACATCTTTCATTCCTTTTTATTCCAAAGATATCATGTAAAAACAAAGTTTTTGTGGCTCAGCAATTTATGTCTTGTGTATAAGCAAGATAAGATTGCGACTTGGAAAATGGTAGTGAAATGCATGGGGCAAGAGAATGTGTTATTCTCTGATCAATGTATTTAAAATGACTGCACAATCATCACATATTTTACTTTTAATTTGACTAAGGCCAGGATTACACTATAAAAGTTTGATAAACTACCTTTTACAAAATTTGAAAAAACCACCAATAAGCCTATTGGTTATATTCACTCAAATATAACCGACATACTTATCAGTTGAATTTTTCAAGTTTTATAAGAGAGCATTTCTGAAACTTTCATAGTATAATGCCGGCCTTAGTATTGAATATTTTAAGATAGGAATTGCGCTCACAGTAAGAGCAAAAAATTAAAGAATGTCATTGCAAAATGTGATGCTCTAGAACAAAAGTGACAACATACTTCTTCCAGCTTTGAGCATGCAGAGAAGCCTGCAAAATATTTTGTATTACAGGTTGACCATAATTCAATTAGAGCAATAAGTGAATGCTCCATTTTTGTTATGAAATTTCTAGGCAAAACACGTTTGCTATATTCAGAAAGTAATATTTTATTCATTGCACACACACTTAATATAAATTGATATCAATTTTTTGTATATATTCTATGGTGCTTATTAAACCTTGTTTTTTCCGGTATGCTAGAAAGACTGACATTGAAAGGCTGGTTTTCCGGCAATTTTTATGGCATGTCAGCTAGTGCATGGGAATACAATGTTTATAAATGTTCATTGTCATTAACCGTATCTGACTTGCGCTTTTATACTCTTGAATTCTATATCCAAACAATTCAGTTTAAATCTATCTTGATTGTTTGATCATTTTTGTCGCAGCACTGCCATTTTCTGCACACGAGGGCTAATTAGACCGGGACCTACAATTTATTGCTGATTACGAATGGCAGGCTTGTTTTTTATACTCGTCAAGGGGTTGGTGCGCTAACCCCTTGATGGGGGGCTCCTTGCGGTAGCAATTTTTCCCCTGCGGTCTTGTCACCGTTTTTGTTGTACCCCTGCGCCGGAAAGTTTTCTGACAAGGACAAACCGGGTATCGAACTCGCGACACCTCTAAACATCCTTTGGTACTTTAGGCGAGCATCTTATCGACCTGGGCTACCACCCCCTAAATCTATCTTGTTCTAAAAGCTATAATATGAACTTAACCACAAATTTATATCAACAATTATTTCATTTTTTAGGAACTTAACATATATATATATATTTTGCTTGATGAGAAACTAAAATGATGTGTGATTTGTCTGATCATACTAAAATCAGTGTTATTATTATTTTTAATTTATGTATGTGATCTTTTTGAAATTTATTCCAACATATATAACTTTCCCCCTCCCCATATGTTCTCACAGCCAGATTTACACCCTGGTCAGTGCTGGGCCTTTAAGGGAAGCAATGGGTACTTGGTGATTCAGCTGGCGACTACTATTCGACCTAAAGCATTTGTTATTGAACATATACCAAAGTCTATTTCTCCTACTGGGGACATTTCTAGTGCTCCGAAAGAATTCAGTGTATGGGTGAGTTACGACTAAAATTTATTTTCTTACTATTCTTTTCTCCCATACATATTTTCAAATTTAACTCAAGTTATTTGTTGCTTCCCCACAAGTTTTTCCATTTTTTTCTTCCATTCATTCATACTTTCTAATTAATGATGTAAATGTTTCAAATGCGCTTTGTTCACAGGGCCTGGATCATGAAAAAGACTCGGAAGGGAAGCTGCTAGGAAGATATACTTATGATATTCAAGGCGAGCCTTTGCAATATTTCCCTATTCAGGTAAATCTGGCTTTTTGTTCCATATGAGCATTTGAACAAAAATATTTACTGTATATATTGATAGAGGCTGAGGTGATTCTGCTTATGACAACTATAGTAATAAAAACTATTATAATTTGTAATTGGGACAAACTATGTCTGAAAACCAAAAATTCTGGATAATCAAGCTAAATTTCTAGTATCAGAACAATAACAATTATTGAGAGGGGGTTAATGAGGGAATTATGATGAAGACCAAAATTGAAGACCATTCACTGCTGAAAATGAAGATGTTGATGAGAGCGAAGAGACTTTGCAAGTGCAAAAGCAATAACGATGATTTAGAGCAGTGGTACCTCACCAAGTGGAAGACCCGTGTTCTAGTTTACATTGTTGCAACACATTCTATATGTTTTGTTAGTTCATTTTCAACTTGGATAATCAATGATACTCTGAGTAATTTTTTTTTTTAATTGCATTTTTCTATTTTCATTTGGGCTTCTCCTTCCTTTTCCTATCAATTTTATGGGGACAACAGGTTTCTAATTTGTGTTCATTCTGCTAGAGCACGAGAGGCATTCACTTAAAGTAAAGCCTTTAGATGAAACATTACTGCAACTTCAAATGTTGCAACCAAGAAATTTAGATTTTTGTTTTACTTCCCCCCCCCCCCCAACTTATAATCAAACCTTCTTTCTGGTTACCTAATGCAAGGAGAAAGGCATTTTTTATGTGTTTTGTAACACTGATTAAAAATTAAGAATGTTGAGAACATATGCTTTTCAGAAATAATAGAAGTGAACTGAAACACGTAATAAAGTGGAAAATAATTTTCAATTACATATTTTCACAAAAAAAGTAGCCATGAGAAAAGAACATTTAATAAAAACACACCTATTTTTTCCTGAATAAATCCAATTTGTGAATAAATTTATAATTCTAATTGATTGAAATGAGGTTCAAGAGTGATGGCTACACACACACACTCTCATCCCTCTCTCTACCGTTCCAACATAAAATTTGATAGGTGGCAACTAGTGTTGTAGGACTTGAACCTATGTTTTTCAAATTTCACAAATGGAGAAAAAAAAAATTAGGAACTTTTGATTTTGCTATAAACTATTTATAAAAAATATTTTAAATTATAAAAAAAAAATGAAACAAAAGTATACTGGTCCAAAAATATATATTATTGAAAAAAAAATTTTTTTTTATGGATAAGCCAGAAGGACATTTCCTTTAGAAATGAAATTTTTTTCAAGCAAATTTAAAGAATTTATTGATGGGAAAATTATAAATAGAGTGGTTATAGACTTGTGAGAGGAATGTAAAAGAAAGTGACAAAAAAGATAAATTCTGATGAAACATTGTAAATAATTCTGTGACGTATATAAATAAATATATATAAATATTAAATGTAAACTGCTGAGGACACAATTTAGACCAATTTCGTGAGAATTACCCATGTGCTTGTGCACTATATTTCCAAAAGTCTGTCTTTTTTGGAGTTTAGACATTTTCTCGATTTCTGGAAAACTACTGGGCAAATCATTCTGAAATTTCAGTCATGTGAACCCTGTGCTTGTACTCACAATTTCCAGTGGAAACTTAGTCACTAGTGCATTTAGAATGACTGACGAAAAATTAAATAAGAAAAAAGGTTTTTTATCAACCCCTTTTTTTATCAACTGTATTATAAAAAAACTGCAAATGATTTGTAACATTCACAAAAGATTGTACTAACTTTGTGTGATACTTGTTTGTATTTTTGTGAGAATATCACATGTACGAAGATATGAATGTTTTCTATGAAAATTCTATTTTTTTCATTGAATATTTCTTGTCTATAACATTCAGCGTTTTCAACCAGCTTTTATGAAATTCACAGCAACTTTGGCACTATGCATGAAATACCATTTTTAGAAATTTACAATTTGATTATTCCTTATTAAATGAGATAATGAATATTTTGTAAATAATTTTTAATTGCTCAGAAAATATCTATTTTATTTTTTTATAATTTGGTTGCCAGATATATAGTGCAGCTTATATAAAAATTCCTGTTGAATGTCATGAAAAATAGATGATGATGTGATAAAAGATGTATGTGATCTCATGAGCTGTAATTTAAGTTACTGGCTGAGAGTACCTGGATGATAAGGGATTTTTCACGAATTGGAACCATGGTTATTTTATGTTATTTTTATTATTTCAAAAAGCCCACAGTTTTATGCGAATGAGCGAAGACATCTGATGCTATATAAGAGAAATGCTTGAACACCGTACACGATGTCAAAATGAAGAAACTGAACGAAATAACCATGACAGAAAATAATCAATACCAATTTCTGGAAAATTCGTTATCACTCAGGTACTCTCAGACTGTAACTTAAATTACAGCTTACAATGTCATGTGTATCTTTGTGAATTTTCTCAACATTCAACTGGAACTTTTATGTAAGTTGCAATACATATCTGGCAACCAAATTATGAAAAAATTAAAATATATATTTTTTACACCATTAAAAATTATGTGCTCTGAAAATATTCATATCTCATTAATTAAGAAACTATCAAATTCTAAATTTCTATGTATGGTATTTCATGTCAGATGGCCATGCCAGATTTCCTGTGAATTTCATAAAAATTGATTGGAAACCATGTTATAAGGAAAAAAGCATGCAATGAAAATTAGAATTTTTATAGAAAAGATTTATATTTTTGTGAATATATATGCTATTCCGACAAAAATGCACAGAAGTATTGTAAAATGTTAGTAAAATATGTTTTGAAAATTGCAAGTCTTTTGCAGCTTTCTACCACACAGGGTTAATGAGAAACTTTTTTATTTAATTTTTTAATCATTCCCCTAAATGCACTCGTGACTAAATTTTCACTGTGTATTGTGAGTACAGGCATAGGGTTTACATGACCGAAATTTCAGAATGATTTGCTTGGTATTTTTCTAGAAATTCGAAAAAATGTCTAAACTCAAAGAAGGATACTTTCTGCAATGTAGTGTATTTGTGTAATAAATAAATAAAACAATTATTTTTTGAGTATTCATTGCACGCTGTTCATTCCTTTTAATTTTTATCCGTAATTGAAGAACATTGTGCATTTTTTTTTACTATAGGAAGATGATGGAAAATTCTATTCTTTTGTGGAATTGAAGATCCATAGTAACCACGGTGAGATTACCTACACGTGCCTTTATCGGTTTAGAGTCCATGGTTCACGATATTGAAGCAAAGAAATTGTGATGTTATCTTAAAGTTTTATATTCTTTATGTGATGTATAGTTTGTGTGCATTTTTCTGACGTTCGTGTTTCCTTTGTGTGCCATAGTCATATTTAATTTCCCAGAATCGCTGTCTGAAAAAAAATATATATATTTGTGTAGTATTTTTCATTAACTACATTTATTAAATTCATTTGAATTTTCTCAATTTTATTTCGATATTTGGATCATGGATTCAATTATTTTAAGTATTGGTTCTTGGTGGCAACTGCCCATTTCAGCAATTTGGTAGGATTATGACCCTTTTGGTAATCTCTATACTGGAATCACACTGTTCAAGTAATTGTTGGTTCGAGATGGGTTGGTAATGTACAGTACAGACAACTTTTAACCGAACTATGGCGATATCTTGGGTTCTAAAAGTTGTAGAATGAAGCTGTTTTCACCAAAAATTATGGTTTGTGATTTTCTACCCAACTATGTGCAATTTGTCTTGATGAGGGGTCATCTACATATTTATTATTGTTCAAACTTCAAAATCTTCAATGTAAACCCTTATTTTTTCCCCATCTTATCTGATTTATCACATTGCATTTACCCTAAAAATAAAATTTCATCACTAAGTAAAAAAATGAGATAGATATGAGTGAAAATGTGTTTGCGGACACTCTAAACATTGAGAAACTGAATTTGAAGATGGTTTGCAGGGGAAAAAACACACCAAACAAGTTTCGAATGATAAATACTCCATATGCTATGCGAGTGTTTGGATTTAGTGTTGTTAAAAACTAAATAGTTTTTATTTTATGGAGGTGAAAAACAAACTTTTTTTATTCCGCTTCATTTTTAGTGACTTTATATCCGTGATTAAACTAATATTTATTCCATAATTATTTCAAACGATGTGTCAAAGCAATTGTTTGTGACGACAATTTCATCAATTTGGAAAAAAATATAAGAATTTTCTATTGAACAATTGCTTTCTTTTATATTATAATTTTGTTTCATTTTGCAGTCCCCAATTTTTAATAATGCTAAAAAAAATACAGATGAAACGAAATGTCAGGGTTTTAGCAGAGACGACCACCAATAACCGCTACACTAAGATGATTTACGCTATTGGGAGAACCGTTATTTATTGATTATTATCTCCATAAATATTAACATCAATCTAATTGTATGGTATTAATTTGTGAATTCTTTGCACATTATTATATTTACCATTTCAGCTTCAAATACTTAAAAAAAAAGTTTGAAATACTGGATGGATGACTTATTTATCGTATCATCGTATACTTAAAACAATAATTGCCCATTTCAGTAAAGTTATGAGCTTCATATTTAAAAACTTTTGCATAATTTGTCATGAGAAATTTTGCAATGAGTTTCAAATATATATCTAGTATATGGTCCCTAAAAGTGGTAATTTTCATATAATCGCTCATATCTTGCAAAATAGAGGTCAGATTGGAATGAAAATTTTGATTATGTTGGGTTTTCGACTATGCTAATTCAAATGAAGTGAAAATTAATGTATTCTTCTATTCTTAAATTTTTTAAAATATGTTTTAATAATTCATAACTCATATTTTAAAAAAGCCAAATTCAAAATGAGTAATAAAATTAGGCCCGTTGGAATCTATCATTTAAAATAAAAAGTAATGAGATACCTATATTATTTCAGCAATTATGCTCAAAAACAAAATGTTTCTGTTTAACATTACAACACTCGTTTTTCAATAATTTATATTTCACTGTTCAAAATTGATGAAATTTGACATTTTGGCATTTCTGGAGATACTGAATCTAAATATGGAAGAAAAAAATAGGGTTACCATTGAACTTTCAAAACTTAGATCCAGTTTTAACATGTACATGACCCCTTGAGAAAAAATGAACTTAATACACTTATGGAAGATCTTAAACGAAGAAGAATGCTACCTTTTTTTACAATAAATAGAACCCAAGATATCGCCATCGTTCGGTTAAAAGTTGTGCATACTGTACATCACCAGATGGAGAGTAATACTGCTATTCTCAATGCCAGTTCCTCATAAGTTAGGGTCCTAGGCAAATATATAATTTTTGGGGCCTTTTCTATTTGGTCTTTGAGGCAGAGACATATGCAGTAGAAGGAGGGCATGTGGGCTGTGTCAAATGCAAAAGGCAGCCAATTTTGGGACCCTAAAAATTTATGGGTCCTGGGCATATGTCCCATTTGCCAATGTGAGAAACAAGCCCTGGTTATTCTGTCAGTGTTCCAACATGCACAAAGAAGTATAAATCAAGGCTTGACAGAAATCTTTATACGCCAACCAAATTTCTTAGGAGCCAAGAATGATTTTAATCTCAAGAAAAACAGTCCTACATAATGTTTTTCAACATGTGTCACAGTAAAGTTTTTCATACTTTCACGTCTACTAGAAGGGGAGAAGAAAGCAGCTCTGTGCAAATGGTTAAGAGTCACCATAGCTGACATTGCTGTTAAAGTATCGTTCAAAGTAGCAGAACTGATAGCTAAAAAAAAGAAACCTCGTACTGATGGAGAGCAAATATTTGGCCCTGCATGTAAAATTGTAAAATTATAGTTTCAACAATAGTTGGCTAAGGAGCAGCTGATTAAGTTTCAAAAGTTTCTCTTCAACAATGCAATCAGCCGCAGGATGCCTGAAATGCCATGCAGTATATGAACAAGTCGTGGAGAAAATAAGATCTCAGAAAATTTGCTTTGCAAGTAGATGACAGTAATGATATTGGTGACAAACCACAACTCTTTGGGTTTGTAAGATATAAGCAATATATTGATCAGTCCACTTCACCAATTGGAGACAATAACCTCAGGCCCCATGATATTTTTGCGTCTATCACTTCCCATCTCAATAACCATGATCTTTCATGGAAAGACTGTTGTGGTATATGTACAGATGGTGCACCATCTATGTCTGGGAAATTTAAAGGTTTTATTGCCAGAGCTCTCAATTGTTATAAATCACTTTTTTTTGCACATAGAGTCATCAGTCGTGAAAGCGTGTGAAGAGTTTACTGCAGTTTTTAGCCAAGTTATGAAAATGGTGAGCTGCATTCAGTCTCAACGTATGAAGTGCAGGATTTTTGAATAGTTATGTCGCAAACCAGATGCAGCTCATACCACTTTTTTACTTCACACAGAACTAAGGTGGTTATTGCGAGGTCACATATATTGAACCAGTTTCTCAAACTCATGGAACAGGTGAAAACTTTTTTAAAAATGAAAATCAAGGCACATTTTATGTGCTGTTACTAAGTGATGCTTGATTTCTGTAACCCTCGTATCTGGCAGATATTTTTCATAAGCTGAACAAACTTGATGTTTCAATGCAGAAGTCGACAGGAAACAATTTCCTTAACCAATAAAATGAAAGATTTCAAAAGAAAAACTTGGTTCTTGGAGGTCTGCAGTTCAGAAAGTACATCTGTCAAACTTTCCATCTCTTCATAATCTTTCAGGAGATAAAGATTTCTGTAAGCTGAAAGGCCTCATTTGTCATCACTTATCAAGAAGCAATAGATATATACTTTCCATCTCTTTCCACTGAGAATCTCGTCTGGGTTGTCTCATCATTTGATTTCACAGACAGTGTGGAGTGTGGTGTTTCTTTTACACTTTGGGTGTGCCAAGTGGATAACACATGGGTACTGGTATTCTCTTGGTTAAGCATTTATTATTACGTTTTAAGGACACCACACGGAGGAAATAGGTTTCACTGCTTGCAAATAAGATGAATTTATTGATCTTTGCACTGATTCCACACTCAAAGGTAAGTTCACCAAGAGTGTGGCATCGGTGGCTGCTTTTCGGCTTGGACTGAAACAGGAGTATCCTAATCTAACGAAGAAAGCAATTAGCACACTTTTGCCTTTTTAAACAGCATATCTATGCTAGCAAGCTTTCTCTGCTGTGGTAACAATGAAATAAAAAGCAAGAAATAGACTGCTAGACCTTGAGGACGATATGCGTGCGGAGGGCAACTTAGGCTTTATACAAATACAAATACAACGCCACAACAGGCAAATTGCCCAACGAGGTGGCTGACTTAAGAACATCATGGATCCCCGAGCCCCTACCTACTACTGCTACACCACACATGCACCCCCCCCCCCGGAACCCCCCAACGAATAGGTACATGCGGGAATGTGCGTGTACGTGTAGTTAGACAATAAATTTTTTAAAAATTTCCAATAGTAAAAATTTACATGACATAACGCTTATGGGCCATACTTTGACAACAAAGACTTTGAGAAAACTTGAGGGGAACGAACAGGGCCTGGAACTATAATACCAGAAATAATGTTTTCTGTCACAGAGATGGAGGGAGAAGTGTGTATATTTAGTGCTTCCCAGTAATTTTTTTTGGAGCGGTCAAATAATTTCGTCCCAGCTTAGGGGTTCTGCTGCAGGTTTTGGAAGGCGGTAATGATGACGAATAAGAGTTGTAATGAGGATATTAAGTTATCTGCCATGATTAAGCGGTAAAATAATCCTGAACCGAAGTGCAGGGCAGTTTCCTTAAAAGCAGGACTTATGTTCATGCTTATTTCACACAGTGAACAACAATGATGTGAGGCTTTGTTTGAAAAAAATCAGGTATATCCCAGCATCACCTAGGCTAAATGCCCTGTCAGTCACTCGTCAGGATAGTCTTTAGGGGCGGCACATGAGGCTTTGCACCCAGGCAGCAGGTGAGCTTGAGCCGCCCCCGTATGCATGTTTCAACTGTAAGGTCTGATATCAAGTATCTGTGCTCTAAGCATCAATCACAAGTCTTACATTAATGATTAACCAAATAAAACTCTATTGGTGTATTTTTGTTGTAATGAACTGTATTCTCTGTATTCAAGGAAGAGTGTCCCAAGTTTTTAATGTTATTGCCAAGGGTGCTGCAAACTTCAAAAGGCTGGGAAACACTGCTCTAAACCTTTCCTCATCCAAGAGCATGATATCTCAGCCTTGAATAGATGATAGAAATACAGTATATGTAAAAGATAAAATTTGTCTTCTTTTTTTTTGTCAATTTCACATCTAATCAGCATACTGTCAAAAAATACATATATATTTAATTTCCCCTAAAATGCCATAAACAGAAAATTTAAATGGATAATCAGTTTTGGCAAATACATCAAGTTCATTTACAAATTTGAAAAGTAAATTTTAATTGAATTCATAAACAATTGTGAACCCTTTGAGTGGTTTTTAAAATTTTCTTGATCTGAATTATAATATAACTGCTACATTGGAAGTAAAAGCGTGTTAAGAACCAGAGATATTTCAGGATGATCGAAATAAAGTAGATCAAATTTGACGAGATATCTCAGGATTGCTGCTGTAAAGATTAATACAGCCAGCACCTCCTAGAGACAGAAGGCCTCCACACTGATTACCATAAATGTCATTCAGACTACCCAGCAAGTTTGCCACATTTTGAAACACAGCATCCTATTTCGTTTCTTCTTTATTGGCTCACAAATACTGCATAGAAATCCAATTCTGAGCCTGATCATTTCTTTTCCACACAACGATGAGAGCAGGGAATTTTTTTCCCTGAATATTCTGAGGGAAAATGGACTACTTAATGACGTCACAAGTAGCATGCAGAGGCCTATCTTTAGGAGGCGCTGATACAGCTCATCATTAAAGTGATCAAATATTTTATTTTCTGAACGCTATATGTGTTCGGTTCTGTCCTCGTATAAGGACATACAACTTAGGAAAATGCACTAAAATATAATATATTATTGTATTTTCCTAAGCTTCTGTAATGGCCTGAGGTCCAAGTTTTACCCCCAGGGCGATCCCTCCAAAAATGACCTCGTCAACACCCTGTGACACTACTATATTCCTACGAATACCTTTCAAGCCCTCCCTACCACCCAAGCATAGAATAATCCCGGAGAAGATAACATCACATTGATTGAAACTGTGCATTATATATAAATGCAGTATAAAAAAATTGCAGTAACAATTGTTTCCCTAATAATATGTACTATATTTTTTGACAGAGCCACCTCTTCAGGGGTGAAAATATTAAATTTCCTTTGCGGTTATATCCCAGGGCTGTGTACAGTTGAGAAGAAAGAATTTCTTCAGGTTGTGGTGTCACCCGGGTTCGAACTTCAACATTGCCACAGTGGTGGTCGGTTGAAGTTACGTTTTCTGTGGTTCCCAACTTCGAGGAGCGAATGCAAGCCTATCTTTCCATTAAAAAGTCTCACGTCTCACCACAGAGAGCAGCATCAGACACAATATTCTATTCGCACTCAGACTATTAGGCATACACATTCACACTTCCGGCATAACTCACTAGGTAGTAAATTGCCCATGACAATAGACAGAAGTTGGACTTGGTTTGAAAGACAGGCTGCGATGTCTTTACTCATAGGGCTATATATCAAGTCCACTGTTATTTATTAATGTCGAGAAAACAAACGAGTCTTCCCTCTGAAGGGTAAAATAAAAATTTCTGAACAGTTTCAAACTATATAAATTAAAATTCTCACTGTTCAGAACTGTCTACAGGTAACTATTCATTAAAAAATTAAGGAATGTATTAATGACGGGATGAGAATTTTATAAAAGCCACTTCGAAGGCAAAAAATCTCAGCATAGCTTTCAGTGCAAAATCAGCCTGTTTGTTAATGAGGTTTCACCAACAAATTATGTTCTTGAAATTGAATGTCATACTCTTTAGGGAAGTGTACAGAATGAGGAAAGGCTTTTTTCTGCAGAAGTTGTTTACACACTCGACCATAAACCATGGGCGGAGATATGGGAAGGGGGATTGGTTCCCCCCCCCCCCCACAGCATCAATGACCGAATCAGTATATATATGAATTGGCATCATTGCCCTTCCTCCAGCCTTTCATGTCTATCTCCGCCTATGTCACAAAGCTTCAAAAGTTTGGCCAAAAATTAACCGATGCACTGCAATTTAAGACTCATCTTTCCCATTCGTTCATCAAGACGTTCTCAACATTCATAGCTTAGTGTAAGTATATATATATATATATATATATAGTAGCTCAGAATAGGTAATATATTTGTCTTATATATAACGGTGTATAGGTAACAGGGGGGTATGGAATTTTACTGGCGAACCGTTTATCCTAGAGGAATCCTTCCAATTAGAAAAAGTATCCAGATAACATGCATTTAATGCTGTGTGTGTGTGTTTTTTTCAACTTCCCTGTTTCTCAAATTTGGATATCTCAGCGAATACTGCACTTAGAAATGCTGATTTTTTTTTTTTGTTGGCATCAGGAGAGACAGGGCAACAACTTTCTATTTGGGTTTTGGGGCACACGGGTACTGTATAAAAAGTTAATTTTTTTATTTTAATGACTATACAACCCCTTGTAACATGAATGACATATCTGAGTACATCATGTTATTTTCTAAAAAGAAGTTTTTGTAGCTCTCATGTCAATTGGAGGTATGCCTCTAGGGTCAGCAGTTCACCAGTAATGGTAAATGGTGAACTTATTGTTACCTATGCACCTGGTATACGTTTACATACTCAAGAACAAAGGTTTTGTAAAATGTACGGTTTAATAAATCAAAAATTATAATTTTTTTTCATAAATAAACAACATTTGCATGATCTTCATTTACACAATTTCAAAATCCAACTTCATTTTCACATGATATTGTTGTACTTTTTCCAAAAAAAAAATAATAATCTGAAACAAAAAAAAACACCAAATGACTAAATTTTTAAGAAGTCCTATTTGAGCACACTTTTGAATCAAAAAAGTAGTTAGGAACAAGTGCAAAATTTTCTTCACAGTCTTGTTGCAAACTGAAGAGTCTGACTCTCTGGGAAAAGTTTTGGAGATATGTGTGACTCCCCATCACCGCAGTAAGCTAGGTTTGAAAAAGCAGACATTTGAAGAGACGTGCAGCCATCTTCAACCAGTCTTCCCGGCTTCGTTGTTTGAGTCTCGTCAGATTGTTGTCTCACAAAACCAACAAATACCTAAAATGTAAAAGTCTTGTTAGTAATTTTTTTTCAAAGAATTAAATGAATGATAAGTAGGGATATGTAAATTTCACAAATAAAAAAATGAAATTTTTAAATCCAAAATTTTGCATTTATTCCCAAAAATAAACTTAATATACAACAATATTTTTTCAAGTTCAATTATGAGGTCTAGTATTAAAGTACTGCACTTAGCTGAAACCTAATATTTTAGTAGTGTCTATATTTTCTTCCTGTAGCGCAGGGGGTGCCTAGGCTTATGGCAGGCACAAATCCAGAAAGGAGGGGTGATTGTCCATCCCAAGAACTAGGTTATATGAAAAAAGGCTATCCTGTAAAATATGGAACGATCTTAGGAACCTACACAATTAGTTGCCCCTTTTTCAACACATCACTGGATCGGGTCCTCGAAGAAATTTTGGGGTATCTGTGAGCTTGAATAAGAAAAATAAAAATGACTTATTTTTACACTGCTTGTACTGAATATTATTTTACAAAGGAAAGGGGTCCTGTGATATTTATTTTATTGGCACAAGGGGTCCTTGGAATGCAAGAGGTTAGAATCACTGCTTTAGCCTTTGCCTTCTGTGAGTAATAAACAATGTTGCAGATACTGAAATATATTCCGAAATCCACGCTGTTAGCAGGACTACTAAGGTTTTGAATAGCAGCATTTGCATTCAAAATCTGCATTATCCACAGAAGTCTCTTGGTTGACCACTGGAAAAATAGTTGTATGAGTGTATTCATTGATGAGTTCATCACAGAACACGGTTGCTCTGGGATGAAAAAATGTCCAAGAAGCTTTCCAATAATAAATTTGGGTTAAGAGAATGTTTGTGTTGTCGCAGCATCTGTCACTGTACAATATATATGTATATCTACAGTAGGACCTCTCGATAACAGAAAGCCATGGGGCCAAAAATTTCGTCTGCTAACAGGGAGTGTCCGCTAATGGGAAGGTACGATATATGACGGCTTCGGGCGCCTGGTTCCTATAAATTTTAATGTTAAAATATATATATGCTACTGTAAAAGTGAACACCAGTGCAGTGGTTATGCATGAGGACATATTGTCTTGATAAAGAAAGTTTGGTTGAATTTTACTACATTTATCATTTGCCTGTGATTATGCACAATTCCCAAATAAAATTGGAAAGTTTGATAAATATAGAAAACTTTTTATAACTATTCTTCTCTTCATTAAACCAATTAAATATTTTTACCCAAAAATGATGCGTGCACTACACATATTTAGCAATAAAAATTGAATTAAAATAAGTGTGAAGATAAAAACCATTATCATTCCTGTAATGTTGGCTTTCTTCACACATGCAAAAATCTCATTTTATATAACAAACACTTTTCTAATCCTCCAAATAAGTTTACATAGGAACAATGCTAGGTAACCTGGAATTTCGTTATAACGAAGTGATTCCTCTGGTACAGTCTCCTGGCACACTCTGGTCCGACATATACATCATGAAAAAAAATGAATCTATAAATATAAAATTGATTTTCTGTTTCTGTGTGCGTATGTTCTCTATAAAAATCTACAATTTTAGATTGATTGTCGCAAAATTTTGCTTATATACCAAGCAGGGCCCGGATTAAACGATAGGCTACTTTAAAAGTTCATCAGAGCAGGGCGAATACCCGAAATGGGAGGAAAAACTGTCAAGCAACAATGGTTCCTGGGCATCAACAATCGCTTTTGGAGTGTTTACTTTGGTTACAGTGGTTCCCTAGCAATGCGGTTCCCACGTGCATATGTCTTTACAATGGTTTGTCACTTTTCAAACTTCCCAGTAATTCAAGAAAACCTGGGCAGCGCTGGGTATTATAGCTAGTAATTAATACTATATAATACACTGCCCATTAAAGAAGATTATGGTTGTTTTATCTAAGTATAGATAGCTTATCCAAGTATGGATAGATTCTAATTTTATCCCAATATGTTTATCATACTTCTTCTTAAACGTGTCAATTGTGTTAAAATTCATGACCCCCCTGAGGTAAGGTATTCCATTTATTCACAATCTTTGAGAAATACTCCCACCTGGAATTGTTCCTTACTAAATGATACTGGTGTCCTCTTGTCGAAGCAGTGAATTGATGGTTTCGTGTTTTGTTGGTGCTGCCACATGTTCACCATATTTTGAAGTAAAGATGGTAGATGCTTGAATTTTCTTATGTAAGTATCGTGTTGAAGTTCTGCCTAGTCTCTATGCAGAGACTTTTGCAAATGAGAGACGGGCTCGCATTCACACTTCAAAGTCAGAAAATCAAATAACCTGGAATAATCTTTACTAAATAATACTGGTGTGCCTTTGTCGAAGCAGTTGATTGAAAAGGTGTATTAATAAAGGTGAATTTGATATTTTCATCAAGTGTAGCTTGTCCTTAAAGTCAAGTCATTCTTAGTATGTTTGGAAAATATTTATACAGTGATACCTTGAGTATTGGACGTCTCATCTTGTGTGTCCTCCATGTTATGTGCAAAAAAATATGGCTCACAATGAAACAAAATTGCAAGTAAGTATTCAATTAACAAGTATGCAAAAGGGGCATAAAAGCTCATTTGCTGCACAAAGCTGGATTTAATTTATGTGTATATTGGGTTGAAAGTTGAGTTTCGAAAAAAAATCTTTATAAGATTGAGACTGATCTTACCTGATCCAAAGTTGTGTGGTTTAAGGCTATATCTTGAATGCCGTATTTTATTGTACCATCTTCTAAGTGCTCGAATATTTCAGACAACGGAACTTTACTTGGCAGGCTGAATTCAAAGGTATTGCAATGACGAGCCTGCAGAAAACCGAATTATTATCATGGGACACTTAAAACACTGCATCATTTCAAGCTATAGTAAAAACTTGATAAGTCGTCACTCCAGTTATTGAAAAATTATGAAGGCTTAAGCGGAGTGATGACTTAAGCAAAGTGCCATCAGTTTCAATGTGCAATATTGTAAAAATCGTATAAATTTAAAGTAATGTAAAATTTATTAAAATATGAATTAATAATACAATATTAACAAAACTTATAGATTACAAATGGGAAAAAATGAAATTTAGACATTTTTTGAGCTTAAGCATTTAACCCATTATGAAAAAATACACTGTTACACTTATGATTAAAACCAAAATATTTTGTAATTTATACTAATCAGAGCAACTGTTAAAGTATGGTTAGCATTTCTTTACAACAGAACTAATAGACATTAATTTTATATATGAGATTTAATTTTAGGGCTTTAAATTTTTTATTAGTAGTTCATGATACAACAATGAGGTAACGTTGGACACAGGGCCCACTTTTGACTTGACCCTGGGCAGGGAAAGGAAAGCTGACAGTGTTAGGTCTCAACTTGGTAAAAAATATGTCTGGTTTTTCAGCAAAGATATTTTTGTTTAAATTTAAAGCCCCAATATGGTGCTGCTCACGCAGAAATCATGTCCTGCTCGGACAGTCCCAAAGGTTTTAAGAATATTTGTTTTTTAGCTGACAAATGAACTTCTTCAGCAAAACTTTTGTTACTTGTGCTGTTTTGTTTTGGTTTATAAGACATTTATGGTCACTTTTGAACCTATAGTAGTGCTGTCATCAAGCTCTTTCTTTGAAGAGAGCCATATAAGTTATTGTTTAGAAAATATTGTTTCTCCTCTCTCAAACTTTTCCATAGCAACGAGTTAACAGAAATTAGCGGCGAGTAAATAAGGATTTATGAACATTGTTAACTCTGGACAAGAAACTGGACAGGACCGGAAAAAAAAGACGACTTATAACTGGAGTGACACCTTATTAGGATCATGATTTAACCGAAGTGATGCCTTATTAAGATGATGACTTACCAAGGTTTTACTGTATATATAAGTTCAGTTTTTATTTTGACACTTATAACCAGATAGTTATTACTGTAATACCCTGACTTATGCAAATTTATAATTAGTTTTTTGTGGAAAAAGCATATTCATAAAATTCTTGCAGTCACTGGATTATTGCTGAGATAATAGCGGTTATTAAGGGTTCATGAAAAATTGGCAATAATTCATTGATGGAAAATTCACAGACAAAAGTTCCACATGAGTCAGAGAACAAGGAATGACCAATGTGTGAAGTGAATTAGTGAGTGACAGAGTGGTTAGTGTTGGTGAGTGAGTAAACTAGTGAGTGACCTGGTGACCTACTCACTAAGTGAACAACCTGGTGAGTTAATGGTAGAATGAGCAACAGAATAAGCACTCTAGCGAGTTGATGATAGAATGAGTGAGTGACCTAAGGAGTGAATGACAAACCCAGAGATAAAGTGAGTGACCAATCACTCATTCACTGACTTGCCTACTTGATTGTTCATTCACTCATGTCAAACTGTTGTCTGTGAATTTTCCCAGCCACGCATTTTCTATTTCATGAATTGTTGTCTGTGAATTTTCCAGACATAGTTATTAAGATGGAAGTTTATTAATCTTTCAAAAAAAAAAAAAAAATTGGCAGATAAGACGAAATTGGTGTATAACCCACACTCAGAACTTGCAATGTTTTTTAACGCATAATTCCACGGATTATACAGGGTTCCAGCAGAAATCTTCCTGATCATTTCACTGGCCAACAGCCCTAAAGAAAGAATTATAATTCAAAATCTTGACCTTCCAAATATTTTTGAATTAGAGGAATTTTCCCTTCACATAATAATTTCCCAACTTCAATAACCTTCAATATACCTTCCCCGTGTGTGACTTTTGCCAAATATTTTACATTTTTCCTAACTTTTTCTGAACATTTATTATTTATGAGATTTTCCAGATTGTCAGGAACGCTGCAGTTGAAATGCAACTGAATTAGTCAAAATTTGAATGCTATAATGTTTGAAATTATAATTGGTAATGTACATAGTTAATTTGTAGCAGATGAGCTTCCAAAATTATTTTTTAAACCTTTGTACTGTGGTGGATAGGCCAATAAATACAGAATTTTGACGGTTTTTTAAGCCGTGCATAGGCCTGTGTGACGTTTATTACAAAAAATACCATGAATAATACTAATTAAATTGCAATAATAACTAACTGTATTTTTTGAAAGTTTTTAATAAAACAAACCTTGAATTGAGCTGATGGAAATTTCTCTTTGATAAAATTTACAACCACTGCAGAATAGTTGCTGTCCTCATGCGGTGCTCTGAATGATATCGTGATTCCACTACCATACCTGCAATTTAAAGAACAAATAAACATTTTAGTGCAAATTAGAAAAATGCGAGTAAAAAAAATATTTGACTGTAGCCCAATTGATAACACACACACATAACAGGAGATAGTTCTCCTATTACTATAATAATCTGTCAACCGGCATTTATATTGTCTCATCCTAAAATTGATTTTTTGTTAAAAATTAAATGCACTTTGAGCAAATCTTGAAAGCTTTGATGTCATGCTCTTGCAATAAAAATGTTTATGCACGAGATATTGAGAAGAGGAATAGATGAAAAAGAAAATCTTCATATTTGCCTTCTTTCTCTTCTCGCCTCCCATCAGAAAAAAGGGACATTACTAATGAAAAATTTAGTGAAACTAATTAAAGTTTTACTAAACTTCAACTTACGTCAGTAGTTTTACTGATGTATAAGTCGGGGTATCACTGTATAGTGAAAACTTGTCAGGGCAGAATCATTCTACAAAATTCAGAACTACTACTACATAACTGTACATCAGAGATGGGACAAATATTTAGCTGCTATTCGGTATTTGCCAAACATTCAGTGTAGTGACCTTATGTTCTTTGAATAGTGAGCACTCATGATGACAAGCATAAACAGAAATTTATTAATAAAAAAAAATAAAATAAGAACATTAACATGAGACGACGATCCTACTCGATCGCTTTTTCACACCCTCTCTCTCTCTCTCTCTGTTTATTTTCGAATGTCTAGTTTTGTTTTTGCAACCTCCGGTCTCCTGAGGCTTTTCTTCTTCTTATGCTCTCAAGCCTTATACCATATTGTTTCGTCAAGGTTGTCAACTGAGAGACGCGCTACAGAACACTACACCCCCCACGCAAGATTGGGTTTACCTATAAACACAAACTGAATTCTTTTGTTTGTTCTGTTCTTTGACGAATTCCAACAGCGCGGCTCGAAGTATCTCAGCAACGGTCCAGCATCAACCAACTCTCTAGATGCCCTGGTCGTTATCACCTCGATGATCTCCACGTCGCGTATCACCGAGATTCGGAAGAAATCCGTCTGGAGGAGTTTCTTGAGCACTTTTCCAGTCGCCGCGTTCCTGCAATGTATGGCACACTCACAGAACTTCTCGGACGTCAACTCGTCGGACCGATTGGCATGGATCAGCACGTTCACGTCGATGTTCAGAAACGACCGCATTACGTCGGACATCAACGTGATTAAACCCTCGTGTTTCATGTCGAAGCCCTTTATCAACAGCAGGACGAGGATGTCCCCGGTGGCCTCGTGGAAACTAGGATTCGTTCCGCCCCGGAAAACGTGTGGTAGATGCTCGTACTGCATGAAAAACTGAATGTGTCCCATCTCATGGTGAATAGTGATGAAATCATCCTCGGTTCTGTGTGCGAACATTTTGATCCAGAAGTCCAATCCATTGGACAATTCGTGGACAAACGCGTGGCAAACCATCTTTTTGCCTTTGGATCTGTTGAATATAAACATCTTCCAGAAGACCTTCGTCATCGGCTTCAATCTCAATGAAGTGAAAAACTCTTCAGCCGTCTTCACTTTCAGCACCGTCATATTCTTCACTTTTAGTGCCACAGCGACATCCACCGATGGCTTCTCGGTAAATAGCTTCATGTGGTCCATAATGCTACTCCATTGATGGGCCCACATGTCCTCTAAAATATGCGCCGGAACGGGTCCGCGTTCTTGAATCTTGTCGCTACCATAACAGTTCCTGGTCATGCACTGGACATAAGCGTGGAGTTGCTTGTGCGGCGGTTTCACCTGATTCCACAGCTTAGATATGGCGTCTTCGAGTATGTCACATTCGTAGCTATCCCGAAACATGGATATGGTGTTTTCAAAGTCATTAAGCTTCGCGGTTTCGTTGCTGAGCTTCTCAAATTCCCAGAAATGTTTCCTGACGGGTTTACCAGTGACGCTTCTCCAAGATGTCCACAAGTTTGCCATTTCGTTATAGTCGCGAGCTTCCGCTATGATCCTTTTTAGATCCAGTTCCATTTGTAGGGTGCACTCAGATTTGCTTCGGCTCTTGGTTGTATTGAGATGGTGAGTTTCTCCAATCTTCTCGTGTTTGATTTCGCAGATTTTGGTGGTGTTGAAATGCTCAGTCAGGTCATCCACCAGCTCAGTCTGTCTTTTGTATTTGTCCTCGGGTAGAGATGACATCTTGTCCTCTTCAATATTCACACTCACGCCCTTCTCCCTTCGCTCTGTCGCAGGAGGCTTGTGATATTCCCTTATAGTGGGGAAGGACAATCGCCCTTCTTCGGTGTCTGCGGACTCGCAAAGTAGTCCATGTACGTTTGGTGGAATAATGCATTGTTCTCGAATTTTATCTGTTACTGCAGCGAGAATTTCAACAGGTTTACAAAAATCTTCGTTATTTCCTATTTCCAGCGAAGCACTGATATTCACAAGGGATGCTTCAATTCTTTCTCCAAATGCACTCGCTAAGATGATTTTCCCTTTCTTAGTTATTGGTCCTTGTATACAGTCAGAATGAATCACTGGGATTTGACAACCAGAATCCACTAAGCTTCTGATTTTTCTATCATCTACGCAAATATCAGCATAACGTAAAGGGTTCAAATCCAGACTCGATTCACTGGAATTAAATAATTCCGATCGAATTTCCGCGATCAACACATTATCTTCCGATTTCTCTTTTGTGTTAGCCTTATATCTTCGGTCACAATCGCGAGCGAAATGGTTCAGTCCACAGATGTAACACTCCTTTGGGGTTTTTCTGATAATCGTGTTTTCGGTCTTGTTCCAGTCCTTATTGCTATGATATTTCCGAGTTGGTGGTTGATATGCTGTTCTTGTCGATGTTCCTCGTCCCTCTCTATAACTGAAGTGTTGTTGCTGTAACAATGACTTTTCTTCTCCGTAAAAAGCTTTCTTATCCCCGCCGATGTCTGCCCTGACGTTCTCATAGTCATCCAACTTATTAGCAAGGATGTCGGGTCGCTTGAATTGAGACCACTCGTCAATAAAATGATCTCGAATCTCTGACGGTACTTTGCGTTTTATCTGATCCGTAATAATCAAATCAGACAGTTCTTCAATCGTGGTAATCTCTAGGCCTCGGATCCATTCAGTGAAGAAATTTCTGAGTTCATAAGCAAAATCACACCACGTTGCTTCCGATCGTTTACTGTGCTTCGTGAACATCTGTCGAAACCTCTCGGGAGTAAGCTTATATCTCTTAAGCAAAATGGATTTGACTTGCTCATAGTCATCTGTTGTCTCTTCATTTTCTCTAGCAATGACTTGCGCCACATCATAAGGTAATAGTCCAATCAGATATGAAACCCAAAGTTCCCTTTTTATTTCGGCTCTTTTCGCTTGCCTTTCAAACAGCACCAGGTAGAGGCTAATCTCGTTGCTCTTCGGATCGAACTTTTGCAAAATGTTCTGTAGCTCTATCCTTGGCCTTGCCATTGAGTTAATCGGGGATTCACCTGCCGCGCTGATGCGAATCCTTTCATTTTCTAGTTGCATTTTTTTGAGTTCGAACTCCATTCGTCTCTCCTCACTAGCTTCCATCTCTTTCCGTTTTCTCTCCTCACTAGCTTCCATCCGTTTTCTCTCCTCACTTGCTTCCATCTCTTTCCGTTTTCTCTCCTCACTTGCTTCCATCTCTTTCCGTTTTCTCTCCTCGCTTGCTTCCATCTCTGTCCGTTTTCTCTCCTCAATTACGGTGTTCAGAAACTGTTCGATGAACTCTTTGTCATAGCATTCTGCCTCCATTATTGCGGATTTGAGTTGAAATACTTTCATCTGCATAACATTTTCAAGCCCCATTTCCGCAGCGACTTGCTGTAAGTCCTCTTTTTTGCCTCTGGCTAAGAAAGCCATGATTCTCTCAAAGAAAAGAAAACCAGCGAATTTTCTTATGAAAAAAACACTCACCGCACTTTTCCTTCGTTCTTCCAACACTCTTCAAGTGCTCTTCGTATCGTCTCCTCACGACAAAAGTTCTCTTCGCGTCGCCTTCTCACGACGAAAGTTTTTCCGTTAAATATTGTCCAATCTATTGCTCACTATCCTGCCGACTGCGCCAATGTAGTGACCTTATGTTCTTTGAATAGTGAGCACTCATGATGACAAGCATAAACAGAAATTTATTAATAAAAAAAAATAAAATAAGAACATTAACATGAGACGACGATCCTACTCGATCGCTTTTTCACACCCTCTCTCTCTCTCTCTCTGTTTATTTTCGAATGTCTAGTTTTGTTTTTGCAACCTCCGGTCTCCTGAGGCTTTTCTTCTTCTTATGCTCTCAAGCCTTATACCATATTGTTTCGTCAAGGTTGTCAACTGAGAGACGCGCTACAGAACACTACATTCAGTTTGGTTGAATAATACTCGGGTATTCGGCCGAATATCTGTGTAAATCTAAGCACAAAAAACTAATAAAAAATAAAATTATATTAATTGGAATTTTTTCCATAAATTAAAAATTTATACATAATGGTTATATTTTATCGTGTGGTGAGTATCCCTTTCTATAAAAGACGTTACGTCAGGGTGAAGAAAAACATGAAACTGAAAATAGAATCCTACTGTACTAAGGTGGAAGCGAGTATGAATTACACAAGTTCACTAACTGAAGGATGTACCTAAACAAGATAGGTATTGCGGTACTGAAAAAGGCAAAGAAGATCTAAAGATAAAAAATTTAAAAAAGTTAAATTTTATGATGCTTTACTAGTTGAGGGTAAATAATGGTTGAATTTTTCTTGAATAAAAAAGGTGCGAAAAAATTCTGTAGGTAATATTAAAATACAATACAGGGTGAACGTGCCATGTTCGGCCAAACAAAAGGGAGTGATAGACAAGCCCAAAAGCCCAAGTGGAAAATGAAACACCCAACAAACCCTGTCCTATCTCGAACCTTTTTGAGTTATGGTGGGTAACTGATTATGGGGAAAAATACATCTCGGTCTGCAAAAAACCAAAATTTGTGGAGTTTGTGAGAAAAACTACACACACAAACTGATCTTATATTTGAAAAGAGCGAAAGAAATCCTTTAAAGCGACACTAATTTGATTGAAATATCTGGATTTAATAGCAAGTTTACAAGCACAGACCAATTGGCAATGTTCAAAATCTAATTGTCACCAAAATTTTTAATTGCCTATTCCGCAAATACCCTTGTAGCTACAATTGGTCAAATTAATCAAAAACTTGTCCATTCTACCAGGTTTTGAAAGAGCTTACAATAAATCATATCAGGAGAAATTTAGCCTTTTGTTCACAATACATCACTGAAACAGTTTGTCAAAGTAGATATTCAAAGAAAATTTGGAACTGGCAGATACCGATTTTGATGACAATTTGATTTTGCGGAAAAAACCTATTTAGGTGACATTACACCTATCTACAGAATATCTGTATTTAATGGCTAGCTTCAAGCGCTGAGAGATTGGTGAAGTGAAAATTGAATTGTCACTAAAACTGACTCAAATTACTTTAACAAATGCAGATTAATATTCCACGATCGCAGAAGGATGTGGTTGGACAAGAGATGCAGAATAACGTAAATCAGAGACAACCAATCAGATTAATGGGCACCTCCTGTCTAACCAGCAACCACATCTTTCTATGATGTTTGTGGAACATCAATTCAAGTCCATAACAACTAATCCAAACAAAGCAGCTGATGGCTGTTGAAAAGTTGTATACTTATAGCTGGCAACAAATCTTCTAATGCCACAACACAACTTGGACATCTGCTGATGATGCTAACTGCTAGCATTGGGAAAATGTTGAGGGGGGGGGAACTTATACCAACAACAGCCATTTGGTCAACTTTGTCCAGAAAAACTATTCAAAATGTTTTAGCGCTATCAAATTGTATTTTTTTTAACACTGAATTATTGGAGTTCACAATAAAACTGTCAATTTTGTAAAATTGAAGGCTTCGCTGCAGAAACACGAGGTAGCTTAATTTTTCTTCCATTCAACCACGGAGGAGTCGCCCCCCTTTTTTTGCTCCTTTCTTTCCCGGTGTTAGCTCTATCTATTGAGAGACATAGGTGCTAACTGCTAAAGTTAGTTTTGTCTAGCACAAAACAAAGGAAATATAGTTTTTTTAACAAGAAAGTGGACCAGGGTTTAAGCTGGATAAAATATTTCTTTCGCAAAAAACGTGAAAATGGGGGAAAAGCTTTAGCAAAATGCTACAATGCTAATGTAATGATTGATGGTTGGATGTCTACTTGTTTCATACCTCCTTGTTCCTCCTTTTTTTGTGAAAGTGGCTACTACTTTCGCATTTTGCGAAAAATGCGACTGTAGCTTAAACCCTGAAGTGGACTTGATTCAAAGGTGCCAAAATGGAGCTACCTCCTTTTTCACAGCAGACCCTTCAATTTGTATTAGTTATGAAAAATAAAAGGGAAAATGTGATAGACAATAAGTTACATAATATAGAACAGTTTTATATATATATAATCATAGGTTCTACATATTTCTGTATAAATATGTGTAGAAAGTATTCTGTATGGCAGAGGTTCTCAACCAGTGCTCCGCGGAGCCCCAAGGGCTCCCTGTGCACCTCCCAGGGGCTCCGCGGCGACTCGAGGAAAATAAAATAAATCAGTAGATTTGATAGAGATAAGTAAATAAGAGAGGCCCACATGGTTTTGCATTAAAAATTATGTACAAAAAAGGCCTCCTCGAGTCAAACGGCTCCGCCATAGAAATTATATACTGAAAAAGGCTCCGTGAGTCAAAAAAGGTTGAGAACCGCTGCTGTATGGTATCCTATATATATATTATATATTGTAGAAATACGAAATATTTTACAATATATAAATATTTCTACATCTATCTCTTTGAGACAACCATAATTTTTTTTATGTGTGTGTGTGTGTGTGGGCAGAGTATATTTATATTTTATCACAATTATTGGTTTTCTATCACTCTTATAGGATTACTGTATTTTTGATATTGTTTAGATATGCATTCGACATCCATATTTTTTATGGGCATCTTTTTTCAGCCACCTCGTTGGGCATTTTGTCTGTTGTGGCCTTTGTATTTACATGTATGTAAAGAAGTGATAATTACATTTATTTATACAAATGTAATTATCACTTGATTCAAATAGCTCAAAAGAGGTGAATGAAAAAAGATGGGAGAAAGGACTTGCCCAGTGCATAGAATCAGGAGACTGAAGGCCCCCAGTCTACACCTGGTTGTGTTCTTATATTTATGGAAGCCTTGCATACTCATTGCATGCATTGAATTTTTGAGAAAGAAAGACAAGCTCTAATCAACTCTTGATTGTTGTTACATGGAATTATCACATCTGCAACTCCAGGCTAATATACAGGGATTATCATTGTCATTCAATGTTAAAAGAAAATCAAGCTCAAAATATCAATGATGGTAATCCAATTTTTTTGCTAATCTGAACAGGTCCTAGTCTCTGGGATTAGCTGGGTTCCGTTTCACCTATTTCGAAAATGAGCATCACAATTACATAAAAACAGAGTAATGGTAAAGTTATAATGAATAACGAAAACTTGACACACCTATTTTTCAATTCGTGGGGAGTACCAGTGCAGAGTATTTGGCCATTAACCATGATTCCAATCGTTGAACAAAGCACGTCACATTCTTCGATGCTGAAAAATAGTCAAATAAAAAAAAAGACATGTAAGCCACTACTGTTATAATACAGTTAACAGTTTTCTTCAATTAAGTCACAAAAAGATGCCTGTTTCACACATTGAAAAGTCT
This sequence comes from Pholcus phalangioides, assembly GCF_987345545.1. Lineage (NCBI taxonomy): Eukaryota > Metazoa > Arthropoda > Arachnida > Araneae > Pholcidae > Pholcus > Pholcus phalangioides. The sequence continues at coordinate 6,874,288 of NW_028301620.1, read as the reverse complement.
GGTCAATGAAGATAATGTAAAAATAATTTTTCCCTTTTTTAAATTTTGAGTAATGTAAACTAAATCATCCAGAGATTGAACCTTTTCATCAGCTAACACTTCCGTCTTACAGATCATGCTGTATAACAGATGATCAGTAAAGAGGTTTCATTCAGAATATATGATATTAAATTTTAAAAGTGTTGAAAATAATTTTCCAGATTCGCTCACACTAACCTATGGGAAGACAAAATCACAGCTGCTCTTTGTTTCTTTGTAGTAACCTGCATGATGCTATTCCACACAAGTCTCCTGCTGCCTGGATCCATTCCGGATGTCGGCTCATCCTATGCATACAATACAAACTTACTTAATAAAATATCTGTTACACACACACAAGCATGTCAAATGGGAAATACAGGCGTACTTGGCTAATTTGAACTAAGTTAATTAAAATTTTTGAATAGTCTAAATTTTATGAGTTCCCTCTGAGTTTTTTAAATTCAATTTTATTCATAAATACAGAACAATATAAGCGGGATGAAAATTGCTAAGAAGTCAAGACATGGCTCTTACTAGCAATCACATTTTTTTTAGACATTAGTTGTAAGGATTTGATTCAGAATTAGATAAAATAATAAATGAGAGAAAAAGAAAAAAAAAAACCAAGCGGAAAAACCTTGAAAAATGACATGGACAGTTCCATTTTAACGCTTCACAATGGCTGAATACCAAAAATGTGAGATTTTGGCTCCAAGGAAAAAGTCCTGTTTTAGAATAGAATTTTTTTTTAAAAATGGAACGATTTGGAAATTTTGCAATCAGCTATTAGGGAAAGAAAAACAGAGTTGTCACATTTTACCGATACTCATTTGCCATAGTGTTTCAAAAAAAATAATGTGATTTAAAAAAATCATAACTATTCAGCTTTTAATATGCTTTAATTGAACAATGTATAGGTAGAAAGAGGGAAATCTCAAGTTTCACACAGTTGCCGACAGGTAGCACTAACGCTCTTCCTTCGGATGCCACTTCAGTGTTTGTCAAGATGGCAACTGCACAACAGAAATCGTTTTGTGTTCTAAGCTTCGTGAAGTGTGAGTCCATAACAACTGTTCATCGTGCTTTTCGTCGACAATACCCTCGTGTTGAACTTCCTACCGCTCAGAGCATTAAGCAATGCCATAAACAATTCTAATACTTACTTGTATATATGAATTTAATTATCACTGATTGTTCTCTAGGAAGCGAGTTTGTTTATTTTTTTGATGCAAGTCTGTCTCGCCTCAAAGTTAGAAAACTACAAATAATCCCCTTCGGCCGACCACCACAGTGCCCACTGCATAGATGACATGTGACCTGGGCTTTCTCTTTCTGATGAAAAACAATCATGATACCCACATGAATACACAGTAGAACTTTCTGCCAAACAAGAAAGGATGATAACAAGTACATACCAACAGAACTACAGATGGTGATCCAATCATTGCTATAGCAGTGCATAATTTCCGCTTGGTTCCTCCGCTTAGAGATCTCACAGAACATTCAGAATGACCACTCAAATCGAAACCTTTCAAAGCTTGTTCTACAACCTAGTTAAAGAATTAAAGGAAAAAATTTTTTTAAAATCACTCTCCAAAATATCAATAACACTGAACTTTACATTAATATGAGGAAATTAATGAGCAAGAAAATTTTCACAAATATAGAAAAGAAATATAGAACTTATCAAAGAGAAAATCCGTGAGAGTTCAGCGTATATTAAAAGATTCATTTGCATGGGAACTACTAATATTTGATGGGTGGAAATATTTCAGAAATGAAAAAACTAGCATAAAAATATCAACCCAGCCACAGATGCACTTGCGCCACATGTACAGAATGCAACATGGTAAGTACTGACGAGACTATCAAAGACGACAAAAGTGTCACTATGAAAAAAAATGGCAGCAAAACTTGGAATAGAACACAGTACATTGCAGGAAACAATTGAAAGATCATCTTTTTGAACTCACTATGGAAGGGGGGCCAGAGAAAGGAAAGCCCCATTCAGTAGAAAAACCATCAACTAAGACTTCAGTGATATCAAAATTGAAGGACATGATGTTTTCGATGAGTATAGTGACAAATAATGTGAAAGCTGGTTCCATAACATTACAAACCTTAAACAAAAACAGCACAGTACCGAAGCACTCACTCATGCCTTAGAATTTTCATATCTAACAACTCTTGCTCATTATGTCAGTAAAATCCTCGTTACATAATACAGTGAAGCCTGCATATTATAAAAATGCTGTCTATAATGATAAACCTGCCCATGACAATATTTTCTTGGGTCCTGGCAGAATTCCTATTTAATAGGTAATAACGCAAATGTTCAAATTATCTATAACAATAACCTGTCTATAACAATATTCCATTCTTTAGGTCCCTAGAATATTCTTATAGACAAGAGCTTTACTTTATCTTTCTTTCAAACTGAGCACAACTTTGGCCTATTGCCACAGGCAATTTACTACCAAATTAGTTGTGACAGAATAGTGAGAGAGTGTGTGTACCTAACAGTCTGAGTGCATGTGAAGTGTTGTGTGAATTTTTAGTGATGCCTTCTATATTTCAAGAAGTATAATGATTGAATATTTGTGCCATTGCAGGCCTGTTGCTCTCTGTGGTGAGACTTTTTAACAGGGAGATTAGCTCCTCAAAGTTGGGAACTTCAGAAAACCAACTTCCTGTGTTAACTAAATATAGTGATCTCTCACTTGTACACCTACTCACTTACATGTTTCTCTCAGTTATAAGATGATTTTCTGCACTCTATGTCAAAGATATAGGTAAATAACGCTATTCACTTTATATGCCTTTCTCACTTATGTGTCTTTTTTTCTTTGATTCCTTGCATCGACATATAAGTGAGAGATCATTGCACTGTATGAAGTCTTACCTGATGTATACACTTGGGATGAATTCCTTTCAGCTGAGCGTAAAGAATCAGATGCTCCCTCGGTGTAAGCAGCTCATCTAGAGCATCTTTCTGTGGACAATAACCCAGGTAGCCACTTGCTTTGGACAGCATCCTTCTGAAAAGCAAAAGAAATTAGTTCAGCTTAACTCACTAACTCAACTTCACAATGTATAGAATACCATATTTTAATGTGTATAAAGGAACCTGTTTTTCTCAAAAATAATAGGGGTTTTTTATATATTATAGATATATCTTTTCAACCTTTTTACAAATTTTAAGCCCAAAAAATCAGGGGGGAGGGGATAGAGTACCTTATACACATTAAAATACAGTAGATATTGTAAAGTTGGTGACTTATAGTCAAAAATCAATGATGATTCATGTCGCTGGCATCAGTTTTACATAAGGAAGAATCACAACAGTTTTTTCTCTAACGTAATTAAGATTACTGTTTAAGTAAGCGCACATGTTAAACATACTTTTCAAAATAACTTACCCTGAATAATCACCAATCCTTATAGAGCCGGAAGATGGAGTCAACTGACCACTCAACATTCGAAATAGAGTGGTCTTACCAGCACCATTTGCTCCCACAAGACCAAAGCACTGTATTTGTGAAAGGGCAAAAACAAGCTTTAATATGTATAAATGCACAATCAAAAATGAACCAAGAAACTATGAAACAGAGTGGATTCATCCTGTTGTCTGGATTTCTTCCAGAATGGCTTGCAGAGACATAAAATCTGGGAGAAACATTAAATTGCAATGGGTAGATGAAATATATACATACCTCTCCTCTAGTGATCTTCAAACTGACATTCCTCACAGCATAATTTATTCCAATATGAGTTTGGTACACCTGTAATATTTGAAACTTTTGTAAATAAAAACATGGCCGTGAGATGCAATACGTTAATAATTCAATGGGTAGCTTGCAAAAAAGATTTTTCCTGAAGATTTTTTCCAAAAAAGATTTCTAATTATTTCAAAATTTTGGTTTACTGCCATTCTACGGGATGAAAATATACAGTGCATTGTGTAAGTAAATATGTAACCTTAATAGCCCCATTCACATGTGCAAGATTAGGGGGGGGGGGTCGCTTTGGTGATAATTACCAGCATTGCAAGTTTCTTCCCTTCGAGGGGAAAAAAAAGGTGGGAGAAAAGCTCATAAAAAAACCCCCATCTTTCTTGGGGTGGATTGGTGGTTGACACCGGCTTTCTCTCCCATAACCTTTGCGCTGCGAAAACTACTGCAAGCTCTTTTGTCAGCCATCTTGAATCAAGCACTTCCTTTCAACCCACGTAACCAGTGACGACTTCCAGAAAGAAGAGGCGGATTACTGGCATAAGCTAAATGGCATGTGAATGGTTTGTAGTGAAAATCACAGTTACCGGGAACTATCCAGGATATTTTATTGCACATGTGAACGGGGCTAATGTGTCTAAAGTGTGGATGGCTGCAGACACCGGTACTTTTTAATTGTTTTCTTTTCTTTGTTTGGGTTCTCGCTTTCAGTACATACATGTTAGCTTCAGCTCTAAATTCATTGAGAATGGAGGTGCGTTGGTCCTGACAACCATTCCAGTTTCGATGCTAAAGGTTGTTGCGGTTCTCATGTACATATACATTCTCTTGTATAGGCCTCGGCCGAGCAATATTGAGCAAAAGTGATGCCACCTATAAACTGAAGCGTGGGATTGGTTGGCTTGTTCAATTGTTGAACCAGTTTTGCAGTAGCTGCCATGATTTTTCCTCCTATATGAAAGAGATGTATCGTCACTTTTACACCCAAGTGCTTATCAAATGGTGTCATATTACCAGGACATGAGCTGTTCCCTAATTAAGGTGAGTCAATTATGTTAATAGGCCTAATTTGATAACTTTGAAATAATATGTAAGGCAGACAAAGCATGGCACAGGTTGTCACAATTGTATTCTTCTTACCCTGGTGGTCACACACAAGGAACTTCATTTATTCATCATCTGAGAATCTTTCTCCTCCTAACACTTCTCTACGCGAGTCAAATAAATGATTTTAAATCACAGCTCACCAAATGACTTTAGTTGCCTAAATTAATGAGCTTCTGTTCATTGAGCCTGGGCTGTAATTGATTTGTCAAAGGGCCAAACAAATTAAAGGCAAAGTGCGATAAATTTGTACTGTAAAGGGAAATGCTTCAATGGTATTTAAGTGCAGTTTCTTTAATGTCTCTTTCCTGATTTTCTAATGTGACATTCCTGAATTTCTAGTAAAAAGCTCACATTGTGAACACAGATTCCATGACTTTTAGAACAAAAGTTGCTGCCTTGACTCACTCTAAAAGCCTAAAATAGTATTTGTAATTTATTTTTTGCCATTCATGGAGAAAAAAAAAGACCTACACAATGACCCTAGATGCTAAAAAAAACTGCCATAGAGAATGAGATTGCAAATTTGGTAGATGCTCCCTAACATAATGCTATACTTCTTAGTCAACAAGAATGACACAAATTTTCGAAATTTTTCTTGACCATCGAAACACATTCTATGCCATTTGTATACTTCTAACTTCAATATCACGTTACTGCCAAACTATGCTTCTAATCTAAGGAAAATCTGAACGAGTTCCACATTTTCATTTGTTAAAACTTTCACAATCATGTGTTGCTGACCTTAGCGAGGATATTTTGCTATCACTCTCTCATGGAAATTGTTGTTACATTAAAACCTGTCTCAGACAGACACTGTGTGAGACGCAAACCTGTATATTGAACGGCGGAATCAAAATATAATATGTTCAATGATTAGTGCTCTGATGCGTACCTTTATAAAACTGAATATTATTTCAGTCTCTTGACATTGTTTCATACAGGTTTTGCTACATGAAAAATTTGAATTTCAGAGATGTTAACATTTTACAGTACTTCTGAAAATTCAATGTTGCTGACGATTAAAACAGTCTTCTACAATTGAAAAAAAAAATTCTGTTTATATCTGAGATCCACCTACACATTTTAAATTGTTTCGGATGAAGGATTCCATTATCATTTTTACTCAAAGTCCTCTCCTTAATCTCAAAAGTACACTCCTTAAGCTCAAAGAACTTAATGTTGATGATACACCAGCTTTTCTTTGTACCACAACATTGACATCTAGATATAGCAATGTACATACACTATTACTGTTGATACACAATAGTGAATTAATGTCAATAATAATAGAGATACTCTTGTTACCTGGCACACATTCTGAAGTTTCACAATATCCTCTGATTTATCATCTTTTGCATCCTTTTCTATTGCATTTTGGAACAATATCCATTTCCTGCAAGCAAAGACAAAGCCATTGCATAAACATATTAGAAATTGTTATAAACATGTTTGTTTTACAACCTACAATCTCTAAGTCCAGTCAAATTTTAGCACAGGATAATGTTATAGGAATACAGCGATACCTCGGCTAGCAAACATAATTCTGGAACGACTCATCTTTGAAAACCAAAACATGATTTCCCATAGGTTTCTGTGGAAATTTTTTTGAACGGTTCTAGGTTCTGCCTAAAATTTAAAGATTCCTAGGTTTTTAAAACACTGAGGACCGCTATAAAAAAACGACAAAAAAACAGTGAAGGCTAAAATAAACTGCTTCATAATTAGAGAAATGAGAATCTACAGGAACATGAGAGATATTGATCTTTTTATTTTACACTAATGTACACACACACACACACAGTGTTTAGTCTACTAAAGCTGGAGTTTGTTGCGTGTGCATACATTAGTGTAAAATGAAAAGATCTTCAATATCTTCCTTCTTCCCGTAGATTTTCATTTCTCTACACAACCCAGTCAAGTTAGTAGGTGTCCCCATCCATCTACGATTTGGCCAACTTAATTCTGCAGAGATGGAAAAGATGAGCTTTAGAATATCCAGACTTCAGTTTGTTGCTAAGGGCCTTGCACTGAAAGAACATGTGCTTTGGAAACACAGGCTCTTTTTTACCAATGTATTTGATATTTTCTGAAGCTGTATCTTTCATTTTACATGAAATGGTTCAAAAACTTCAGAAAGATACGTAAAGGTACACCTGTAAAAACATTCTGAAGTGGACATGAGTTAATCAGACTCAAGTGAGAGTAATTGTGATGATTATTGGCATGAAAATTCAGCTCACAATGCAGCTGTTTTATACTAGCATATGCATCTATATCAACAAAAATGTTTGTTAGCTGAATCCACATTTGCTAGCCGAGAGGTAGAGAAATCATGAAAAAAAATCTTCGTTAGCCAAAAAATTTGTAAGCAAAGGTATTAACTATATAATGTTTGGGAATAGAATGGAAAGTAAATATTACTTACTTTCTATTTTTGATTTGATTTTGCACTCAATGGAACTTTTGTTCTTAATAAAGTTCTGGTGAAACCCGTCACAGTGCTTACATTGCCTGTGCAACAGAGTCTGGATGTCACTTGGTTCCCTCATTATCATCAAGACTTGAACTTCGATTAATTTGTGTAATTCAACAGAATGATTAATTTGTGTCTGTGGAGGATTTAAGAGTGATAAACAGATACACAAATTGTGATATGATCATAGGCGGAGATAGACTTGGAAGTCTGGGGGGGCACGGCCATTATTGCTGGGGGGCAAGATGATGATGATGTCGATTCATCTATACATATATGCATTAGATCAGTCGACTTCACCTTTGATGCTGGGGGGGGGGGGCAATGCCCCCCACGCCCCCCGTATCTCCGCCCATGGATATGATGTAGGAAAGAGACTTTCTGGATATTGGTGCCGAAATGAACTTTGGAAAAAAAAGTTGTTTGTCTCCGCCAGACCCAGGTTTGATTCCAGACAGAGACAACTTTTTTTCTCTACTATCACTATCTCGACATATTTACTGAAATTAAGGGAAGTTACAGTCTCTCAGTTTGAAAGAAAGAAAGTCTCTACTCAGCAGATCACAATACTATGCACAAAGTATGCTGTAAGATTTTGGAGACCATACCTACAGAAGGACATAGAATTGGTTGAAAGGGTGCAGAGAAGAACTACGCGCGTCCTTATTGGCACATGAGGCTTGAGCTATGAAGAGAGACTTGATTTCTTGAATGTTTACATTGGAGAAACGCAGGTGTTTGGGAGATATGATTGAAGTGTTCAAAATTTTCAATGGAATGGATAGGATGGACCATGAACTTTTAGTACACCGCCAATCGACTGCTTTTACAAGGGGACTCCAGTATCGATTGGTAAGGGACAATGCAAGGTTATGGTGTTGCAGGGAATTTTTCTCTAATAGGGTTGTTAATAAATAGAATAGCTTACCTCCGGAGGTAGTAAATTGTAACACACAATTGACACGTTTAAAAAATAAGTACGATAAACATGTTGGGGTAAATCTAGAAGCTATCCATACTTAGAATAGGACAACCATAATATTCTTTATGGGCATTGTATATAATATTTTATCATGTGTATAAATTGTTTATAATTTTTGTGATTGTGATTCTCAGCCATTTCGTCGGGCATTTTGCCTGTTGTGGCGTTATATTTGTATTAATTGAATTGCTGTATTTTTGAAATATATGACATCCATATTTGTTATGGGCATCTTTTTCTCAGCCACTTCGTTGGGCATTTTGCCTGTTGTGGCATTGTAATTGTATAAGTAGTTGTGTCTCTTTGGTGTATTGGATAGAATGCCTGTTCTGACCACTAGAGGACCCAGGTCAAAAAGAAAACACCCCCAGAGAGGGATAAAAAAAATTTAATATCCTGAAAGTCTTTCTTTGATGTGTTATAGGCCAGAAAAAAAACGTGATCTTGTCATAAAGAAAGAAAGAAACCTTCCAGTTTTCAGAATTCTGGTCAAGCATGAAAAATGTAAAATGAAAGAAGAAAAAAATACCTGAACCAATTGATAGAAGTAGCAACAAATCCCATCTCCACAGCAATATTCAAAGCAAAGAAAAATGTTCCCTCAACAATTAGTGCAATGTAATTTGGAAGTAGCAGGTTCCAGCCGAACGGATTGACATATGTGTCTTGACCGAACAACTGGAAAATGTCACTTTGCAACTGATTCTGAGTCAAAGCAGTCAATCCACCAAGAAGACTCCACTGAGGAAATATCAATGATATTTTCTTGACAGTCTCTAATACTTGCTCTGCATCCTATGGAAGAAAGTTAAATGCATTTCATTCACAGTGAACCAAACCATAAATGCAGAGAAGAGAAAGGATAGAATAATTAAAAAATAAATGATAACAGTAACTTCATTCTTTTGATATTTTTCATGTTTCTCTAGGGACAGAAGTCTTCAACCCATAATCTGCAAACCAAATGTGGCCCTCAGAGCTTCTTGCCATGTTTTTTAAAAAGGTAAAAAAACATTGAAAGACTGTTAAGAGTTGTTTTTTTTTTAATTATTTGATAAAGCCTGCAGTCTGCTGAACTGAGATGCTTTTGGGATTCACTATCAAATACCAATTTTGTTTGGCGCTTTCAAAAAATACAATAGAAATAGACAAACAAAAGGTGTAAATATATACACACACACACATTGAGTATATGTTCTTCCCCCCCTCCCCCCCAAAAAAAAATTTAAATGACAGCGCTGATGAAAGGCTACTTTAAAAGTTCATCACAAATGGGCAAAAAAACTGTCTGCAACAATGGTTGCCTGGCTTGAACAATGACTTTTGGAATGTTTACTTTGGTTACTGTGGCTTCAAACAATACGTTTAAGACATGTATATGCCTTTATAATGGTTTGCCAAGTCTTTAATGCTGCCAATGCATGGTAAAAACTCTGGCAGTGCCGGGTATTATAGCTAGTAAAACTGTATGCCTGATTGCTTTTTGTGGAGACTTTTCAAATGAAAAATCTGCTTGCATTCATGCCTTGAAGTTGAAAAGTTGCCTACTCCAGCAAACTGGCATCAGAGATAACTTATTGGGGAGATTGATGTCTGAACCAAAGAAAAACCACATCAAGCTCATGAATGAAAAACGGCTTTGTCATTTTTTTTTTTAAATTAATACAAATGCTAAATTTAATTTCAATAAAAATTGAATTTATTTACAAGCAATGTTTCAATTCAAAAAAAATTAGTTGACTTACCGTTGATATATTGAGCATGTGCAAAGATATTACAACCAGCAAAACTATCAGGCCGACAAAGAGATTTGTGGTGAATAGAACCATGAATGCCAGACTACCTTCGTGGAAAAACCGAGAGCACATATACATCAAAGGTATTGAGGCCCAGCTGTAAAACAACACAACATTCATCATCAATAACTAACAACTCATGGAATCAAATAAAAATACAGTGATACACAATGGATAAATAATTTGTCCCCGAATCACACTTGTAAGCTAAAATCATTGTTAGTCGAAACGTGATTTCCCCATAGGTTTTTATGGAAAATAATTCAATTTTAAGGTAAGACAATTTAGTCAATTGAAACACAGACACAAAACATTTCGGTTTTAAGCTAGCTTGTGAGCCCTAAAAAATAACAGTTGTTACATGTTTGTCTCTACAAATAATGAGAGGAAGAAAAAATAAATTTACATATATATCATAAAAAGTTAGTGGCAACAGGAATGGAGTTGATAAATTTAAAAATAAAAAATTGGTATTTAGCAATGTATGCAAGATGAGAGATTACATTACAATTTCGGAAGAATCAACACGTTGTTTGGCGATTCAGCACTCATTATTTGGCGAGATTGGCGATCTGACACTCGTTACTTGGCGACATTGGCGATTTAATACTTGTTATTTGGCAACATTGGCGATTTAACACTCGTTATTCGGCAACATTGGCAATTTAACGCGCTTGTTATTTGGCAAAGTATCTAAATTAGCAATCGGCGGAGATGCGCTTTTTACTCCCAGAATGGAAATTTTTTTCATGAAACATCAGGATTTAATGCAATGACGATCGACTACAGTAATTTCTGCTGCTTCCAGTGACGACTTGTTTTTTGAAAACGGAAACTGACTCGCATTTGTGCTGCGATGGAAAGCCTGATGCAGGGGCCGATAGTTTGAATAAGGCGATAGTTCAAGTACAGTGGAATAAAACACACTCTTCTCGGAAAGAATCGTTTCGCTGCAAGCAGGACCAAAAAATTTTTGCCGTCTTTTCCGAAATTCCGGGTATACTGAAGCAAAATTCGCTATTTGGCGCAGAAAAATACGAAATTACACTATAGGAGCAGGATGGCACAAGATGTTAATTTTGGCGCAGAGAGGCGCAATTGCCACAGAGTTCCCACCCCTGTATTAATGCAAAATAAAGTTGTTTTAAAATGGATTGGAATGTTTATTCCTGAGAAAATAAAGTTTCCTAATATTGCAATTTAAAATTCCACACTCAAATAATTAATATGTTTTCCGGAATAGTTTTGAATCTAAAAAAATCCCCATGTACTTAAAAGTGTCAACTCTATTATCAACTGTGCACATACAATTCAAGATACAACCATCTGTTATACTATGATATACATTTGTCCCAGCTATTGCCAAAAATTTAAAGATAATTTTCATAAAACACTCAAAAAGAAAAAAAAAAACTGTAAAAAAGACAAAATTTTACTATAGGCATAAATGAATATATGGGAATTTACAAGATGAGAAACTGAAGATCTTTTCATTTTACACTATGTACACAACCCAGTCGGGTTTGTTGGTGTACAGCTATATGCAAATTTCACACTGAAAGAATGTGTATCTAAACTGTTCAGTTTGACGTCAAGAATCTTAACATGTGCACTGAAACTGAAAGCATTCAGGTTAACTTATTTTAGTACAATCTTTTCTTAGCTTATTTTATATGAAATGATTAAAAACATTACGAAAGAAGTGGAGATACAACTGGAAAATGATTTTGAGGCTTTTATGTTTTTTCACAGCCATTGTATAAAAATGTCAAATTGAATAAGGTCTTGAATAATACCACGGCCCTTCTTAAATCTCAAAACTGTATGGCATATATCATTTTGGGGAAAAATTAGTAAAATAAACCTGAAAAACAATGAATCAAGCAAATGTTTATACTCACCCAAAACTTAGTAGCAGAGTGATAACAGCAGAAAAATTCAGCCTGTGTACAAATGGCGGAAGGGCAAATAAATAAATCACGGTTGAAGCCAACATGGCTGTCATAAGAAGACAAATCAAATCCCACACCAGATGAGTCGCCCAATAAAGGATTGGACTGACGCCTGCAGCAATTTGGACTTGTTTCTCTTCTAAGGATACTTCACGAACTATGTATACAGAAGAAGCAGATGGAATAAGTGAGAGTCCAATCAGAAATACAAAAGCAATGCCTATTTCTCCCAAGCGCTGGAGTCTGCAATGAAATGAACAAGTAATGAAAAATAATTTTATATAAGCAAGAAAAACCAGTTTTTTTACATATGAATCAAAGAAAAGAAGGGGGGGAACTTACAGTGTCTCTTGACCTAACTGTTCTACACTAAGTTGCATTGGGTGACTGTAAGTTGTAATGCCTTTTCGGAAAAAAAGAAAAGAAAAACGATGTTAATTCTATATTTGAACACAAAAAGCAGAGACTGGAAACTAGTTAAACAAAATAAAATATAGCATTAGTATTCAACTCATTAGTAGCTAACTTATTATGTAACTGAAATACTGCAACTAATTTTACAAATTTATTAGCTTTATTACATTTATATTCTTTTATTTGTTGAATCTGGGCCAGATTAAAATCAGGAGCATAAATACACTCGAAACAGCAAATTTTAAAAACTACTTGTAATTTTTTTGAAAATATAATTTAAATTTCATTAAGTTTTAAGAAAAAGTTGGAAGTTGCAGTCTTATTTCCACTGCGAGATATTCTTCACCACTTCAAGTGTGGCAGTAATGATGTCATTCACTGTATCAGATTGCAACTATTCGACCCTATATGCACGTCATACACATTCTTCTGCTGAATTTTTAATGGATGGGTACATGCCGGTGTGTTCTAAGTTTATTTATGCCCCTCAAACATCTATGTTGACAAAGTTGTGATTGTGTCAAATACAAATCCAGTTGAGCCCCAATTTAATGAATCATAAGAAATCAACAATTTTATTTGTTAAATCTGGATCAGATTAATCTGGAGCATAAATACACTCGAAACAGCAAATTTTAAAATCTACTTACTTTGGGGGTTGCTGTTACAACTTATTTCTGATGACAATTGAAAAAAAAAATATGTAAACTATACATAAACTTAAAAATAAAATCAGGATGCATGAAAAATTTCTTGATAAGAGTTTGTTTGATACATCCAACATTTTTAACAAATCCTATCGAAATTGTATTTTTTTTCCACTAACCAAAAAACGTTTTCTCTTCAGATGACCTGCCATTCTTTGCTTGTCAAAACAAAGTACAAACTTGGAGTAACTTTATTTCTTTACTGAAATCTAAACATGCGGACAGCACAATGTTTCATGGTATTGGTGTTACACTGATTGCTGAAACCTTCCCGCATACATTCTGAGAATGGCTTTATTGGCTCCTTTACACCTAAAAAAAGGAGCAGATTCCTGTCCCATGTTTTTTGTGTGTCTCCAAAGAAGGGTTGGAGGTCAATTCTTGGAAAGTCAAATCTTTGGATTATGGTTTTGGGTGACGAGAAATAAGAAAACATTTTTGGAGAGTTAAAAAAATATGTTAAATCGAGGTTTTTATTCGTTGAATAAGGGTTTGACCTCTATTTTCACCAAAATTTCAGAAAAAAGTTTGTTAAATAGAGGAATTCATTGAATCAAAGTTTGTTAAATCAGGGCTTGATTTCACAAATGCAAAGGCCACAATAAGCAAGTTGCCCAATGAGGTGGCTGAAGAGATGTCCATGGAAAATATGGGTGCCAAATATAAACGAAAATACACAGTAACCCAACATAAAAGCATATATCATGAATAAAAAAACTAATAATGAATATACTGCCCATAAAAAATATTATGGCTGTCTTAATCTAAGTATGGATGGCTTTTTGATTCATCTCACTATGGACCCACGACCCATAGAGGTAAGCTGTTCCATATTTATTGCAAACCCTATTAGAAAAAAACTCAGTCTGACACCCCAATCTGGAGTTGTACTTTTCTAAATGATACCGGTGTTGTGGTATTGTGTGTGGTGTCCCCTTGTCAAAGCAATTGATTGACGGTTTCGTGTTTTTGCTGGTGCTACCATCTCTTTTCCATATTTTGAAATAAAGATGGTGGATGCTTGAATTTTCTCGTTATGTGAATATCTGTTGAAGGTCTGCCTAATCTCTATGCAGAGACTTTTGCAAACGAGAGGCCAGCTTGCATTCACATCACAAAGTATGAAAACCGCCAAAAAAAACTGACTTTAAACCAGGATCATCGGAATAAGAGTCCAGCATGATGCCTGCACGACTGTGTAGTCGCAGATGCACGGATCGCTAATCATAGCTTAAATTATAGTTTTGATATTTTATATGGAAGGCCAAAATTCTGTGGTGACATCTTGTGGGATTGCCATATAGGATTACTGCTGTTTATGACCCCTATGGTAAATCGGGACAAAATGTTTATTTGGGGGACAACTAACTGAAAGATCACATTTATAAAATAATGAGTGTTTATTTTATAAAAAATTATAAAACTTATACTACTTATAGTTTTTATTTGTTAATGTTTCCAAAATAGATGGGCGATTTGGAAAATCTGAAGAAAATCTTTTTCCAAATTTGGCTATAAATATTTTTTGTTCAATTATTCAAATCACTAAAATTAGTAAAAGGCCATTGGAAACCCTGGTACTCTATCTATATATCTTCCCTAAGAAGAAAATAATGTCTCTGCAGCCATCTCAGGTTTAAGAGGAAAAGATCTAAACCTTTCCACATCTTTGAAATTTGGTTCAATAATTAAAACAAAAAAACTATTGCCACTATTTAAAAGTCATAACAACAATATCCTTACAGTTAAGAAATGAAAGGATTGTTGATTGTTTTTACCGAAAGGCGCAGCCAAGTTGGGAACTGCTTTCATGGTTGCTTTAAGGACAGCATCATTGAAAGAATTCAGATAAGATGGTGCAGCATGATAGCCACTGTTATCAAACCAAATTTTTGCAGCGATCTCATTTTGACTTCGTGAAGTTCCATTGCCATCATCTTGAAGATAAGACGAAAGTGTCCACCCACCATACCTGAAAGAAAAATAAAAGAATAATAATGGCAAAATGCATTAGATGCATTGAAATATTGATTTAATAATGAAAATTGATGTCATGTCAAATTGCTCAAATATTGGATTTATATGGAATGCAAAGCTTTTTGGAGACCGGTTATACCACTAATCTTTTACTCATGCAATTTCATCAAATTGTTATGATAAAATTTTTCATAAAAAACTTGCCTCTTTTCATTGAAACGAATGAAAGTGCGAAGGAGATGTTGATTCAAATTCTGGCTGGTGACATTGTAAAAAACAGCTTTACCAGACCTGACTACATAAGGTAATAAATCATTATCCATAGCCGTGCACTGGTCTTTTTCTTTGCATAGACAGAGTTCCTTCGAGTCCTCAAATGGGATGTTGAATCCACATTCACTATTAAATTGAAATAAAAGATAATGATCACAAAAATGATCATACCACCACTGTAAATTGAGAACGACGATGAACTAAAGTACTTATATTTTTTTTACGAAAACAATATTGATAAATTTAACAAGTATTTCGTCAAGAAAGAAACTTTCCAACTACTACTGCTGGACTATATATGCACCTCATCCATATTCCTCTATGGAACTTCTAATGAGTTAGTACATGTTGGAATATGTGTGTGTGTATGTGTAGCGAACCTGACATGAAGTTTGCTTCTGTGTAATGCTTGTTGTGTGTAGTGGTTCCATCTGCCATCAATTTTTCTAACTACTAAAGAAGTGTAATGATTGAATAATTGTATTGTTGTAGGCCTGTTGCTCTCTATGGCAAGACATTTTAATGGGGAGGTTGGCTTGCATTCGTGCTTCCAAGTTGGGAACCACAGAAAACCTACTTCAGCCGTCCACCACTATGGCGATGCTGGGGTTCGTATCCGGGTCACGATGCGACCACTCAACCACCATAGTGGCTTAGTTTTCTAACTACTGCATTTTCTAGCATTCAATCAGCAGATTATACATTAAAAATAATCAGAACTTCCCAGTACAAATTTTTACATAGTGCTGCATACTATCTGTAACTCTTTTTTGATGTGAATACATCTTTTAAATCATCTGAAAATAATGGGAGCATTTGCAAGAAGTTGTGTGATGAAATTCTTTAAATGCTCATATCTCAGGAAGTACTCATGCAAGTCAAAAGCAATGATATCCTCAGATGCACATTTCAAAGGTGCATTCAATGATATCACTCAGGTTTCAATATCTTTTCCCGACTGGGCACTGGGCCAGCTGCCGCGATTCGCAACAAATTTTTTCAGCTATATCTGAAGAAGTAAGCAATGAAAGTCAAAAGCAATGAAATCCTCACATGCACATTTCAAAGGTGCTTTCTATGATATCACCCTGGATTCAATAACTCTTCCTGTCTGGGCACCGGAACAGCTGTTCTGATTCATAAATTGTTTTCAGTTATACCTCAAGCAGTTAACAACGAAAATAGACGACATTAGTATCGTTTCTTAGGTACTCCAAAGACAAAATCAATGATAATGACATAATTTCATTATGTCAGTACCTACCACACAATTCAAGACACAGAAAACGTACAAATATATTCACGTCAAAACTTGCGGAAGTCCTACCCTCTTTTTTTTATTAATTTGTAAAAATATTTTTTTAAAAATTTGTAAATGGTATACAGATTAAATATCTCTACCTGCAGTAAAAGAAATACATTTGGGCTCTCTATCTCAGTGCTTTCCCTCAAGACACTTCATTGGTAACTGCCCTATGAACATGGATCGATTTTTTCCTTTACCTCGACACATTAGTTATTTTTCCCTTTTCTCTTTTGCTTTGTTTGGAGAGTAAGAAAATATATAGTATCACACATCAGAGAAATTATGGCTGGAAAGGGAAGGCACAGAAGGGTAAACCTGCTCCACTCTTTATTTTATCCCTTTATTTTTTTTAATATTAACAAAGATACCAATTTCTGATATGCATTATTTGTACTTCAACTATATACCATTCAAGTATATATTTTTTGCCAAAAGCATGTATGTAAGAGGTTAAATGCAATTATAGAAGGTAAAGAGAGTGCTCCATCGCTCACCCTTTCCCAGAATCATGACATAAGCTTTCCAAAGTATAATTTTTCATTATTATACTTTCCAAAAGATTTTTCCGAGCTGGTAGTCTCCAATCATCAGAACTGCGACAGAAAAAAATTCAATGGCATCATTAAATAACAAACTTGATTTCACTAAAACAGGAAAAACTAAAACGGAAATAAAACAGAAAAAAACTTTTGAAAAATTATTCTCATAGGCTACTTATGAATTGAAGTACCATTTCTACCATACAATTTAAAGCTGTACTTCAACTAATAACACAGGTTGTATTTCGATATCCGATATTAAAGTTCACCATGCATCAAGTATTAAAAACATAAACTTGCATGCAATATTAAAGGTATAAAATTGCACAAAACATTAAGAGCATAAAATTGCAAGAAACATTAAGAGCATAAAATTGCAAGAAACATTAAAAGCATAAAATTACATTATTGCATAAAAGAAATATTAGTATAATTTCATAAGCTGGAGATGATCGCAGGACCTATTATTCTTCTCTGCATAGGGTGGGTGTCCAAAAAAAAACACTAGCAAATTTTCGAAAAATTACAAATCCTGAAAAATATACTTATTTGGTTCTAAACTTTACAGCCCCCCCCCCCCAAACTTCCAGGCCTGCATCAACACACTTTATCATATTCCCAAATACTGGTTTCAACAAAGCTGCATTAACTGAGACAATTACATATATCAGAGCTGGACAGGCGGCAGATCACCACGGCAACTAAAAAATTGGCATTGCCGTCTAAAATTTTCTTCCCGTAGTTACTAAATTGCTGACTGAGAGCAGCACAAAACGTTTTTAATTTATAACAGCATATCTACCAACATGGAAGGTCATTATGCTCTGAAAAAATCAAAAGAAGCATTATTTTGGACCTTTTTCTTCGGGTAAAAATTTTTTTCTGATGCCTAGATTTTTTTAAAAATTTGTCCAGTCCTGGTGTACATAGCACTATTCAGTTGATTGTTGAGTCGGCTGATAGATGTGAACTATTCAATTAACTCCTCAAGAAACAGTTTCCTCACTTGGACAAAATAAACACTGATTATGCAATCACGCTGTTCTGGGGAAAAACATTATGTTGACATACACTCACGCATGTGTTTTTTGATACTACTACTGAAATCTATATAAAAATACCAGATTTTTAAACTAACTCTGGAATTAACATACAAATAAAACTTTGTATAACCATCTTTGATAACTATCAATTATAACTTTATTGTCAGTAATTAAATATGTATTCAAGATTAACGTTACCTAATGAACGATACGGTAGTACCATCTCTAGAAGAATACATCTGGGGTGTAAGGTGTATGGATGGCTCAGGCCTACGAGCAGGTCTCCCAACCGCAAGGCCCATTGCAAGAGCAATGAACAAGCATGGCATTAGAATTCCAGAGATAACCATTTTCCAGTTCCGCTTTGTATGCCATAAACGTTTTGTCAACAAGCACTGGAACTGACTGAACTTCAAGTGATATCCGCTTTGCAAATCCCTAGGATCTAATGAATAATCACTGCTAGCGATATTTGAAGCATCCTGAAAATTTTTAACACTTGAAATTGGGTCGTAACTGACGACGTCATCACCGTTATAAAATCCTGTAATAAAAATAGAATGAGCATTGTGAATTTACAGTTGACTGATCAGTTACAGATATATGGTTGAAATAGAAAGTCTCTAAAATCAGAACTAGAGAAAAAAATAAAAGCTATTCTACAGGGTGATTTCAATGCCTCATTTTACTGGTGAAACACTAATCTCAGAGGCATACTTCCAACTAGAAAAAAGTATCCAAATAACGTGTAGAACTCATACACTTCATTCATGTTGCAAAAGGTTGTATGGTTATTAAAATATAAAAATTAACTTTTTATGCAGACACTGTCCTGCAGAAAAACTTGATTTTAAAAAATTGAGATAGGTTGTGTCAGATGCAAGACACAGATGCAAGTTTTGACGTGAATAGGTTCTTTGGGGCCTACCTTTGCATGGTAAGTATTGACATAAGGCGGAGCGGTAGCCCAGGTCGATAAGATACTCGCCTAAAGTACCAAAGGATGTGCAGAGGTGTCGCAAGTTCGATACCCGGTTCGTCCTTGTCAGAAAACTTTCCTGACATAGGGGTACAACAGAAACGGCGACACGACCATAGAAAAAATTGCTACCGCAAGGAGTCCCCCATTGAGGGGTTAGTGCACCAACCCCTCAGCGAGTATAAAAAACAAGCCTGCCGTTTGGAATTTGCAACAAATTGTAGGTCCTGGGGGGTCTAATTAGCCCTCGTGTGCAGAAAATGACAGTGGTGCAACAAAAATGATCAAATGATTGACATAAGGAAATTGGTATTATCTGATTTGTCCTTGGAATTGCTAATAGACGACACCAATGTTGTTTATTTGCGTTCTCGAGTTATAGTTAAAACAAGCCTGGCGCCCAGACCGGAAAGGGTATTAGAACCAGAGTAGCATCATTAGATTTTTCTCAAAAATACCCATGAGACGACATTGTTGGCTTCTGTTTGTATTACAAACCTCTCGAGATATAGCGTAAAACAATTTCGGTATGAAAGTGGGCTGCGAGCCTGGTGTCCAGACTGGAAGAGGTATTAGAACCGGAGTAGTATCATTGGATTTGTGTTAATGAAGTCTACTTGCAGACATTAAAAAAATACTGATATATTCTGAATACTTCTTGAGATATGAGCGTTTAAATTATTTTGTTATGCCATTTTTTTACGAATCCACCAGTGTCGTTAGATGACTTAAGACGTTTTCCTGTCAAAAATTGTTGCTCTGTCTCTTTTGAGGCCAATGGAAAGAATTACATATTTCTAGATGCAATATTCGATGAGATATTTGAATTCAAAAGTCGAAGGAAAGAAGCTTTTGTCCATTAGTTTATGCTGTTATTTCTCAGGGGTTTCAGATTTTTTAATCCAAATATCTCAGCGGTTATTGCACTTAAAAATGCTGCTTTTTTTGGACACACAAGAGACAGTGCAACGTTTTGTTCAGGTTTATGAGAACAGGGTGCCAGTATACCTATACATATTACCAACAGATCAGTATAAAAAGTTACAATTTTTATTTTAATAACTATGCAACCCTTTTTGCAACCTGAATGACACATCAGAGTACAACACATTATTTGTGATTTGGATACTTTTTGTGATTGGAAGTACGCCTCTAGGATCAATAGTTTGCCAGTAAAATGCAGCAAGGGTAATTATGGAATCACCCATTATATGTAAAACCTCAAGTAAAATTGTTATTTGTTTCAAGGTAGGTTGTGAGGTAATAAGATTGTTAAACGAGAATTTTAAAAGGAAAGCCATTCGCAACACTTTTTCTAATGCTTTTCTCTGAGGTTTCAATTCCTAAAGATGAATTGACATGAAAATTTAGAATTTACCAATTCATTTAATTAATTCATTTTCAAAATATTTCACGAGTTTTCACTGTGGTGATTTTTTTTAATATATTGACGATTATCTTCTTTTTTTATTAATATGATCCTCACATATTACCAACAGATCAGCATGATTCGTAGATTGAACCCAGACCTGCACAGTCAGAGCATAGCTTCCTAACCACACAACTGCCAGGCGATAATCGAGTGGGATTGCCGCCTAATAGTTTTTGTTAATAGGATTGTTAATGAATGGAATAGCTTACCCCCGGAGGTAGTAAATTTTAACACAATTGACATGTTTAAAAAGAAATACGATAACCATGTTGGGGTAAATCGAGAAGCTATCCATACTTAGAATAAGACAACCACAAATACATTATGGCATTGTATAGTATTTTATCATGTGTATATATTGTTTGTAATTTTTGTGATTGTGTTTTTAATTGGGTTGCTGTATTTTGAAATATATGACATCCATATTTGTTATGAGCGTCTTTTTCTCAGCCACTTCCTTGGGCATTTTGCCTGTTGTGGTGTTGTATTTGTATAAGTAAAACCAGAGGGGAAAGGCAAAGAAGCATCTTTTTGCCATAAAAAAAACTTGTATAAACAGAGTAGCATTCCGGGACTGAAAAGATTTTATAACTTTTCAGAAATTATTTGTGTTTAAGATTTCTAATCTCTGTGAAATCGATAGGTTGAAAAGTGCATGAATGTAATGATTTTCTTGATGAAATTACCAATTCGTGGATTTTAACACTTTACTCAAGCTACACTCATATCAAAACTTTGTTTATTAAAAAATTTCATTGATAAGTATGCATATATATGCAACATAAAGATGTTTAAAAACTCAAAAATTAATTTACTTTTCTCTTTCTTCCACTGAGATTCACGTTGGTGATGTGAAGAAGAGCAGACTTTGGGTTCGCCTCTATATGGCTTCGAGGAGCTGTACTGATTTTTCGTATCCTCTACTTGGCACAGAGTTAAAAACACCTAATTTGATACAAGAAAAAATGTTGGAAGAACATTTCAATTATGGAGTACACCAATGATACTGAAACTATTACCAGTGACAAAGAAAATTTCGAAAAAAAAGTACTATAAAAATGACTTTTTCTACACTCAACTAAGGTATGCACCATATTTTAGTTGCTGAAACATCTAGACCAGCGGTTTCCAAATACTTTTAGTCATGGATTCACCCCAGAAATCTTGTTGTCTGCCACATTTAGTCGTGGACCCCAGAAATCTTGGTGTCTGCGATGATCCCCCCACATTAAGTTATGGATCCCTGGAAATCGATGTCTGCCATGGACCCCCGAGGAAACTACAGCCATCTATCAGCCAGAATGTTCTCGAACAAAGGAGAACATTCTATACAGTTCTAGTAAATGTGATGCAATAGCAATGTAATCTACTCAACTGCAAAAGAACTAAAACAAAGTTTCATACCCCTATCGAGAGCTGTCGTTCAAAAGCAGTTTTACCAATATTAGTACTGCAGTCTGCCAGCATTACAGCAGTGCTTTTACACATTAATTTAATTAAAACTTTTTTAATAATTTATTTATAATTTTTTTCACAACTTAGCATTAATTTATTTTATTATACAATTGAGCTGTGGACCCCTGGGGCTTCAAGCACCCCCATTTGGTAACTGCTGATCTAGACACACCATGATATGAATGAAATTAGCTAATAAAAATCTGTTAATATGTCAATTGTATAAATTAAGCTCAGAATAATTTCTCTCCAATTATTTTCATGTGCATATATTATCATACTATAATAAAAAGGGATTGATACTTTCTTTTTTCTTTTGTGTTAACACACAGTTGAGTTAACTCGTGCCTGATCAAGAATGTGTTAAAAAGGCAGACTTTTTAACACATTCTATATATTGCAATGAATAATCAATCTGTAGATGATTTATAGAGCTTGAAACTTTTCTATAAATTTTTTGTGTAATTTTTTCAATGATAAATATATATCTAATAATATCAAAATCACAAACTCGCCTCTTCTAATGATGTGCTCGAAAGTGTATAGCTTTTGAACCCTAATGAATGAAGACGCATATCTAGCTCCTGGAACAAGTTTGAAATGGATCTGGCAGAGTATTTTTGGGTTTCTGCGCCTACAAGTTGAGGGATACTAATAACTAGACAATCCCCACACCTTTCCAGCAGGTTTGCTGTAGGTACGAATCCTTGAATGAATTCCATGAGAGCATTTTCATTCACCTCTAATCAAAGTCAAATAAAAAATTAAACAAATTAAATGTATAAAAAAAAAGTTGAAAAACAGTTTAATTAAAGTTTTAGGAAAATTGTAAGATTTTTTTTTTGTTTGCATGGTCCTAGAAAACACATAGTTTGCAAAGATTGTGCAAATTATGGAGTTAACCACAAAAAAACTGTATATCTACCTATAATCTAAAAAATAATGATCTTGCATATAAATACATTCATAATTTTAATTCACACGAGTTCATGAGGGCTGTAGTAACCAGACATGGTCAGAGTTCTGTCATGTTTGGGAGGATAAGCCCCACTACAATGCAGACACAAAAGTTTAGCCACACAGTATATATTCTTTAATAAAATTAAAAATAACTGATAGATTATTAAATAATTTTATCTAAGATAGGAAATAATGTATATTCTAGGATATATGAAGTGAAGGTTTCATAAAAACTGAAACTTCAAAGAAAAAAAATTGAAAACTTTAATTTAACGTGCCTTAAAAGTATAGGCGCAGAATAAAATTTGTGAAAATTTCAATATGCCACGTAAATTTACGTCACAAAAGGGGTGTTTCTTATGATTGTTACTTGAACCTTGAATGTTTTCATGAGCATCATGCCCCCCCCCCCTTCAGCCCTTGAACAAGATAGTATTACAGATATGGGCACTGAAATCACAGAGTAAATCTGTTTCTCAAATTTCTATTGAATTAAATTGAAATAAATGAGGCAGCTATAGAGTGATAGCATGTGTGATGAGCATTATAAATCAAAATCAAGATCTAGAAGACTCTGAATGACCACTTTACGTGGCGATAGGAAAAATATGAATTGAAACAAAATCTGTATAACAATAGAATTGAATATTTTGAGAAAAACTGTTCATAGATGAATACACGAAGTCTGCTATTTGCAAAAGAGCAAAATGATTTGTGCACCCTGCTTGAAACATCCATAACCAAGAACGATTGGACTGGGTTCAAAACCACATGTTGTATTCAGATGAATGGCTGCACACTCTCCAGCGATGAAAAGAAATGAAATTTATAGATGGCCTAGACAGTTATTCTTATTATTGACATAATTTAAGGAAGAGTCCAAGAGCTTTTTTCAGTAGGAAACAAGGTGGAAGTTCGGGAATGGTACAGGGAGCATTTGGTTATAATGGACAGACCTCATTGGCATTTTTAGATGGCACTCAGAATTCAGAAATGCACCAAGAAACACTTGAAATCCATTAATTACCAATCGGAGAAATATTAGGTGGTTCAAGCTGGACTTTTCAACAGGATAATGCTTCCATTCATACATCAACGTTAAAAAAAATGGTTGATTCAAAAAAGTCTCAGTTTTATATAGTAGCCAACCCTAAGTCCTAACCTCATCCTCGTAGGAAACCTATGGAGTATCCTTACAGTTGTCATGTATGGTAATAGAAAACAATATTTTTCGGTTTCAGAACTGAAAAACATAATTGTGAAAGCATATTCGTCTAGAATTGCTACAAAACCTGGTACTCTCGATAGAAAATCATGTGTTTGATGTTATAAAAAGCAATGGCAATCACATAAGTTACTAAATTTTTTTGTTTACATAATTTCTAAAAAATAATATTTAAAATTTGTTCCTAAACTTTTCTGTTTTGCATGTTTTTGCTATAGTGTAGCAAATATTCAAGATTTATGTTTTGTTTTTGTTATGTACAATTCATTTGTTGCAGAAATCCAACACAAAATGTGTAAAGCCTCACAATTCACATTAAATAACTTAAAACTTTAAATTAGTGTTGTGCCTAAACTTTTTTGACACACAGTAGTTTACGAGGGTATCCTTAAAATCTCTGGAGACTGAAATCAACATTCCAAGCCAGAGTCATCATCAAGAGGTTTACATGGGTTTTCTTTCGGAAATAATAATCTTCACATATTGCACAAGCAGTTTCAAGAAATGTTCTAGCTACTTAAATGCATGTTACAGTACATATGAATATCTAAGACTTGGTTTACAAACCTCTTGATGATACTTGGTTTCTTGAGTGACATGGTGCCCTTTACCTCTGCTATACAGATATATATATAAGTGATAATATGTAAATATGTTAAAAAGTCACCGGAAAATATAGGAAACAAATATGTTTTGTATATTTGCTTTATTTGTTGGTGACTTCTTGGGCAAAACGTTTATCTATTCTTCCATGTAAATATGGTATACATGTGCATGTATGTTAAGTGATTTCAATTAAAAACGTACTGGTTATATTGGTATTTGATTGATATCTGAAACCAGTTTCAGAAGAGTAAATAGATGCATTTCCAGAATCGTCATCATCAGAATCATCGGCATCCATTGATCCTGATGTAGCAAAGAGATTCAATTTATATCCCGAACCAAATTTCCCTTTCAATAGCAGAGGTGATCCAGAACACAATAGCTTTCCCTAAAAGAGATAGAAAACATAAGAATATTAGAAAAAAGAAGGTGCATAACATTTAATTACTACTGCATATCAAAACAAGAAAGTGCATTAAAAGCAGATCATGTGAATTGCATTTTGATACAGTTTATGGCTATTGGTTTTTGGTATGTGGCAGGGACCAGTAAAAGTCAGTTAAAAGTTATATATCATGAGAAGATGAAAGCTTGGCCAACACAGAATTTTTTTAGAAGAAATGTATTAAAAAAAAAAAAAGAGTATCATGATTTTCGGTAAATAAGCTCCATTAAAATACATGATGAAAGAAAAAGTTTTTGTTGAAACCTATAACCAACCTCTTTATATAAGCAGCACATAATTTTTCTTTAAGTACTTTAAAAAAAACACTAACATCAAAATAAAACTAAATGTATGTCATGTAATTCATTGAACTTACCATTCAAGTCCACTTTGAGAATTCTATAAGGTACATAACATAAGATATCATTCTTGAGTAAGAATTCAATTTTTTTTCACTGAATTTAAAAACAATACATAAAAAATTCCAGTAAAAGTTAATTAGAATCCCTATGATTGATGATCAGATTTTTCCAATGACACCAAGCTTGGTTTCAAATGTGTAATTCTAATTACAAAGAAGTTTAAAATCAATGGTAATACAAATATAAATGGCACAACAGGCAAAATATCTAACGAGGCGGCTAAAAAAAGATGCCCATAAAAGATATGGTTGTCAAATATATGAAAAATATAGCAAACTAATACGAGCAATTAAAAAAATACAGCAACCTAAAAAAAGAGCAATAAAAAACTAATAATTATGATAAAATATAATACACTGCCCATAAAAAAATTTATGGTTGTATTATCTAAATGTGGATAGCTTCTCCATTTATCCCAACATGTTTATCACATTTCTTTTTTAAGCGTGTCAAACTGGGTTATAACTCACGATCGTCAGGGGTAACATGATAGTATGTTTATATTCTTTTATTGTCACAATGAAATTTAAAGTTTTTGAGATTCATTATGCATGTATATATGCATTTTGCCTTTTTTCTCAATTTCATCCTCCATAATGTTAGTTTTGTCAAACATTTAACTTCCATACTTTTTATGGGCATCTTTTTCAGCCACCTCATTGGGCATTTTGCCTGTTATGGCCTTTGAATTATTAGCTAGTTTCGTATCTAATTTGATTTTTGGCTGTTTTTCACAGCCCTGTACAATTTTGGTAAGTCACACTTTTTTTTCCAAGCGCTGTTTTCTCAGCATATTGTAAATCTGCATGAAGATTTCACCCTTGGAATTCCATTTAAAGGTCAGAGTTGTCTAGAAATGGTCTTCAAATAGTCTAGAAATTTTCATTAATGAAAACGTAAGAAATAATTTCAACGAAATTGAATCAGAAGTTAAAGAATTGGCAAATAAAACATTTGAAGATAAAATCCAAATATAGAAAATCCAACGGAATTAATTTTACATAATGAACAGAATTTTTTTACATCGTCTACGATAATTTAATAGCAGAACTGAACAGATGAAGATAATTCTATGAAAGTATAAGTAATTTTAATAAAAGTGTTAAAAGTTTTAATAGAAATATATAAAGATGACACTAATTCAAGTAATTTTAAAGATGAGTTGGAACAGTTTTTTAAATCTTTTTAGATGAAGACAAGCATTCAATTAATAACACATACAAAAAAACATTAGATATGGAAGCAACTTTTCTGAATGTGCAAAATATTTTGAAAATTTTGTCAGGCATGCCAATTTCAAATGCATTGAGAGAACACTAATTTTCTAGTCTAAAAAGAGTAAAAATTATCTAAGAAATTCAATGACAGAGAAAAGACTGAATATGATATGGCTATTTTATATATTAGACGATTTACTTAAAATTATTGATTGTGATGATGAGATAGTTAATAAGTTTGCGAAACAAGAGGCAAAAAAAAAATTTAATATTTTAACATTTGTAATTTTAATTTCATGTAAAATTCAAGGATTTTTTGTTAAAATTTCTGATTGGTAGTCCTATTATACATATATATACTCTATAATTAATTGTAATTATACTTTCACATATGTTCAACTATTAGTTCAAAACTTTGTGATTATTATGCTATTAATTATATTATACATATATTATACTCACATTACTTTTATTGGAAATAAAATATTATAGTGCATGATATTAAAAATTTTAAAAATTATTTCTGAATTCTTTCCCTGGTTTATCTTTTTTTTTTGGGAGTGGAGGGGGTCAATATTTTCTTAACCAACCTTATCTGACCTTAATCCACCTCTGCCAAGGCTATGAATCAGCTGCAAGAACTAAAAATTAACTTTTAAACAAGAAAGGCCACAGCGTTATTATGAGAAATTTTGATACAGTACTTAGTTTGTTATAGAAATAAATTCAGAAAATTATGGGTCAGTTTGGTTACCTTATGCAGAACTGCAACTTCATCGCTGAGAATATCTGCTTCATCTAAGTGATGTGTTGTCAACAATATTGTTCGCCCTTCAAGAGGTACAAATGTAAATTTTACTGAAACACTATAAACATTATTTTATCAGAGAAAGGCACTGAGTAATGGAAATCATACAATAAACTAAGAGATATGCATTTGAATAAAAATTAGGAAATTGTAATTTGGGGGGATTTACAAGGGATTAATTGTAAAATACTGTATACATTATGAAAAAAATTATTTGCCACTACATTCTAAAAGACAGATGGCAGCTTGATAATAATTCCTTCTAAATTTTTATTATTTGGCAAACTGGAGGTTGAACGTCTAAATACTCAGCTGCCAGAAAGTTTATAAATTTGTTAATCAATGTGATACAACAATACAAAAGCATACAATAACATAAAAGAATTCAAACTTGTAGCATAAGAAAATGTTTATGCCTTTAATAATTTCATATGTAAAAATTAACAGAACTCTAATTACAGTTGGCCCTTGGTATTTACAAATTCTATATTCACTCACGGTTTTTGTATTAGCAGTTTCTTTTCCTGTTTTTTTGGTACACATTGTTGAGAGGTAATAATTCTTGCATCAGAACAAAATATAAGTTGTTCGTGTTAAATAAATGTTTAAAAAATAAAACCTTTTAAGGATTTTTCTGCTGCTTCTGAAAATATTTATAAGACTTGTTTAAATGCTTCTAAAAGTGAAAAAATTACAAAGAAAATTTTAAATACTGACAAAGATTAGTTTCATTGCCAAGGTTTCCCATTATTACAACATCAATCAATCTACTGTCAAATACTTTATTTTAACTGTGCATAAAGATTCTTTGAATTTTTTTTTGGCTTAAAATTTGCAAAAAAGTTTAAAAGACATATTTATAATACTATGCAAGTTTAAGAAACCCTGCCTATTTTTGGAACCCAATTTTTGGCAAAAAAAGGGGTGCCTCATACATGTTAAAATATGGTATATATAGAAATAAGAATTTAAAAACCAGCTGTTGCTGCAGCTACACCTGCTACCATATAGCCCTGGATCCATATGTCTCTGACATAGAAAGTGATGTTTTTCTGTGAGTGCAATAAAAAAAGTATACAAGTTATGCTATACATAACTTGCACATGCTATAGCTGTCATTATTTAATCTGCAAATCTATGAGGTATCGATAAAATAATGTCACATCTTCCAGTATTTCATATGAACAATGGAAAAGCTTGGACTACGAATAATAACTTGTCCATGCAGAAGGGTGCACTGATGTAGAGATGAAAGAAATTTGAGAATTTAATTAATAGCAATTCAGAAATCAATAGAGAAGGGATTAATTGAACTGACTATTCTTGAAATCAAAGCGCGATACCCATGAAGATGATCAAGATTGAGAATTAGAAGATAAGTTCATTACACATAACATAGCAAGGGCAATGTACTGTTTCCATAAAATAATACCATCATAGTACATTTTTCACATGTAGAAAAATTGGTAAAGGAAGCCTTGTTACAATACTTCAACGCAGAGAGAGAGAGAGAGAGAGAGAGATTGCCAAATTTTTTCCACCCATGGCACCCCTTTCTCTAATCAATTTTCATTCTCGGCTTCCAAGAGCAATTTAACTCAAAGTCTCAATGAAAAATCTTTGTATGGGCCACCACTCTGCATCGCTCTCTGATGAAGATTGCTAGGGCACCGCAGTGTCCAATTTCCACCAACAGTTTGAGAACCATTTCTTTAACAAATTAACTGGAATTCAATAGAAACGACTGACAGACATTATGTTGTTCTTTCCAGAAAGCATCACCTTGAGTCAAAGGCCTCCCTCCCCCACTTCTATTTCTTCCGCACAATGCAGATTCTTTCTTTCAAACTGAGCATAACTCAGGTCTATTGCCATGGGCAATTTGCCACCTAGTGAAATGTGCCGGAAGTATGAGTGTGTATACCTAATCTTCTGAGTGCATATCTAGTGTTGTTTCTGGTATTTTCAGTACTGGTGTCAGAAGTGAAGTGTAATAATTGAATATTTAAATAAATAAATAAAAAATAAAAATACAACGCCACAACAGGCAAAATGTCCAACGAGGTGGCTGAGAAAAAGATGTCCATAACAAATATGGATGTCATACATTTCAAAAATACAGCAACCCACTTAAAAATGCGCAATACAAACATGATAAAATATTATACAATGCCCATAAAGAATATTATGGTTGTCTTATTCTAAGTATGGATGGCTTCTCGATTTACCCTGACATGTTTATTGTATTTCTTTTTAAACGTGTCAATTGTGTTAGAATTTACTACCTCCGGGGGTAAGCTATTAAATTTATTATAACAACCCTATTAAGAGAAAAATTCCCTGCAACACCATAACCTAGAATTGCCCCTTACCAATTGATACTAGTGTCCCCTTGTGAAAGCAGCCAATTGACAGTATACCAATAATTCATGGTCAGTCCTATCCATCCCATTGAAAATTTTGAACACTTAGATCATATCTCTCCAACACCTGCGCTCATCCAATGTAAACATATTCAAAAAATGAAGTCTCTCTTATCTTCATAACTCAAGCCCTGTGTGCCAATAAGGACACGTGCAGCTCCTCTCTGCACCTCCTTCAACCAAGTCTACATCCCTCTGCAGGCATGGTTTCCAAAACCCTACAGGATGCTCCAGTTCAGGATGAACCAAGCCTTAGAAAA
Source organism: Pholcus phalangioides (assembly GCF_987345545.1). Lineage (NCBI taxonomy): Eukaryota > Metazoa > Arthropoda > Arachnida > Araneae > Pholcidae > Pholcus > Pholcus phalangioides. The sequence goes on along the minus strand of NW_028301620.1, from coordinate 6,843,735 downwards.
TCTGAAGAATGACTCCAGGAAAACACGAAGAGACCTCTTTGAAAATGAAACCGAGCATTCTATACACTTTTTTGACCACTGCTGAACAATGTTCAGAAAAACTGAGCCGCTCGTCAATGAGAATTCCCAAATCAGTGACCCTAGTTGACCCAGGATAGTGACACCATTCAACTCGTAAGAGAAAAGTGAGTTGTTCGAACTAAAATAAGCGACCATTCATTTGTCCATGCTCCAACCCTGTTTAAGTTGGTCTAGAGAACTCCCTATCGCTTTGAACGTTTGTACCATTTGTAAGCCTGTTGCTCTCTGTGGCAAGACTTTTTGATAGGGAGATCAGCTCACATTTACACCTTGAAGTTGAAAACCACAGAACACCAACTTCAGCCAACTACCACTGTGTCACAAGTGGGGTTCGAACCGGGTCCTTGAGATGTGAGTTCGCCGTTATCACCATTCAACCACCACAAAGCAGATACTGTAAAAATGAGATAGCTAGAGAACAAAATTTTAGAGTTTGGGTTATTCTCAGAGTTTCCGTATTCATGGTCAGCAGTAACATAACACCCGTCCCCTTCCTCCCCTGCAAATATGGAGGGACAACTTGCTAATGTTTTCTTTATTACTTTTGCAATTACTCATCCTCAATACTGAGATTTTTCTTTTTTACAGAATCTATTTTTATTCTATTTTCATTCAATCTATTACATTAATTAACAAACTGTTGTGATTTCCAAATAAAAACAAAGTTTTTCCGAACTTTCGTTCAAACTTATGCACATTGCCACATACTTAATATCTTTCTTTTAAATCAACGAAAAGTTAAAACATCCAAGTGCTTACCAGATTTATATTGTACGATAAGATCCCAGATGCTTCTTCTAGCAAGAGGATCAACACTTGAAGTTGGTTCGTCCAATACAATAAACCGGGATCCACCAACAAATGCCATCCCTACGCAAAGCCGTCGCTTCTGTCCCCCAGACAATTTTTCAGTTAATTCATGTTGCTTATCTTTTAGTCCTAAACAATCTAACATCCTAAAATAAACATGCATACATATGTGTGTATTAGTTATACATTATGTTAGTTTATGTTATGATGATGTGTTACCAAGATTAACAATGAATGAAATAACTGGATATAGAAAATTTCCAAATAAAGAACCTTTCCACATCATCATTCAGCTTTGGACCTGACAGGACACCTTTCAGCTGGGCAAACATCACAAGATGCTCACGTACAGTCAATCTATTGTGAAAAAAAATAGTATAAACAAAATTAATAAAAGTATAAACACTGCAATATCAACATTGTAAAATAAGAAAATTTCTAGTGAAAAAAAATTCATTAAATCCTTTGAGCACCTTCTAATCCATAAACTTGAAATGATGGGAAGTACAAGATATGAAGATATACAGTGAGATGCAGGCTATAAACTTCCTTTTCTCACAAAACACTGTTTCATACCAGGGGTGCTGAACCTTTTCGGAAATATGTAGTCATGTGTCATTTGATAAATTGTGACAGGTGACAGTGAAATGAAATTATTCATAGTTTTGTATAGCATAACAGAAATTTCATAGTAAAAATTATCTCCATGTTTCATTGAGCATATCTGTATGGTTAGGGCCATAACTACAAGAAGACTGGCAAATCTAATGTCCTGGTTGTCAAATTAAGACACCAAATTCACTCTTTGTTTGTTTAAAAATGGGGTGCCAGAATGGATGCTTGCCTCAGGTTTTTTTTCCAGTCGTGGCTCTGTTTGTTGGACTTCAATGGAGTTTTCATTCATCAGAAGCCCTTAACGTTTACAGTGCATGGCACAAATATTCAATCATCTCACTTTATTCACAGTTTAATATATGGGTGGCAGCAATGAAATTCGCACACGACACTAGATCAGAGGTCCTCAACCTTTCTTGAGTCATGAACACAGACTATGCTTGTCATCAAACGATGATCACCCTTACAGTAACATTGACATGTGTATGCCTGAGATCTGCATAATTATAACTCTTAAATGCAATTTTAACCGGGTGTTTAATTGAAGCATTGATCAAGTACTCTCGCAAGCATGAAATCAAATGAGAGCATTAAATATTCTTGGTGTTTCGGGAAGCACAGTGGTGATGGCGAGCAACAGGTTGAAAATGAAAAGCTGGTTGCACTAGATACACACTCAAATTTTTAGGTACATGTGCACTTCTAGCACAACTCTTTCTGTAATAAATTGCCCATGGTGGCAGACCAGAGTTGTTTAAAAGAAGAAAAAACCATCTACGTTATTGAATAACACTGACTTTGTGCATTTTTCACCTTGGACTCAATTTTACGTTTAAGACAAGTCTTTGCTGGCTTACATTTTTCATCAGCCAATAATCAAATTAGGTTCGAGGTTGTGGGCCACTTCAGACGACTCTGAGGGCCACGGGTTAGGCATGTATGCTAACTCATGGTTTAGAATTTACCGAAATAAATTACTAAAACACATACAAATGACGAAAAGGATGAAAATTTAGACTCTCCTATGACTACTAAATGCTTACTTTCCAAATAATGTGTTGTGCTGAGGACAATAACCAATGAGCTTACGAGCATCAGATAAATGTTCAGAGATTGGTATGCCATATATGGTTACACTACCAGCTGTAGGTTGCAGTCGTCCTGTTAGTACTTTTCTGCAATTAAATTATGGGATACAATACAATTTCAAAAGAATGCATCAGAATTATTGATTGAAATTTACTATGTAAATTTGTAAAGAAATGTCAAAGGTGAATAGAAAAAAGAAAAGTTGAATCAGCAATGATCACAATGTGAAAATAATGGTTAATTTATAAAAATGTCAAAAGCCGCCTTTAAAATTTCTTTCCATTTCATTACGATGTTCATTCTTCAGTGAAGAAAATTTTAGAACAGTTCTTTGCTAATATACATTCTGTGTTAATACAACGAGTGACTATTTAATAAGCATCTATGTTTTCTAACCACTAATGCACATCAAATGAAATGTGCGGCCTGCTAAAACCTTTTCTCATAGAAATTAATCATCCCAGGTAATACAGTAAAACCTTGGAAAGTTGTGACCCTAATAAATCATTTTTCTTCAGTCCCACCCAGCTTTCATAGATAACAATGTTATTAAACCCTCTGTTTCTTGTTACATTAATTTCAATCAACTTGTCACAATAAGAAAGTTTGTGAGAGATGAACAAATGATTTCTATGGCTCCTTTTAAAGAACAAGCTTGATAACAGCACTTTTATATGTTCAAAAGTGGCCATAAAAGCCTTTTTTATACCTTTACCAACTATAATACCCGGTGTTGCCCGTGTTTTCTTCAATGAGGCTTTTTTGGATCGCGTGATATCTCTTTCTTTGAGGGACATGCAAACCGTGTCTAAGTTCACCAATATGGCGACTTCCTGCGCGACTCATGAAAGAAACAAATCTAGATTTAAAGAAACTTAAAAAAATTTTTGAAAAAGAAAAATATATATTTTGTTTTTTCTTTCTTCAAAGGGTGGTATGTATTTCGATTCCCCGCTTTGAACTTCAAATTATCTATCTCTGCCTGTTTCTGCTTCAAAAAATGCTTAATTAAAGCTGTGGAATTTTTTTGATGAACTTTTTACGGGCCCATAATTAATTTTAAAGCAACCTAAACTACATGAATTTATGCAGTTCAATATCAGAAGACAATACGGAGACATTAATTTTCATGCTTGACAAGATAAAAATAAAAAGTTGAAATCAATGTTATTGCATGGATATCCAACTCGAAAGTAGGTCCGGCTAATTACTTCATATCTAATTTTCTGGGCTTCGTATCTCTCTAAGCGAACTCAATATTTCAAAAATCGAGTATTTAATACAATTTTTTAAATTATTGATGTGACAGAGAACCCCATCAAATTTCCGCATTTCTACATTAAAATCGGCAATTTTAACACTGATTTCTATGAGAATCACCCTTTTTCTAACCATTGTAAAGGCATATACACGTCTTAAACGCATTGCTAGGGAACCACGGTAACCAAAGTAAACGTTCGAAAAGTGATTGTTGAGGCCCAAAAACCATTGTTGCCCTATGGTTTTGCTCATTTGGGGCATTTGCCCTGCTCTGACGAAATTTTAAAGTAGCCTATCGTAGCCTTCAAGTCGGGTCCCATTTGGTATATATGTAAAATTTGGTGACGATCGATCTAAAATTGTAGATTTGTATAGAGAACACACACACAGAAAATCAATTTTATATATATAGATAAAAGCCAAAACACACACATATGCAGAGCAGCTCAAATAATGAAAGTGGCACTCAAGAAATTCATGTTTGCTGACTAAAAAAACCAGTTCTTGAAATGTTAGGGGATGTTTGAGCAGGGATTGATTTCAGTATGGGTCCTCACTAATTTAGGGCATCAAATTGAAACAAAATATATATGTTGGAAAACCAGACTTTTTTTTCCCAAGTTGAGAAAGCCTTTTAATGTCTGCTTTGCCCTGCCCGGGGCACCCCCTTGCAAAATTTGGCTTCGTGTTCGAGATTACCTGATGAACTACTGATGAAAAATTCAAAGAACTAAAATTAAATGTCATTAATATAGTAAAATAATTATGTGTAAAATTGATGTGGGAGAAGCACTAACTATTCTAACAATTGCTCTGATCAGTCTAAATTTAAAAAATACTGATATAAATCATAAGTCTCATAAGTATACCAGTGTATTGTACCATAATAATTTGAGTACTAAAAGCTCAAAAAAGTGGAATTTTTTTTTCAATTTTTGTTTTCTATTTGTAATTTCAATTTATATTTTGATAAATGGTATACCATTTTAAATTTATATGAATTCCACAGGTATTGCACATCAAAACTGCTGGCACTTCGCTTAAGCAGTCATAATTTGTCAATAAATTGAGTGGCTTGATTGATTTTTCAATAATATAGGGTTTTACTATATAACAAAACTTTCTTTTTAGATATAAATTAGCAACATAAAATAAGAAAGTTTCAGATAAATTTTGTGTTTTGATGATTTCAAATGGTTTGAAAAGCAGTTAGAAAATCAAGAATTTGTCTATACATAGTATTGTGAATAAATCATTCACCGATAAATTCCATGCCAACAATTCATGGATGAAAAATTTGCAAAAAGAAAAATTAACTATCACCAACTCATCACCTTCTGCCTGCTTAAGCGAGTGTTTGAAAGAGCAAGCAACTGAGTGAATGAAAGAAAGAATTTTGACCAAGAGAGAATGTAAGAGTAACAAAGCAACTGTGCGACTGAGTGAACATGTGAGCAACTGACCTAGAGAACGTTCTGGGGACTGAGTGACCAGGTGACAGAGCGGTGGAGAAATTTTTCGTTCTCTTGGTTGCTCACCTGCTTACCTAGGCAGTCACTCTCTCACTATCTTGTCCCCCGCCTTCCCATCACCCCCTTGTTTGTACCATGACTTGCTTACTTGTTCACCCACTGACTCAATCACACACACACACCCTCTATCACTCACTTAAGAATACACATAGCTGTGAATTGCTGGCAGTAAATTTTCCAGTGTAATACATGAAAGAAAGAAAAACAAATGGCACAATTAAATCCTCAAATGTGATAATTAATATGAAAGGAAAAAACGACACAAATGTGATAACGATAAACCATCAAATGTGACAATTAGCAACCATTTATATACCATAACCACAAAGATAGAGATAGACCAATATATCAAGGTTCGAGTTCCAGCAAAGATCAGATCAGATAACTTTTCTTTCCAAGTTCACCTCGGTATAAAATCCAGAAAATATCTGTTTCCTTGATAACCACAAAGATAAATAAAAATAGAAAAAAATTGTACAAACATTGTTGTTGTTTTTCCCGCTCCATTATGACCCAGGAGAGTTGTGATCCTTCCTTCGGAGAGACCCAAGTTGAGATTTGAAACAGCTTCTTTTGCATCATTTTGCAAGCGTCCTGGATAAACAACTCGAAGATTCTTGATGCTTACAGATTCTTTCTTATTAGGACTAGCATAATATTTTTGGTATTCCCCGTTCACATCTAAAGTTACAAGAGACAAAGTCACATGGAATTATAATCAAAAATACCCAATAGAAATATTTTTGTTTTGGCAATCTACTTGCTTTAAATACTATTTTACCTGCAAAGTCATTTTGGCCTTCACATAATGGAACAGCAGCCGACGTCTTTCGATTCCATGATAAAGGTAAATTCAGAGATAACCAGGAAATTATTTTGCGTGAATTACCACCTGAATCGAAAAATAACACAATTGGTACAAGAATGTATTTGATTTTTTTCCCTCAAAAAATCTATTTCCCACAGAATTCCGATGGGCTCGCAACTCTTTAGAAGCACCAAAAACTAACAAGAAATAAAGAACAGAAACCGCTGAAAATAAAAACTAGGTAGAATTGTCTGAAGCTAATTATCACAAAAATTAGAAATTTTGCCTGGTTTTAATTTATACAAAAATTGCCACGTTTTCAAGACAAATAAAATTTAATTGGTCGAATGGTCGATGCGTTTTGGCTCTTCAATAGAGAGCCGTCATCAATACCTCGTGGTCAGAATTGACATGAATGGATCGTGGAGGGGTGATGTTTATGACTGGTCATCTGAAGAGTTTGCCTTTGTATTTGCTGCATCCGAGTGGTCTTTGGATGCGAATTGGGGAGCTCTTATTAACCTGGAGGCTTTATTAACCTTAGTTGAGACAAAAGTTTCAACACTTTGCAACAGATGGTTCCCCAATTTGCATCCAAAGACCACTCAAACGCAACAAATACAAAGGCGAACTTTTTGGATGACCAGACGTAAACATCACTCATTCATGTGAATTCTGGCCACGAGGTCCTCTCTATTGAAGAGCCAAAATGCATAGACCATTCGACCAATTAAATTTTATTTGTCTTGAAAACGTGGCAATTTTTGTACAAACTAAAGCTAATTATTTTTCTTCAAATAGAAGGTGGGCTTCATAAGAATGGAGAGTAAAATGATAAGAAATCAAGAAATATAGGTACAGCAAAAATAATTTATTATTTTCAAAATATATTCTCTCAGATGATATGCGATGGTTTCATTGTTCAATCCACTTTTGCAAACACGAATCCAGGGCAATGTGATGGGAGGGGTGAATTGTCTAAGTTCACTGGCTCATCCTGTAGTTTACAGGAGACAAATTTTCTGATATTATTTGGCTTTTGGAAGGGGTGATAGGAACAATCACTGTTTTCTCTGATTCCATGCCTGAGAGAAGGTAGACATCTTCAGTTGCAAATTTAGTGGAGGCAGATAGCTTCAACTGCAAATGAAGAGTAAACACAAGGCACCTGCAACTTATTATATCTGCATTGGATCATCCAGTAATAGGACAATAAAATTTTTCGATATTATTCTGCTCTTGGGAGGGGGTGATCATTCCTATTGCCTCCTTATCTGAATCCGTGCTTGAGAGAAGGCAGACATCTTGAGCAACGAATGAGCCGAGCCAACATATCTTCAGCAGTGAATGAATCAGAGGCAGACACCTTCAGCTGCAAATGAAGCAGAGGCACAATGTACCTGCGACTTATTGTGTGTGCAGGTACATTGGATCATCCTGTATTTTATGGTACAGGTAAATTTCTCCTATATTATTCTGCTTTTGGAAGGGGTGATAGGAACAATCGCTCTTTTCTCTGATTCCATGCCTGAGAGAAGGTAGACATCTTCAGTTGCAAATTTAGTGGAGGCAGATATCTTCAGCTGCAAATGAAGAGTAAACACAAGAAGATCCAAACCCTATGGATCCATGCTTGCATTTTCCAAAGCAAGTGGAGAAGATTTTATTATGAATGCTGCCTCAATGAGCCTTACATAGCTGAAATAATGTTGGCATCTTCATTAAATTTTCTGTAACAGAGCTACTCCTTTAACGTTAAAAAAACAGCCAAAAATCATATGGTATGAGAGATCCGGACTGTAAGGGGTTGTGGCATGATTTTAACCCTAGAATACCAACTCTACATCTCAGAAACTTAGACACACAGTTAACATGCAGTTTTTATCAATTTTTATTTTAGTTAGTATTCTAGGGTTAATATTGCATTTACATATGTTTCAGTTTTAGAAATCTCCCGACAGTACATATCGAGAAAGCATAAACTGTGACCAAGTAGAAATTTCAGTTGTGCAGCATTCACCGAGACAGTTTCCAGAAAAAAAGCCTTCTCTACTTGCTCTGAAAAGTGAGTTGAACAATGAAACCATTGCATATCATTTGAGAAGACATTTTGAAAAAGAATAAATTATTTTTTTCTGTACCTAAATACCATTTTCCCCTTTATTAGCCGGCATACTGACTAACTTGAGGAATACCAGATTTTTTTTATGTTGGTGTCTGGTCCGTTCCCAGCATGCCAGGAAAACCAAGGTCCTCTATAAGGACCACAATATGCATTCAGCCAATTCAATGGATTTTTATAATAAAGAAATTTAAGAATTGTTCAGAATATGTGATTATATGTGGGAATACATGCATACCCAGCATGCTAGTCTCCTTCAATGTTTCCTGGCATGAGGGGAAATGCGGTAAATTTCTTGATTTTTCAACCAATTTTACTTTTTCTTATGGAACTCATCTTGTAAATCAATGTTATTAGTTTATTAATAAAACAATTTATCAACCAATGGAGGAAGAAATATGATTGGATCTTTATTACCTGATCTTGTTTGGTCTATGTAAATGGCAACAACAAAATAAACTGCTGAACAAACTGCCATGCATGTTAAGGATATCCCCATGTTCATAGAATCATCAGGTATTGGACTAAGCCATAGGTTATCCCATTGCACACCCTGAGCCTGGTCTTCCCAACGATTCAGATAAAGACAGCTGAAGCAGAACGAGGTTGCTACCAGTAGACACTGTAAGAAAATTAATGACGTAGAGCAGCAGAATGAATACGAGAAGCCAAATCCATAAAGTAAATCGAATGCATTGTGGTACAAATAGCATTCATGAACTGCTTCTCAAATTAGAAGATAAGGGCTGTTAACACCCAGTTAATTGTTAAATAGAGTCATGGAAGAGAGATAAATATTTATCACTATGCCAATGTTTGTCGACCTGCCAACTCTCCAGATTTAAGCGGGAGACTCCAGATTTTTTACCCTTTCTCCTGCTCACCTGAATTTGAAGAAATTTCTCCCAATATTTTAGCTAAAAAGTAATTTTTTTCTCTATTTTGAAGTAAAAATTATGAGCATTAACTGAACGTGTATAATTTTCAGCATACATTTTGCAGAATAGAGTAGGTAAAATTAGAGTTGTCAAATGATTTAGGATGAAAAAATAGAGTAATTCTTGATGCATGGGTGATTTTTTTCTACTATGAAACGAGATTCCTCTGTGAAAAATGCTGTTCGACTGACAACTGGGTGTGTCTTCCATCATATTCAGCATACAGCAATAATAGCGCTCATCTGGAATCAGTCTGAAAACTGATTTCCCCCCCCCCCCCACTTTTTTATACATATTTCGAAAATCAGTTTGTGAGCTCATGCAAATTTCTTGCTCAGGAGAACACTAGATTCAGTGTATATATAGATTCCCTCCATTTCATTAGTTCTGTCATCTGTGCTGTCCTCAGCCACACTTCTGAACTGGTTTTTGTTTGGTTTGGTGTGGCACTGCGTAGCCCCGGTCTGGATTCTGCTTTATGTTAGCATCTGCCATAGGGTTACACTAGCTGCTGTGATCTATGTGAGCTCTGCACGTTCTTTGTTGTGTGGCAACCAGGTGGAAAAAGCTTGAGCGATACAGTTGTATTTAAAATAAAACTGCGGGATTCCAGATAGCATAAAAATGGAGTGTCAAATGTTTTGCTTCATTATATTCTGCTCATAGAAGTGAGCAGGACTTTACCGGCGAAGGGGGGGGGGAACCACTTTTCTTTAATCCTTCAAGTGGCAATTAGAAACCATTAAACTTTCTTGCAAAAAATACCATATCTTTTTTTATTAAGTGGGCTTTCTTTCGATTTTCAGCAGGTGCAAACTAAGGGATATAGAGAAAAGCTTTTCATTGAGAGATTATTTTTATCTGGGCCTGTCAAGGCTAAAATAAGAGGTTTTAATGAAAGCAAGATATCTTGTCTTAAAAGATTAATTAAATTATTTTTAAAATTGTTTTCACAAAAATGAATAAAAAATTTCTTTTGATCAAAGCTATGGCCACCCGGGAGAGGGAGACCATGGGAATCTCCCCTCAGGAGAATCTCCAGGTTCCTGGACTAGAAAAGTTGACATGTCTGCATGAATTTTTAGATTAGGTAAAATTCAGATTGCCTGAGAATAACTTTCACCTGTAAAAAGAGATCATTTAACTAGGTACTGCCATATTATCTATGACACACCCAATGGAAAGAAATCTAACCTAAACTAAACCTTCATGCTTGAAGGTAAAGTCTTTGCCTACTGTTAAAGCCTATGCAAGACATTGTTCAGAGAAAAAGTAATTATGTTAGAGAAAAACTATCACATTTATGTTTTCAGGGTGTTTTTCTTTTTTAGGTTTTTTTTCTCATGACTTCGTTTATTCTTGGTCAGAATGAGAATGTGTGCACTTCAAGGTAGTAATATTTGTCATGAGTGGCTGCAAGTTTATCATTTTAATTTTTTTGGGTTAAATAAAGTACTTTATTCAATTGAGTATCTACTTGCTCTGTATTAAAACCCTACACCTACCAATCATTATACATATACAGTGTGTGTGACTCATTTTTCTTCAACCCAGAGCTACCATCATCTATGAGCATAGTAGCCGACTCAATCATCTTCTGATGATTTGAAATGTTTTTTAAGATGAAATTCTTAAAATGATGTATAGATGGCATACTTATATCTCTTATAGTTGTTTATATTTTTTATTATTTATTTATTCTCTGACAGGTTTGCTTGTACTGTATGGGATGGTGCACATAATTAGTAATAAAGTTTCTGCCTCTCCAGTCATTAGTGTGTCTGTGACAGTATGTTTAAATCCAGGTTTTGTGTTTGTATCTACTTTTTTTTCTGCATTGAATTTGAGAATTCTGTTTTTGATTAGCATCTATCTTTCATAAAAGAAAACACAAAGGAAAAAAAATTTTTTTGCACCTTCGAGAAACATTTCTTCGACTATTCCAGCAACCAAACGGTTAAAGTTCATACATATTTTTGAAGTAAGAATTTTTAATCTTGATAAAAAAAATGAGGATGATATTAGGACCTCTTACAGCAGCTGTCAAGTATTTTACACTCCCTCTCTGCTCAATGCAACTTTAAAAATATTTTTTAAAGCCCAAAAATTTGATACTTCACTAACCTGGGCAAGTGCGCATTCATAACTGTGACATAGTGAGAATATTTTATGCAATATTGAAAGGAATTTTTGAGTTGTTGGTAAATAAAACATTTTTTTTTTTTAAAAAGGTTGGTTCCAATTCTAACATTTTTATTTCCCATTCATCTCAAGACTGTCGTGTAATATCTCTTAATGATATTAACACATACATCCACAGTATTTAACAAAAATAGAGCTTAAACAAAAGATACTCACTGTTAGAACCTTATGCCAAAAAAGGAAATAAAGCTCCCAGGTAACATACAACAGGAATGGGAAGAAAGACAATACATAGATTACGATTGCCACAAGTGCGCCAGCAGCTGCTCTTTTGAACAGCACGCTCATCAAATGACTGCAAAGATGGAAAAATCTTAATTATTATTTAGCAAAACATTTTTTTTTCTTCCTGAAAACTTGATCATCACTCAGAAGTTATAGTAAAAATTCACAATTATGCAACAGTAATTTTTAAAGTTTAGACACTTCATTGCATGGTGATAAGTTAGAACATAATTGACTTTTTTTCAACTATTTTTTGGACTATTCTTTGGTCAAAGAGAAGCAAGCTGATTATTTTTACGAGCTCCCCCCCCCCCCCAAACATTGAATTCTTGGTGTAAAATGGAAAAAATTATGTGATCCATCCGAGGATCCCAGCTGGAGCCTTGTCAGCCTTCCACCACCCCTCTCACCAAATATAGGAGCAATCTCCATAGCGTGTTGAAACATGTTCAGCATTAATGTGTTTTTCCTGCTGCTCGTCTTTATCATTGTTTTCTTCTTGGCACTATTTTAAATTTATCTTCTTAATTGAAGAGCTTATTTCAGAAACCCTATAACCAACAAAAAAATACGAAAGAGTTAATACTGGTTTCTTATAGTTGATTGATAGACGCTTTGTTTGGTGCAAAATCCCACTGAAAAACATAGTATACCCCCATTTGGCATCCCGGAAATACATATTCGTTTAGTGCAGAAACCCCACAAGCGACAAAACTTACAGGATTTCTGTGCTAAAAACTTGTAACAGCAGCACTGGCATCATTCGCGGGTTTTGTGAGACCTGAAAAGGTTTAAGCACGTCATTTCTGATTATATTCTGTGTTTTGAAAGTTTGTTATGAGGGCTCTAGTGATCATTTTTTGTTCTCTGTTTTTTAAGTTTGAAAGAATGTCTAGTGAATCACAATCAGACATGGGAACTCTGAATAAAAGGAGGAAAGGTTTCGTTAATCCAGGCACTTACAAACGTAATGTAAAATACAAATCATGAGTTTAGGGCAAAGAATATGCCACTTACAAAGGTAAGACAATCACTAAGAAAACTCTTCCTGTCAAAATCAATTACATATGTTCCACCAAGTGTTTTAAACTCTGCACCAAAGAAGTTCTGAGTGAAATTTGAAATAATTTCTATTCAATGTAGTATCTTTGAAAAGTAGTGGCCATGATCATACAAGAAAACCATCAACTCTGACGAAACATCAAGAACGAGCATTTGAAAGGAGAAAAGAATCCTATGTAAAATATCTACCCACGAACACTGCCTTCAGCCATGGTTTACCTGGAAAAGTGAAAGGCAAGACTTAATGGCTTGATTATGCCAATATTCACTTTGAGGAAGACCACTTGCCCTCTTGAACTGCCAACTAAGAAAGCCTACCCTGCTGGAAAAATCCCAATTGAGACAAGAAAAAAATTGATAATCCGCAAAAGCTTGCTGAATATACAACATGATCTTGCGTTGGTCGACATCTGAAGTTAAAATAAGAGAAGATTCTGACTATGCAGAGTAGTGAATGATATTATTTTATTATTATTTATTCTCAATTATTATTATTATTATTCAATTATTTTATGAAAATAAAATTCAATGTTATTAAAAATTCAACTTTGTTGATTTTTACCTCTAACTGAACTTGTTAATATTATAAACATGTAAAACAGTGTTGTAAATTTATTTTATTGCAGACATCCAACTGCAGAGGCTGGAATTTGTTTTACCCCTCTTCCCATAACCTTAATGGATATATCACATTTCTATTTATTTATTTTTATATATATATATATATATATATATATATATATATATATATATATATATATATATATATATATATATATATATATATATATATAAAATTCCTGAATGTGAATGACTGGTTATATATATATATATATAACAGTCATTTGTGGTTAACAAAATATATATATATTATAACAGTCATTCACATTCTTGCTTTATGGGGTTTCTGAAGTAAGCGCTGCAATCGTTCTTCCATTTCAAAAGTGATTTTTATTCAGAAAAATTCAATCTAGCATCCCCCACATACATACATACATAGGTGCAAATATATATAATATATTTGGACCAATATTGAATTTTGATGGTCTAAGAAAGCAATTAAGAAAAGATACATCTAAGATTGACTTAAGTTCATGAAAAAGAAAAGGGATACAATGGTTGAAAAGGACAAAGGTCATATTACATGATGATGATGTCAATAGGCTACTAGAATTAGAAAATGGAAAATTTAGTACATTTTGAAATTAATATAAAGAGGACAATAATTTTTTTTAAAAATATAAAACGGGATCTTACCAGTATGAAATTAAAAGGATAGAAAAGTCAAACACAAACAAAAATAAAATGACTGGATTTGACAAAGGAGTGATTCCTCCCCATTTCATTATAATAACTATGCCAATCACAGAGACAGAGCATGTAGCCAAGCCAGTTAAAAACCAGGAAAGCCATGCTAGAGCTGGATGCAAGCCCATGACATCGAGTACCTAGCAATAATAATAAATGAAATAAAAATTAATTTTTGAGAAACATGAAGTATTTTGCATTTTTGTGACAGAATTTTTTTTCTGAGGATATCCATAAGAAAATCAAACATGATTATTAGGGCTAGGATTTCTATGACTTAGCATATTTTTTATATTTTTTTTTTGCATATTTTACTATTTTTACATGATAGAGCAAATTTCAATGATTTTAAGGCATTATTTTACATGTTGCTGCATTTTCAATGAGAAGTGATTATTTCCCCTTGCCATTTGTCTTTGCCCCTTGTCTTTCTATTGAAAGACTTACACAACGTAGAGATAAAAAAAAAAGGAAGATCTTAGTGTTCAGAACATCTGTACATTTGTCCTAGTCACAACACCACAATTCCTTTCCTTCTTTCAAGATAGATACAGAATTTTATGAAGTGGACCTACTGCAAACTAGTCTTGTCCTTAAGGTTTGAGGGTGATCTCTCAAGTTCTCGTTGCACTGTTTTCTTCCGCTTCAAGAATAACATGACAGTAAATTTATTTACAATTTTTGTAGAATTAATTTTGTTGAGTTAATTGATTTAGCATTTACATTTTTATATGTTCAAGAAATGCTGCCATCTGCCCTCGATTCCAAAGCAATAATTCAGTAGGTTGTTTTGCCGGTATGAATTACCACATCTATGCAGAGAAACAAGATGAAATACAATAGAACTGATTGACGAAGTCGAAAAAATACAGAAAATATTTTGTACTGAACAAATTTTGTATTAACCAACAAAACAGAGAACTGATTATGTCCAACAAGAAAAATATTTAATTTGTATTAAGCAAAATTTGTATTGTCTTGAGAAGAGATTTGACTATATATACACTTCCATTTTAGTATTAAGTTTATAGATAAATTTGTATTTTTAAGTCCCCCCCACAGGATATGTTCAGAGGGGGATCTAACAGCGGGTACGCCCAAAGTCCCGACTTCTGAAGAGGGCCCCAGAAAAACCCAAACATTACACTTTTTCTGATTTAAGGGGCGCAATACTTTGTCTTGTGCCCGGGCCTCAACCGACTAAACTTTACATCTGGATATGCTTTTAGGCAGCAAACTTTCAGTTTCGTACAGAAACCAAAATAATTTTTTAAAAAAGTTAGGTTAATGATTCGATGAGAGGCCTGTACATTTGGCAATTGGTAAATTGAAGAACTTCAGTTCAAGATCTACAACTGATTATTTAAAATAGTGCTAATTGCATTAATATATTCCTCTTTCATACATCATTTCACTAAAATTAACTTTGTCAGAAATAGATGAGAAAATTTTTTAGGTCATTTTTCTTATTTTATAGAGCATATTTTTAGTTTCTTATGACATAAATGCATTTTTTATGGAGCATGTTCAAGCAGTTTTTAGGTCATAAGAAATTCTAGCCCCAAAAATTATGTAATGACAGCTAGTTGAACATGATATATACGTAAGTAAAAAAAACCAGCATTTTTATATAATGAATGATAATTGGATTTTGACTTTTCATATGGTCCAAGGATTTATAAGGTCATGCAATGTAATGAGCAATAATTGTGATACACAATAAATGAAAAGGAAAGATTAATACATTAGTATCACTAGAAATTGAAGCATGTGAGAAAGGAAAAAGATTCAACACACAATTTCTCTTCTGTTTTTTCCTCTGATCCTTCACCCCCCCCCCCAATACGTCTTTTTTGATTCACTTCATAACTCCTGTCCCATTTCCTTTTCTAAAGCCGGTTTCCTGAATCTCCTAAAAAAAAATTAAAACCCCACTCTACTGGCCCAGATGGGATCCCCAACCATATTCTAAAATTCTGTGCCAATGAAATTTGCAACTATCTCCTCATTATATTCAACGTCTCACTGAATACTTCTAACCTACCCAATGACTGGAAAATTAATAAGATAATTCCTATCCATAAATCTGGCTCACTCTTCCACCCTCTCAACTTTAGACCTATTGCAATCACCTCCTCTTGCTGCAAGCTCTTTGAACACATAATTGCCAAGAATATCCGTACCCACCTCGATTCGATTAACTTTTTCTTCCCTAACCAACATGGTTTTCGATCATCGTTATCAGTATCTACCCAATTAACACTTTTCATACATGACTTAACAGACTCCATTGATAAAAACCTCCAATCCGACATAATTTTCCTAGATTTTTCCAAAGCATTTGACAGGGTGCCCCATAATAAACTTCTACTAAAACTTTCATACCTTGGACTAAATGTTCAACTGTTGAAATGGGTGGAGGCCTTCCTTATTAACTGTAGCCAGTTTGTCTCGTACAAGAGCCAGAACTCTCCTTTTCTTCATGTCAAATCTGGCACACCCAAGGGATCGGTCCTCTCGCCTTTATTATTTTTAATTTACATAAATGATCTACCCGACTCCATAAACTGCCGCATTAGACTCTTCTCAGTGTCCAACCTTTCTGACCAAGAATCTCTCCAACACAACCTTAATATTATTTCCAAATGGTGCTCAACCTGGGAATTACCCCTCAATTTCTCAAAAACTGTTTTTATGAAAGTGACCCGTAAAAGAATCCCTCACGAATTCCCCTATTCTATAAACGACTCTTTGATCTCTGAGGTCTCCCAATATAAATACCTGGGCATTATAATCTCTTCCGATCTCCGCTGGAACCTTCACGTTGATTATATCTTTAATAAATGTCTCCAAAAACAGTTTTTCCTTCGCCGTAACTTAAAATACTCCACTCGTCATGTTCGTCACTTGTGCTACCAAACATATATTCTCCCTGCCTGTGAAGCCTGGGACCCCCACACCCAAACCAACATGGACAAATTAGAATCTATCCAAAATAAGTCCACTCGTTTCATTTTCAACTGTTGGTCTTCACATGTCTTTATAACGGAACTCAAGCGACAACTCAATATCCAACCGCTCTTCTCTCTTCGACTTATCTCTCGTTTAACTTTTCTTTACAAACTCCTCCATGGGGTTTTTAATATTGACACATCCAATATTCTAATCCAACCTTCACATTTCTCAGTTAGACTCAATCATTCCAAAAAATTACAGCCCATCTTTGCCTCTTCAGATTGTCACAAATTTAGCTTTTTCCCAAGAACTATTATCGACTGGAACAACCTACCATCAAATATTGTAGATTGCCCTACGATCTCTGAATTTTCTCGTACCATCAATCGACACTTTTGCCATATATAATTCTGCATCCTCTTGTGTAGGCCTCGGCCAAACAATATTGTATAAATAAATATAAATAACAAGTACATACATAAATACAGTCTGCTTGTTATAATGAACATGCGCTATTAAGATAACTGGTACCAAGTCCTAAATGTTTCCTATTCATCCCATGTTATTTTTCATCCAACATAACAACATGCAACGATTGTTTAGTCCAATACAAAGTTCTGAACACAGCTCCCCCCCCGCCCCCCACCATTTTTCTGCATAAAAATTAACAAAATTCATCATTAAGTGTGTTGGCTCCCAAGGAATGGTTTCGGCTGCAAATCAAAATATTGCGAGCTTTTTCTAACAATTTCAAAAACAAACTTTATTTGAACATTAACACATTCATAGCCTAAATGCAACTACTTTTCTCTACCATCCCTCAATCAATTCTCCCCTAATCCTAGTGCCTCTCATACTTTTTCAATTTGACGTTCTTACAAATCACTCGTTCACTCCAGCACAAAGTCACGTTAAATTTCTTCCTTTTCAGCATCTGTTCAATAGCTTCCTACAAGTGTATTTAACCTTTGATATTTGAGAATTCTGTATAATCTGCTTATAATGGAAAAAGAACCACATCTGATAAATGCCTGTATGTGACTGACCCTTTGTATTTCTCGTGCTCAGAGTTTCTTGAAATCCAGATTGAGAAAGGCAAGTTCTCTAAATGAAAAGTTCTGACCACAACATAAGAACATGTTCTTCAATAGGCATTCATAATGAATCACTTTCTTCAGAAATAAATTCAGAATATAAAGACAAGTGAACACATGTTTTTATAAAATGTTTTCAATGAAAATCAGCACTTTCTCGTTTACATTCATTCAACATGGCCGCTTGAAAAAATACAACCCAATGCCCTTTAATTTTAAATCACACGCACATAAGTGCATGCACGCAATTCCATTTTATTATTATTTTATAACCTCATACATTTTCATTGTGACTGCTTACACTGAAAAAAAATGAATTATATAATTTTTTGTTCCATCCAAGAATGAAATTCTCTCAAGAAGCTAATTTTTTGCAAACTTTTGATACGACTACTTCCCAATATAACATCTCCATATTTTAGTGTTTATTCCTGATATAGCACCTATTTTTTGTGGAACAATTGGGGATGGGGGAAAGGTCATTATAACAAGCATCAATTGTATTTACATTTATGTTATAATTTAACTTATGTCTTCACAAAATAAATAATCCAAAGCTACTGAATAATAAATAGACATTTTTTTTATGATGAGAAAACTATTTCAAATGAAAGAAAATAATTTAATGTAAAGTACTTCCAATAGAAAAGGTAAAAAAGAAATTCAAAGCCTCAAATAGCTTACAGAAAACTATTATTTACAAAACAACTTCCAGCTGTAAAAAATGATATAATTATATAACATTTTATATATCAGCAAAATATGCAACTAATTATTATTACTTCATGGAGCGAGAGTTCTTTTTCTAGCACTTTGTCTCTTACAAGAAAAGCTATAAGAAATACCCATGAGACAGTCATAAGTCCGGGTAGAGAACCTTTCAAGACCGTCCCAAACCTTAAAAGAAACATAATTTCATAATCACAAAGTATATCATTTAAAAGTACTGCATGCATTTAGTAATACATTCCAATATTAATAATGTATACAGCTAGACCACTTATAACAAAGTAAAAAAATACAGCCAAAATATTTGTTATACGCGAACTTCATTATATCTGTACCGGCTGCGTAAAAACAAATCCTACTTTTCTAGCAACATTATAGAAATTTCACTCATCGTGATTGGTCGAAGTTAGTGGGGAACCATTACGTCACTCCTAGTGAAATATTTGGCGAAATTCAAATTTGGTAAAGTTGAGTGATGTTTTTTTTCTCTATCATTTTATTTTCGCAAGTGGTTTCAGGCGGTTTTTCCAATTCCTCAAATTTCTCATTGTTTTATTTTATTAATTTCAAAAAGACTTTAATTATATAAGTTAATATTAATGATATTTAGAGGCACATAAATTTTGTAAAAGAAGTTTTAAAATAAGAAGTTTCACATTTATTCACAATAATGAATTGCAAATGAAAAAATTTCACATTCGTTCACAAAAAAAAAACAACTCTTGAATAAATACATAGTTCAAATCAAAAATTTCCCATTTCAAAAAAAAAAAAAAACCAGCCTTATTACTGGAAAGTGTTAAAGTACTTGATTGAAATCTAAAACATTGTAGTACAGTCAAATCCAGTTATAGCAAACTTCAAGAGACCGGAGAAATCCCTTTGCTATAACTAAATTTTGTTATAAAGGAATTCCAGGTTTTTGCATTGTTCCTATGTATACTTATCTGGCAAGCATTTAAATGCATTTTATGGCATCTTTTTTCGAAAATCCAAAAAGTTGCATATACAATCCAGTACACTTATAACATAACCCGGATATAGTATAAACTGTGGATATAACAAACGGTTGTGTAATCCTTAGAATATGGCCCATTCATAGTCCATATATTTTTACCTCTGTTATAACATACCCTGCTTAAAAAATACATGATGGATATAACAAACCAAAAGAATGGTCTTAAAAACGAAGAAAATAATCTGGATATAACATACTGTAAAAAAACCTAGAAAAATAGTCAAAAACCGACTTTTTTGTACAACATTTATTGTATGCAAGTGATATCTTCATGCTTTCTGATAAAAAGACTAATTGTTTTTCAATAATTTAACATTGCCAGAATAGTTACATTTCTCATCAACAGATGACACTGAATATTTTCTTAACATCAGCGCCATCTTTCGAGGACAAATATAACTATTTTAGCAATAAAATTTGACATTTAATAAAATCCTGTCT
The DNA here is from genome assembly GCF_987345545.1 of Pholcus phalangioides. Taxonomy (NCBI): domain Eukaryota; kingdom Metazoa; phylum Arthropoda; class Arachnida; order Araneae; family Pholcidae; genus Pholcus; species Pholcus phalangioides. The sequence goes on along the minus strand of NW_028301620.1, from coordinate 6,823,446 downwards.
TTCTGTGTAAAACTCTATCATCTATGCTTTCGAATTATTGAATTTTTACTTGTTTTTATTACTTTGCAATTGTTGCAAATCAACTCGGTCACTGTTGAAAAGCTATGCTAATTCAAGTGTATTATTGATTGGTGACGTGTATATAAAATTCTTAAACATCAGTGGGGGTTTGTTTTTTTTCCTGAATTTTTAAATTTTACAATACTGTCAACTTGAAAGGTAAAAACCATTAGCATAAACTCAAAAAACGTATTAACATTTCCAAAAATGTCTGCATGTTGTTGTATATCTTGTGTTTTCTAATAATTTTACAAAACTTTCCAGATATCAATCAAAAACTATATTCATACTATATTATATTTCAATTATAAGCTGCATAAGCTTATTTCATTCAATAATGCACAATCTCAATAATGCATACATGCTATTGCTACATAAACTAATTTCAATGCCTCGCTTATGACATACATGTCGGTTATTACATACGCTTCTTGAATCACCTAGAGGGTGTGTTATAACCAAACTAGACTGTATTTACATCTAACAAAATGTCAGAAGTGCAAGAAATGATGCTTATGGTTTCCCTTTCAAGCACACTCACAAGTACAGAGTAAAATTATGACTTTCTACTTCAAAAAATGTAAATTACTTAAATTTCGCGAAAAGTATAAAAAAAATCAAATTTCAGTATTTATTCGTAAAAATTAGCAAATTTTGCATTCATCGCATTGATTTTGTAAATTTCACATTAATCACAGTTATTTTGTGAATACAAAATTCACATATCCTTATTATATTATTATTTTCATAATTATTTTATTAACTTTTGTAACGTCAACTAAAAAGCACCTAGCAAGTTATTTGGCAAAATTCAGTTTTGCTAAAAGCTCCACCCCTCGTGACGTCTTGCTATCTTTCTTGCTCGTGTGTGTAGCAACTAATCATCTGCGCGCTAATGGCTCTTGTGTTGCTAAGAGTGTAGAAATTGTGAATACGTGTACCAGCTTGAAAGCATAGATAAACAACACAGAGTTCACAGAAAATTGAAAAACTTTGTTATATGTGAAAATTCATAATATCTGCATTTGCTATAAGTCTGTTTGACTGTATATGAGAATATACAGGGTGCCTAGCTACCAGCACGCACTGCATTTTACTGGTGAATCATTGATCCTAGAGGCATACTTCCAATTAGAAAAAGTTTCCAAATAACATGTAGCACTCAGATGCGAAATTTATATTGGAAGGGCTTGTATAGTTATTAAAATATAAAAAAAATAATATTAATTAATTTTTATACGGACACCCTGTGCTCAATGTCTTCCAAAAACTCAATTAGAAAGTTGTTACCTGTTGTTTTTTTGTCTTTCTTGATGCCAACAAAAAAATTCGATGTTTCTAAGGGAAGGGATATTCAATGAGATATTTGAATTTAAAAAACTGAGAAATGTTTGGAAGAAAACAGGATAAATGGGGGTAAAACCCATTTTTAGTAGTTTATGTACTATAACTATACAACCCCCCTTGCAACATGAATGAGATATCTGAGTTCTGCACATTATTTGGATACTTTTTCTCATTGGAAGTACGTCTCCAGGATCAATGGTTTGCCAGTAAGATGTGGTGCGAGCTGGTAGCTATGCACCCTGTATGATATAATGAAACAAATTTTTATGATAAAAAATTAAAAATATCTTTGTTAGTTTTCTTAATTATATGAAAGCTGGCACTTTTTCAGATTTTCTTCAACTGGTAAAAAGTTGATAATACATATAAGGAAGAAAAAACCTCTTCAGTTTCTGTGGGTATTTTTGAGCAATTGATAAAGAAAACCACTAAAAAAAAAAATCGAAATTATATAATAACTAAATTAATATCAAAGTAATATACTTGTCTTGCTGATGACATGGGTAAGGGAACTGCTGTAAATATTTTTTTGCAGATATTGGAATGCTAGCATTATATGACGATGACTGAAGATCTAAGATTGATGAGTCAATCATATCTTGCAGCTGAATAAACCCACGGAAATATCGGAAATCATCAAAAAAGTTATCATATGGATACGGTCTCCACCACCTTGATGGAAAAAAATTACAGTATTATGTAACCAATACCTTCTCATAAAAAAATTTTGAACACAAAATTTTCAAAATTCCTTAAATTTAATGAACAGGAGTTTCTAAAAACTGCTGAAATACAAATCTATTATATCAGGATTCCCAGCAAAATGTGCTTGATCATTTATTTCCCTGATCTAACCTAAAAAATTTTCCTGGTGTTCCCTGATCAAAACTTCTGAAGAAAGAAATGAAATTGAAGATCTTGACCTATCAAATGTTTTTTTTTTTCAGTTTTCTCCCTTCACAGAATTTTCCCCTAACTTTTATCAAATATTTTACATTTTCCTTGACCACTTTTCATTTTTCTGATTTTCCCGGTTGCTGGTAACCCTGTAGATATAACAAATATGAGCGAGTGAATGGATGCAATGGAATTTTTACATAATTATGGAACTTTCTTCACAAAACTATAAATTAGATGACACCAAACTATTGGCTAAAGTCATACAGTGGTGTTAAATCAATCCGTTTAAATCAATTATAAATTCAAAATAAATCATTTTCACTGCAGAATATTATTTATAAAATTTATTTTTATTAATTATTATTAATTTTTTAATTATAAATTTAAAAAATTATTAATTTTTTAATACTAAATATCAATCTAATAGTGGGGGAAAAAATCAAACCATTCAACCTACTATTTTATTTAAACAATTTTATTAAAACACAAAATTCAGAAACATAAATTAAATCTTATTACCTGTGTCTTGCTTCTTTTGCAGTAGGGACATTGTCAATATCCATCCTAATCTTATATGTAATATGATTAGGCAACTTAACTTTTCCTCTGCTGTTGAACGGTCCAATCACCTCAGTATTCATAAATACAACAGCTGAAAATAAAAAGTACAGAAGATAGTCACTATTTAAAACAAATGTGTTTTAAATGATACACATTAGAACATATTTATATCCTAACCTTCTTATACTTCAACAGTTTGTGGAAGGCTGGACTGAAGAATGGAACATTTTAACACCATCTTCAGATAGAGTAGAACTTGGTAAATTTTAATTTCAGAGATTTTAAACTTCTACAAACTTTACTTGAGTTTTCTATCTAATTTAATGTTAAAATTTTTTGTTTAAATCAAACTTTTTTTTTTAGAATTTTTTGGATAATTTGAAGTTTGAGGGAAAAAAATGATTTTTGTAAGAGCAAATTTAATTTGTAAAAATTCTACAAGGAGCCAGACATTTGCTTTTCTTGATCAAGTTGTTAAACAATGAAATTTTAAAAACGAATAGTTTTAAAATTCTGTTTCCTGTTTTTTTTAAATATTTTGATGCTTGTTTTAACATTGTTCAAATAGAGTGCATCGAGAACGTTTGCCACCTAATACCGATTATGTTTTTTCAACCTTTTGATCAAGATGTAACATTCAAAATCTGACTCTTTTTGTGTTCATTAAGATTACAAAAAGTATTGGAAAGTTCAGATTGTAATACATTATGAAAGTGTATTTCCTTGATAGCATAAGAATGATAAGCAAAATTTTGGAAGCAGTTTCATAACTAATGATCGTAAACTACAGATACGGAAAACTGGTGAGGAAACATATCTCCTCACTCAGCTAGTTTTCCGTATCTGTCGTATTCACAGTGACGTCTTTCGTCATGGTCATAAACTGTTTCCGTAAATCATGCTTTGAACATCGTCAAGAAATTCTGCAGTGATGTGGAGATTCCAGAACAGTTGATTAATGTAGCAATTAAGATCAATTAATATAAAAAATTAATTAAAATTTGGGAAACAGTTTTGTAACTGATAACATTTTAATAATTGATAAATGTTACCAATATTAATGGTGATGATTAAGTTGCAATTTGTAGTAATTTCGCAGATCCATGATTGATTAATTGAATAATTCAAACTTTTTTCCAGTGACTTTGAACTAACCAAGTTTAACTGTACTATAATGTTCAAATCTTCCCCCCCTCCCCCACCATCAATGTGTGGCATTCCAATTATAACCATATGGAAAGAGTAAAAAAACATCCAAACATCGCAATATGTTATTAGATCTTTATCATTTCATTCAAAGTTTGCTAGTGGTTGTGGTTCAACTTTTCTTATCACATTTTTTTTACTCTAAAACAGAACTAATAGAAAAGGTGCGTCCAGTGTAGTTTTCCCATTTTACCCTCTTTCTTGCTACACATCCTGATCCTCTAAATGTCCTCTCAGAAATCTGAGGGGGGAGAATTCGGGCCGGCTAATCTGATGCTCAAGAACAGGCGGCAAATTGTGATAATCAACAAAGTGAACATCAATGCGTCACATATTGTGAGAGAGAGAACAGAGCTCTGCTAACTTAGATCAAATACACTTGTGCTCAAAAGATACAAATTTTTGAAGCCATATTGCGAGAGAAAATGCATCAGATATCGCTGAATTTTTTCCATTTTTAAAATCACTATATTTCTTTGCAGATTTATAATTTTCACTTCTGCTATTATTCACTCTCTTTGAGCTGTCATTTTTTTCTATTCTGGATTCCCCTGCAATTTCTGCAAACTTCCCCATTTCATTTCAAAACTTTTCTTTAAACTTTGATTCGGGTTATGAAATGCAGAACTAGATATTCATAAAAGGGAGGGAGAGATCTTTGTTGAAAACTGAAAGCATTGATCAAGAACATATATATGTGTTAAAAATCTAAATCTAAATGCAGTGAAACTTGTCTCATCAAAATATAGTCTGTTTAGTGATTGGTGTTTAGATTTCTGTTTTATAAAGGTACAAATCAGTCTAAAACCGAATATTATTTCAGTCTCTTGATTTTTTTGTTTCGCATAGGTTTCACTGTATGTGATTTATGTTGTATTTAAAGGAATTCTTCCATTGGCTATGCACCACATTGATCCTTAGTCGTGCTCATGACAAAAACCTACAGAAATAATCTACATTCTAATAATTTAAAACCCCACTCATTTTTTTTATATTCAGCACACATACACATCCTTTTGTATATCAATTAATATGAATCATTTCATAATTTCAGCATATAAAACATAATATAAATGTGTTTGACATGAACTCAATCTAAAACTGTGTTTTGTAACTGTATAAGCACTATTTTTTACTAGAAGAAAACTTTGATGCTCCATTTTACATTTTTTCTCCTATAATCACAAGAACTTATACAAGTAGTATATGATACAAAAATTTTAATTAACGAAATGTTGAAATTTGAATTTATAACAAAACATGCTATACACTTTTTAATGCTATAAAATTTAACCTGCAATGAACTCTCTTCTTGAATGTAACTGTGCAGCAACTTTTTCCATTTCATATTCAGTGTCAAATCCGATGAAGCGGTTAAGAGTAATGCACTGAGAAATGTTGCCAACCAAAGTGACAAGTTCCAAAGCAGCAGTGCCCATATTTCTTTGTTTAGGTAGCTTTGTGTTCCAGTCACCACTTGTACTCAAGGCATCTGAAATTTGAATAGCTTCTTGTCCAAGAAGTTTTTTCACAGGGTTCGATAACAGAAGCATCTAGGGAATAGTAATGTCTATGATAAACAATAACACTAGACCACATTTCTGAAGCAAGATCATATTTGCCAGATGAAAACACTAAATTCTACATGGATTTGAATTCAATGTGCAGTAAACTAATCCAATTATAAAAAAACTAAATTTGCTATGGTTCATTTGTAATGCATATTTCCTTGCATATTTGAAATGATATATGTGCACATTATAATTCCATCATTTTATATTGAATTAGATATTTATAGTGCTGCAAAATATTTGTGTTTTTCAAAATATAACAATTTTTATTAACAAACAAAATTTGTATTTCAAGAACTGATCGATGAAACCCCTCAATTTATGGAGAATATATGGAGAATATTCAATAATATAAAATGGTTTATTATAGAGAGAGATATAAGTAAAAGCTCGCTCAGCGCATAGAGGCAAATGACTGACTCGAATTGCTGTAAAAGAAAACAGGTAAGAAAATAAGAAAAATAGGCATAGGTGATAATAATACAAAAAGCAGCACCATCTGGTGTTGGAAAAATAATTGTAAGAAGATATAAGTTACATATACACAAGTAATAAGAGTTACTTGCCTGTACTGACTGGAGAAGATCTTTTTTCCTTTCCAAGTAATGAAGACCAGTGGTACCTTCTGCCATGGCTTGAAACAATTGAATATATTCAGCAATAGACTCAAAGGTCATGTTCACCTACATAGAAAATTGACTGCCATGTATATATATATATATATATATATACCGTATATACTCGTGTATAAGCCGAGTTTTTTTGTGGAAAAATTTGTTCTCCAAGTGGAGGGTCAGCTTATACTCAGGTCAGTTTTTGATGAGAAAATATCGACCCCTGCAATCAGTAGTAATTTTTGTAGCAGTATTTAAGAAACCGGCATTATTGGTATGGGATATGTTCAAACCCCACAGAACCAACAATGTCAAAACTGAGGCAAAGAAATCAAAAACATCATTGGCTTTGATACCAGGTGGGCTAATGCGTCGATTGTACAGCCTTTAGATGTGAGCATCAACAAGCCTTTCAAAGACTATTTGAGGAATTTGTGGATTGAATGGACGAGTTCCAATGATAAAGAAACTACAAAAAGTGGTGCTTTGAAGAAACCCGACATTGACTTAATGTGCCAATGGGTACACGTAGCGAGGCGTGGAGTTCTGCCAATCCTTCAAAAAGTGTTGCATCAGCAATGCGATGGACAGAACTGAAGATGATATCCTGTTTGAAAGTGACAATGGTGATGACAGCCCAGATGAGGATAAAAACGAAGATGCTGCACCCCCGATGATGATATGATGGATTACGATGAGCTTAGAGACTCAGAAGAAATGGATTAAAAAGTTTGAATCATTTTCTATTGTAAATTTCCGCAAGCTATTGATTTTGCATGAAAATATAAGAATTGTTTTTTCTCTAAATTTTTTGGGGTAGGCTTATACACAGGTTTTCAATTTATTGTGGTTTTGGTGGTCCTGAAGTGAGGGGTAGGCGCATATACGGTATATAGAAAGATACTGTATCTTGCATCAATATCAAAACCTAACATTTCATACATCACATGGCTTTTCATTACAACACAATATAGTTTTGACTTTTCATACATAAGTAAAACTGTTTTGGCTGAGATAGTTCAAGAGATAGTTTCAACAGAAAGATGAAAC